>NW_027555958.1:393186239-393728739 GCF_003287225.1 Phascolarctos cinereus | reverse complement strand
ATGATTAATAAGGATATGAAATAATGTAGAATCAAAGTGAGAACAAATTTTGAAAGTCATTCAATCTATCCTGAAACATCACTTCCACTTACAACACTCATGACAACTCATCATCCAACCTCCACTTGAAGACCTTTACATGTTGGGGGAGCTCATTACTTATCAAAACATTCCATTCATACATTTAGAATTGTTAGAAAAGTCAGTCATAGAGCATGGACCATAGAATAGTGCCTGGAACATAATAAAGGTCTATTAAATATTTTCTCTCTACTATATACCAGCCATGTCATTACACATTATGATAAAAATAACTATCGGAATGCATTCAAATCTCTTGGCAATATGGAACAACCTACCTCTTCAGCTTTACTCTATATGACTTCCTTGCTTATATGTATTTTCCGTGTCCCATACAAATAAGACTACTCACTTAATTATTCTCTGTTGAGTCCCTAATTTTAGCATCTAATTAAAATCTAGGAATTCTTCCTTGATTCTCTCAAAAATGTTAATGACTTTCAACCCCCAGATTTTGATAACATTTTGGTAACTTTTATTATGACTTTATACAATAATGTGTATTATGGCTATCTGTATTGGTGTATTACTCCCTTACTAGAGTCTATGTTCTATGAGAATATGGGCTAGGTCTTCTCAAAACTTTGTTTCTCACTCAACACCTAACTTAGTTTGTTATGCAAACTGCACACATTTAATAATCGTTACTTGATTAAATTGTTGTATATTTTCTTTCAAAATTTGAGCACCTGAATTTTCACCTCATCAAAGGTATCACACAGCTATTTCCCATAATGAATTTATGCTTCATTCCTTCTGATAAAATAAAATTAAAACATATGTATACACTGGTTTTTAAAATTTAATTCTTTTGCCAAGTAGAAAAAAATAACATCTGGAGACATAGCAGTTCTCTACCAAAGCAACTATTCAATGTCATTTCTATTCTGTAGTTTAAGAACCCCAGAGTAGGGAATTTGCTCTCCAGGGAACAAATCAGTTTTATTTTCTACATGGTTCATGCACATGCATTCACCCACTCTTAAACACTGTAATGAAAATTAATAACTGTGCTTGTTTTCTAGTACACTGGATATGGTACTTTGCAGCAGCAATTATGGTATAAAGATAACGAATTTTAAGTGGCTATTTTTTTTCTAGAGGCCCTTATTAATTAAACAGATGTAGGACCATTGCTATTTTCTTTTCTTAAACAATTTCTAAAAGCTGGCCAAAAGAGCCATTTCCATGATTTGTATTAAAGTAAATGGTGAGATTGTGTTACAAAACTTTGTGATTGATGCTTAATAGCAAAGATAACTAGTGGTCATAAATAACCAGCTTTCCATATTTCTCTGAATCTGTGATTAAATCAATATACGTACACTCTCCAACAATGTAGGTAGTAACACACCTGTGCTTTTTCATTCTACATTGCTGTGGTCCATATTTTTCCATAAATCTACCACATGTGTAGAAGATGTGTTGGAAACATGTTGGAGGCCTTATTTCATAGGGAAAAAGCATGCTATATAGTATTTTATTCCAAAGAGTTTTCCAGAATTATTAATGCAAACTAATTCATTAATATCTCTTCATCCCTTTTCCCTTATAATCAAGATCTGCTTTTGGTGAAATTTACCACAAACTTTCATTTTTATTTTATACATCTATTGCTTTTCAAGATATTAGATGAATACAAAAATTTTAAAGTACTTCACAAGGTCATGAAGCTAAATTCCTACTAGAATGAGAATCTGGTTGGGATGGAACATAGAATGAATGAAAGGAAAAATTTACAATAATCCTAGAAAGATAGGCTGGAGCTAGATTTTGAAGTGTTTTTAATGCCAAATTGAGGACTTGTGTTTAATACTATAAATCATTAAGAACCAAGGGAGGGGAGCAATATAAATAAATGCAAAGTGATCAGGAGGGTTGTGAACATTAACAACTGGGAGATAATGAAAGATATTATGTAAAAGGGATCAATAATCTGATTATCTATACACAAGACTAGTGCTTGAGGCAGATGTGAAATCAATAAAAATGAAGCATATAAGGTAGAGCTATCGAACTCTAGAATCTCTAAACTGTAGACCAGCAAATTTTTCTTGTATTTCTGGCAAAATTCTAGAATTTATTATTAAAGGGATGGTTAGTGAACATTTACCCTTCCTGGATCACTGCCTTGTCATGATGGAGAAGCTTACATAGTTCAATGAAATCCATCCATGTCATGTAGGGTTACCCAACATGGAAAAGTGATAGTGGTGAAGTCAGACAAAAAGGGATCCACTGGAGAAGGAAATGGCAAACCACTCCAGTATCTTTGTTACGAAAACTTCATGGGATTCCACTTCCAGAAGCCAAGATGGTGAAGTAAGAAGTAAGTGGCTGTCACTGTCCCTTGTTAACCCTCTGAAAGCCCAGAAAATATCACCCCAGGAAAAACCCTGGAACAGCTGAACTAGCAGAATCATGGGGTGCAGCAGTCTGGTAGCCCAGGTAGCTTGAGAGATTAATGGAAAAGGCCCTCTTGCCCTGGGGGAAGGGGAACAGTGCAGAATAGGAAGCATCCCAGCAAACTAGTGGAAAGCCCCACCTCAGCATACCAGGGAGAGATCCTGAACCCCAAGTGGTGCAGCAGGCAAACACCAACATCAGGACCCCTGAGTGTCTCAGTACAGGCAGGGGAACCAGTGGAAACTGACTCAAAAAACCATGATGTTTTTCAGCATTCTATGGCAACCCAGTCTCCCAGTGCCTCAGCAAAACTCTGGGAAGTACTCCAGTGATTCTCCCCAGGTAGAGAAACATCCATCTGAAAAGAGTTAAAGAAAGTTTAAGGAAGGAAAAGCCCAGATGAGAAGGCAAACTCCATGGGCCAGACTGCCCACTCCTACCTCTAGAGTTCCAGTGTTGATGATTCCAGCCCAACTCCAGGTAAGCTGCCAGAACCCTACAGCCTCTAACTGCCAGTATTGGAGGCCTCAGCACAAAAAGCCAGTGATCAGGCCCAGGGCTCCCAACACAAGAAACTTGGGTCAGTGCCTCCTGCTCCCCATCAGGAGAGCTCAATCTTTTTAAAGGGCAGGAAATAAGCAAACACCATGAGCAGAAAGAAACTTATGATAGATTCTTATGGGAATAGAGAAGATCAAAGCAGAAATTATGGAGACAACATTGTCAACAAACCCACATCTGGAACCTTAAAAGGAATATAAACTGGTCTGAAGCCCAAAAAGCCCTCTTGGAGGAGCTCAAGAAGGATTGTAAAAGTCAAATAAAAGAGGTAGGAGAAAAATTAGGAAAAGAAATGAGAGGTATGCAAGAGAGAGTCAATAGCTTGGAAAAGGAAGAACAAAAATTAACTGTAGAAAACAAGTTCTTAAAAAATAGAATTGGCCAACTGGAAAAAAATACACAGAAAAAAATGACAGAATGAATTAATTGAGTTCAAATCCAAGTTAAAACATTAAATATTGCATTAATACAAGTCTGTGCTCCAGTCATTGATGCCGGAGGCCAAAGTTCATCAGTTCTATAAAGACTTACAGCATCTTCTAAAAATAGCGCACACACACACACACACACACACACACACACTCACAAGATGTCACATTCAACATAGGGATTGGAATGCCAAAACAAGAAATCAAAAGATAACTGGAATAACAGGCAAGTTTGACATTGGATTACAAAATGAAATAGGTAGGGACTAATAGAGTTTTGTCAAGATAACTCACTGGTCATGAACAAACACTCTTTTTAAACAGCCCAAAAGATGACTTTACACATGGTCAACATCAAAATCAGATTGATCATGTACTTTGCAACCAAAGGTAGAGAAGTTCTACACAGTCAGTTAAAAGACGTGATACTGACTGTGGCTCAGATCATAAGCATCTTTTCTTTTTCCTTAATAGGATTTCATTTTTTTCCAATTACATTTAAAGATAGTTTTCAACACTCATTTTTATAAAATTTTGAGTTCCAAATTTTTCCCTCCCTCCATCCCCTGCCCCAGACAGCAAGCAATCAGGTATAGGTTACACATGTACAACCATGTTAAACATGTTTCCACATCAGTTATATCATGAAAAAAGAATCAGAACAAAAGGAAAAAACACACACTCACAAGAAAGAAAAAAAGAGTGAAAATAATATGCTTCAATCTACATTCAGACTCTATAATTCTTTCTCCAGATGTGGTTAACATTTTCCATCATGAGTCTTGAAATTGTATGAGTGACTTTTATTTCAAAATTTAGATTTAAATTGAAGAAAATAGGGAAAAACTACCATACTGTATAGGTATAGCGTAGATATTATCTTATGAATATAAAATGGAGGTTGATAAATAGATTAAGGGATTAGATCAGATAGATAGAGTCCCTGAACACCTATGAACAGAGGATACAGAAGATAACAACAAAAAAATCCCAAAGAATAGTAAGAGGAAGAAAGCAAAATAGTTGTTTGATTTTGCTTTCTAAATAGCTGAGGAAAGAAGGAAAGCAAAATGGAAAGGAGAAAGGAAAGGATTTACCCAACTTAATGCAGAATTCTAAAGAATGGAAAGGAGATATGAGACAGCTTTACTAAATAAGCGATGCAAAGAAATAGAAGAAATAATAGAATAATATGAGAGATCTCTTCAAGAAAATTAAAGATACTAAGGGAATGTTTCATGCAAAAAGGGACATTATAGATGGCAAAAATGTAGGAATTTAACTGAAGTAGAATACATTAAGAAGTGGTAAGAACATATAGAACCATATAAGAAAGATCTTAACATTACTGATAACAATAGTGTGGTTACTGATTTAGAGCCATACATCCTGGAGAATGAAGTCAAGTGGGCCTTAGGCAGCACTGCTAACATTAAGGCTAATGGAGGTGATGGAATTCCTACTAAGCTATTCAAAATCCTAAAAGATAAGGTAGTTAAAGTGTTGTACTCAATATGCCAGCAAATTTGGATAACTCAACAGTGTCCGTAAGATTGGAAAAGTTCAAGTTATGTACCAGTCCTAAATAAGGGCAATGCTAAAAAATGATCAAATTACCAAACAATGGTATTCATTTCACAATCCAGTGAAGTTATGCTGAAGATTCTTCAAGCTACAATTTAGTTAAATGTGAACTAAAATTACCAGAAGACACACATAACGGGGTGGAGCCAAGATGGCAGAGTAAGAACAGTGACTTGCTTGAGCTTTCCCCTAAACCCCTCCAAATATCTGTAAAAAATGACTCCAAATAAATTCTAAAGCAGCAGAACCCACAAAAAAACAGAGTAAAACAGATTTCTAGCCTAAAACAACCTGGATGGTTGGTCAGAAAGGTACATCACGCTGGGCTGGGAGAGGAACACAGTTTGGCATGGGCACACAGGCCTCAACGAACCTAGAGTAGGCATCAGAGGACTGAATCACAGACAGCTGTGGCAGACTTCTCAACCCATGAATGCTGAAGACAACTTAGAAGGTCAGTAGGAAAAGTCTGTGTCTACTGCAAGAGAGAAGCATAGGGTCCCAGCCCCATTCCCTAAGCATAGCTTCAGAGAGGTGGTGGCCTCCTGAGGTTCCAGCCCACATACTGAGAGGGAATTGAGTGACTGATCAGATGGGGATTGCAAGGATCTCTCTGTTGGTGGAAGATTCTCTTGCTTTGCCAGAGCTTGGGTGGTGGTCCTAGGGTGAGGAGGAGTGCTGCCATGGTGGAGCTTGTAGTGGCAGTGAAGAGAAAATCCTCCTCAGAGTTCCAAGACAGAAAAGAGTGCTTGTGGTCACTCATAAACCAGAGCACAGGCCAGGAAAGGAGTAAACACCTCACCCTTGATCACAGCACCTTGGAAGAACTGAAAATTTTCAAGTCCCTAGAAGTATCTTTGAAAACAGCTATACAAAATCCCCAAGCTTGGGATAGCACATTCTCCATATGGGAAGCAGACTCCTACCTTAACAAAGAGTTTATAACTCAAGTAATTGGCTGGGACGATGAGCAAGCAACGCAAAAAGAATCAGACCATAGAATCTTTCTTGGTAACAAAGAAGATCAAAACCTACAACCAGAAGAAGACAACACAGTCAAATCTCCTACATCCAAAACCTCCAAGAAAAATATGAATTGGTCCCAGGCTGTGGAAGACTTCAAAAAGGATTTTGAGAAGCAAGTAAGAGAAGTAGAGGAAAAACTGAGAGTGATGCAAGAAAATCATGAAAAACAAGTCAACAGCTTGCTAAAGGAGACCCAGAAAAATACTGAAGAAAATAACACCTTAAAAAGTAGCCTAACCCAAATGGCAAAAGAGATACAAAAAGCCAATGAGGAAAAGAATGCCTTAAAAAGCAAAACTGGCCAAATGGAAAAGGAAGCCCAAAAGCTTAGTGAAGAAAATACTTCCTTAAAAATTAGAATGGAACAATTGGAAGCTAGTGATTTTATGAGAAATCAAGACATTGTAAAACAAATTCAAAAGAATGAAAAAATACAAAACAACATGAAGTATCTCACTGGAAAAATAACTGACATGGAAAATAGATTTAGGAGAGATAATTTAAAAATTATTGAATTATCTGAAAGCCATGAAAAAAACAAAAAAGAGCCTAGGCATCATCTTTCAAGAAATTATCAAGGAAAACTGCCCTGATATTCTAGAACCAGAGGTAAAATAGATATAGAAAGAATCCACCAATCATCACCTGAAAGAGATCCCCAAAGGAAAACTCCTAAGAATATTGTAGCCAAATTCCAGAGTCCCCAGGTCAAGGAGAAAATATTGCAAGAAGCCAGAAAGAAAAAATTCAAGTATTATGGAAACACAATCAGGATAACACAAGATTTAGCAGGTTCTACATTAAAGGACCACAGTGCTTGGAATATAATATTCCAGAGGGCAAAGAAGCTAGGATTACAACCAAGAATCACCTACCCAGCAAAACTGAGTATAATCCTTCAGGGGAAAAGTTATTCAGTGAAATAGAGGACTTTCAAGCATTCTTGATGAAAAGACTGAACTGAACAGAAAATTTGACTTTCGAATACAAGACTCAGGAGAAACATGAAGAGGTAAGCAGGAAAGAGAAATCATAAGAGACCTATTAAGGTTGAAATGTTTACATTCTGCATGGAAAGATGATATTTGTAACTCATGAGTCCTTTGTCAGTATTAGAGTAGTTGGAGGGAAAAAATTGTATGTATGTATCTCTCGATAGATAGATAAAATATCTATCTTTCTATGTATCTATATATAGATAGAGAGAGAGATGCATACATATAATCTATCTATTTATATATAGATATAGATAGATAGAGATAGAGATAGATATATAGAGAGATACAGATAAATCGAGGGCACAGGGTGAGTTGAAGATGAAAGGGTGATATCTGGAGAATAAAATTAAGGGGTGAGAGAAGATTATACTGGGAGAAGGAGAAAGGGAGAGGAAGAATGGGGTAAATTATCTCACATAAATAGACAAGAAAAGGCTTTTACAGTGAAGGGGAAACAGGGGAAAGGTGAGAGGGAATGAGTGAATCTTATTCTCATCGGATTTGGCTTAAGGAGAGAATAACATACACACTCAGTTGGGT
Organism: Phascolarctos cinereus; assembly: GCF_003287225.1. NCBI lineage: Eukaryota > Metazoa > Chordata > Mammalia > Diprotodontia > Phascolarctidae > Phascolarctos > Phascolarctos cinereus. The sequence goes on along the minus strand of NW_027555958.1, from coordinate 393,721,115 downwards.
ATGGAAATCTATCTTACCATACAGAAAAAAAGGAGGGGAAGGGGACAAGAGAGCAGGAGGATGATAGAGGGGAGGGCAGATTGGGAGAGAGGTAATCAGAAACAAATACTTCTAAAGAGGGACAGGTCAAAAGAGAGAATGGAATAAATGGGGGTTGGGATAGGATGAAGGGAAATATACTTAGTTTTTCACATTACTACTATGGAAATGTTTTGCAAGACTACACATTTATAACCTGCATCTAGTTGCTTGCCTTCTCAATGGGATGGGTGGTGAGAAGGCAGGAAGAGAGAAAATTTGGAAACCAAAATTTTAAAAATAAAAGTTTAAAAACATCATTTTCACATGCAACTGGGAAATAAGTTATATGGGAAATGGGGTATAGAAATCTATTCTGCCCTACAGGAAAATTGAAGAGGAAGAGGATAAGAGAAGGGGAGGAGAGATAGAAGGAAGGACAGATTTGGGGTATTCAGAATGCATGCCATTTTGTGGTGGGGGGAGGGACAAGATGGGGAGAAAATTTGGAACTCAAAATCTTGTGGAAATGAATGTTGAAAACTAGAAGTAAATAAATTAATTAAAAATTAAAAAAAAATTAAAAATTACCAGAAGAGCAGGCTGGCTCTCAAAGAGGCAGAAGAACTAGAAACCAAATTGCCAACATTTGGTGGAATATGGAGAAAGCAAGGGAGTTCCGGGGGAAAAAAATCTACCTGTACTTCATTGGCTCCACCAAACCCTTTTAGTGGGTGGATCACAACAAAATGTGGCAAGTTTTCAAATAGATGGGAATACCAGATCTTCATATTTGTCTCCTGAGGCACTTATATACTGGTCAAGAAGCAAATAAAGTTTTTAGAGAGGTTCTGAAGTTCCATGTATCATCAGTGGAGTAATACAATTGAAATTAGTTTATTTTTTGAATTGTCTACTAAAAAAAGGACTAAGTGTCTAGGAGCAAGGAAACTGAACTGTAACTGTGCCACAGCATAAATGCACCTAGGAGAAAGAAGGGGACAGTTACCCAATCTCTGAGTCAGTTAGGACAGCATATATTAATACATGAGTTCTAATTACTGGCACTAAACTGTTTTATATTGGCTCACAGTTAATTGGAGTCTGGATAATTTGTGCTGTATTCTTCAAGTACCTCAGGAGTGGCTGTCCAGTGAGTGACCTATGGGCTTTTTGGCCTAGAGCTCTTTTCTGGTATCATCCTGTTTACTTGCTATAGATTTTTCATATCTAATCTATTCCTAAGACTTTCCCAGTGAATGATAGCAACAGTGAAAACATTGCTCCTTCCCCTAAGATTTTTAGTTTCTTGAAAAAGCCTTTCTAATCCTTTGTAATGCATTTGTTTGTTATCTTTTAAATAAGGTAGTGAGAGGAGTAGAAGGAGGAGGAAGAAGAAAAAGAGGAGGAGACAGAATAAAGACAGTCTTTCTCTGCCTCTCCCTTCCCCAATATCTATTGGTCATAATATCTGGCATCTAGGTAGCACAGTGGATAAAATATCAGGCCTGGTATCAGGAAGACCTGAGTTCAAATTCAGAGTCAGATAATTACTAGCTTTATGACCTTGGGCAAGTCACTTAAATTAACCTCTTTTTGTCTCAGCTTCCTCATCTGTAAAGTGGGGATAATAATAGCACCTACCTCCCAGGTTGTTGTGAGGCCCAAATACTTATAAACCACTTAGCATGTGCCTAGCACATAGTAAGCACTTTGTAAATGTTATTATTATTATTATTATTATTATTTTATCTCCCAATATGAACAATCTTTGGAGAAAATGTGTCCAGGCTTACCTTAGTTCCATAATAGGGACATAGAATTGCAAGGTTTCCTTTTCAAACTCATAATGCTTTAGTGTTTAATCCTTTCACCTAAAACAGAAAGTAACACATGAAGAGGAATGCAAAGAACTGAGACCTATCTTCATAGGGCAACAAGTCCTCATAGGAAGGAAGACCCAAAACCTCTCCCTTTACAACACTGTCACCTGAAATAGTTAGTGAAGGACTTAAACCAAGAAAGAACAGCCAAATAGCATCACCTTTGACAATATAGATTTCATCTGGCATTATTCTATATACCTTCATTAATTAGACAAAGTGGATCTTAGTCATCAGATTTGACAAATTTGGGGAAATTATGTTGCCTCAGCTATATGCTCTAGGGACAGAGCAAACTTGTTTTATTATCACAGTATAGGAGCTAAAGTAGATGATTTTAGATGTCCCCTCCAACCTTAGAATGATATAATTCAATAATGCTACTCTGTCTAGCATATAACAACGTTGTGAGTAAGTGTTTCTACTGATTATAGATACCACATAAATGGATACCAACTCACTCTCTTCTTATTTTATACTTTTAATCATAGTAGCCTTTCACTTTGACAGGTTTCCTAAAAAGTTGTTTTCAAATATAGCAAAACTGTATTGCATGCTGTAACACTTACTTTACCATTCTTGTCCCCAATCCTTTTTACTTAGCCTCAACATTTTAGGAGCTAAAGATATTTTAAAAATTAACAATTAAATATTCTGGAAGTATCTGTGGAAGAATTTGAAGCAAACTAAATTTGAGGATATTTAATTAATATTTATAAAATGGGTATTATAATAATAATAGCATCTAGCCACATACGATTGTTCTGAAGTACCAGAATAGATAATTAATGTAGGTAAGGTGAATTGAAACACTTAAAGGGCTATATACAATTTAAAATCATCATCATCATCATCATCATCATCATCATCATCATTACCATCACCATCATCATATGCTAGGTCCTAAGTAAGTTCACCTACACTTCAACTTTAGTTTTACCCTGCCCCCCAGGATTTATCTCACTTATCCTTTGCTGGTTCAATCTCCCCAAATTTGCTACTGCCCACTCAGTTTTTCAACTTCAGCTTGTTTCTTGAAATTACATAATAGCTAATCAGTTTTAAACTCCATTGTTATCATTTACCTACTTTCAGGACACTAATTTATTTTCATATTTCTGTACTCTATGTCTCTTTGAATTTTATTCTGTCTAACTTGTTAGCAGGCCTTCTTGCCAAGGCCTGGGATCTAAACATCCTGGCAAACAGTTTTGTTAAGCAAGCCAGTCTTTAATCATATTGCAGTAATAATCTCATACATTTAATGCACATTTGTTCAAGAGATAACAATCAGGGGCAGCTAGGTGGTGCAGTGGATAGAGCACCGGCCCTGGATTCAGGAGGACCTGAGTTCAAATGTAACCTCAGACACATAACACTAGCTGTGTGACCCTGGGCAAGTCACTTAACCCCATTGCCTAGCTCAAAAAAAAAAAAGAGATAACAATCCTAAATTTTTATCATCATGATTTGGCAACTCAACTTTTCAAAAGAAAAAAAATTTCAACTCTCAAATTATTTAAAAATAGTTTTAAATGCAGCATGATTTCAAGGTTTAATAGACATGTGTTAGTTCAATTCTACATATCAAGGTACAGAAAAACAGTCATCCCTTCATGTAATATAACTATATCTATTCTGTTTATTTGATTAAATTGATGGTGGCAGAATGGCTTACAAAAAAAGTATGATTTTATCTCTGCTACTGCCTCAAAGCAACTTTTGGTTTGGTTCTGGGAAATGAAACCACATCACAACCCAGAAAACAGGCTTTATCCAGACTACTGACCAATATGGAAAGTATGAGAAAAATAGAGTCTGATGTAGACAAGAGAAGCTAAAGCCTTTTACAAGTAACCAGTCTAAAGAGAGAAGAATTGAACTACCTTTGGTTATACCTTTCATGAACAGGCCAGATGAGGCTGAACATAGTTTTGGTAAAACTTCTTTACTTTGAGGATCTGAAATTATGCACTTAGCACTGATCCCAGGTTTCTTATCATACTGTTCTATACCATCCCTTAGTCAGAATTATAATTCTGATGATTTTCATCTACATCAAAAATGGTAGCTTTATAAAATACAATATCTCAGTTTTACGAAAATGTAATATATAATAGTACAATCTTACCCATTAACTTGTAACTTTTTAAAAAGATTTTGTATTTTCAGTGGAGAAACTGTCTCTGTTTTGATTATAACTTAGAAAAATTTAAATTTAAATTGAGCCAGAATACTCAGACTTTAAGTTGTTGTGGCAAAGCCCAGGAAGAAAACATTGCTTTGACCTTTATCAGATCTCTGTCTCTGTCTCTGTCTCTCTCAAATGGGATAGAGTTCAATACTCATAGCTCTCCAGTTTCTTGGTTGAGGTAAGTAGGTATATCAGATAAAGTTGAGTATTTTAAGAATTAAAATGTCCTATATAGAATTAAAAAAGAGATCTGATTTGTAGCATCTTAACCAGAGGATTAAAACAATCTGGACATATCTTACATTTTCCTGGACGTTGTTGGCCCAAAACAAAAAGTGTTATGGAATTCAACAATAACATCAAAAAATGTTACTAATTACAGATGTCCTTCTTATAGTTCAAGACATCTTAAAATAGGGAAGGCCTTAGAAATTTTTTTTTTTTGTCGTGTTTATTCGACCTGTTTTTGAATTTCCCTCGGTTGGAAGGGAAAGGTGGACAAAGAACCACAAAGATTCCTGTAATGGGCTCTATCAGTGAGGTTTTAGAAGCCTTGCTGTGTGCTCAATATCTCATTAGCTGAATCGGCAAGAAACCATCAGTAACCTTGTTTTAGTTGTTTTAGTTTCCCTTATGAAATGCCAAACAGCAAAAAGTTTTTAAGAGGTCTAAAAAATGGAGAGACAAATTAGTATTCTTCCTCCCCCAGACTATGAAGGCTGACTGAAAGAGATTTTTTCTTAGCTAAGCAGACACAGGTACTGTTAACTATTTTGTATAGGAAGCTGAACTTTGATTTCCATGCTTTTTTGAGGAATGAATGGACTGAGTCCCCACAACCCCACCAACTGGCCTACAAGCACAAGTGATTGAACTCAAACTCAGTAACATTCTCAATGCTTTGGTTTGATTGATTAGGGAAAATGCTGAAGTGACAACTTCTTTTACACCATGTTTTGAGGGAAAGATGAAGTGTGTCAGTGAAGCCAGATGATATACTCTTATGTGTGTATAATGTATGTTTTTATGACTACAATGATTGTTTTCTCATGTATCTGATTAATATTTTACTCTCTTTTATGACTTTAAGGGAATGAGCCTGAAGGAAATAATATTTTCTTGCATGCTACTAGCACTCTCTGACACTGGGAATTTGCAAGCTGTAATCAACACTCCTATATTCACCTGAGAAGTTGAGACCAAAACCAGCTCTTTTTCATGAATTCTAAGGTAATTAGTTAAAATCTCTTTTGCCTTTCACAGGGTATATCAAGATTTCTGGCACTTTAAATCAGGGTAAAACTCAAAGTCCGTATACAGCTAGGTCTCAATTCATACAAATAATGGATCCCCTGAAGTGCTAGCATTACGAATTTTAACTATATATTTCCATGGGGTGGAACCAATTATAACATTTTTTTCATAATTACAATTCTGATAGTTTGAATTAAAATTCACATGAATACTTCAAGGGGGATTCATTATTCTCACTAATCAGGACCTAGCTATATGTTGTTTACCACATAATGTCAAAGGAAGTTCCAAAATAATTCAAAAGATTAGGGTGCACTCTTTTGCATTTTCATGTTGTTTTAAGGATGCTGCTGTTTTAAGGACTTTGCTTCCTCACTCCATAGTAACTTTTTTTGGATAGAACTACTTTTTTTTTTAATGACAAAACTAGGGCAAAGGAAAAAAAAATAATTTTACAAGGGATATGAGGCAAGTCAGGGTTCAGTCCAAAGGAACTAGAATTACATGAGTTTTCTGCATGTAATATAAAATACATCCCACACAGTGTTCAATTGAAGAGCCAGTTCTAATAAATATGGGCGGTAATGTTTGCTCAAACTAATCATCTACAATCCGCTCAGTTATACAGTGTGTGGTCAGCATACATTCAGACTTCCCAAAGAACAATCATCACAAAATTCTCAGCTCAAATGATACATGAATCCTTTCTTGACCACTACCAACTCCAAGCTCTTAATGCCTACCACTCCCATATGAGATTTATCTTTAATTTATTTTGTATATATTTTGCATATATCTCATATGTAAATGTTGTCTCCTCTGATAGAATATAAGTACCTGGATGACAGGGATGATTGAAGTTTTGTCTTGTATTTGTAGTGACTGAAACATAGCTGTTATTTAATAAATGCTTGTTGATTTATTGATTCTGCCAAATGAGCTTTGAGGAGTAATGAACTCTGAGAGGTTCAGAATGAAAACAGAGATCACCTGAACTATTCCATCCTGACCTTCAAATGGCATCACAATATACTCATCTAAACTATTCTAGCTTCAAACTACATGAATCCTGATATCTGACACCGCGATTTTTTTTTTTTAGGGCAGGAACTTGCAAATCTAAATTGAGAATGGCTTTAAATAGAAAAGTATTTTATATGTGTAGGAACAAATATGGAGGTAACTAGTAACTAGAGTTTATTGAGTAGGGATGTGGCATGGTCAGACCTGTGCTTTAGGGAAATAATTTTGTCAGATGTAGGGAAGATGCCCCAGAGTGGAGAAATTTAAGATAGAAAGAATCTGAAGGCCACTGTAGTTCTCCAAGAGGGAAGTGATGAGGGCTTGCACCATTCTGTGAATGAAGACAGGGAGCACAAGACTTGTTAATAGATGAGATATGTAGAATGCAGGAAAGAGAAGATTAAAGGATGATGCTCTGATTTAAAATCTGAAAAACTGTGAGAACAGTAATATCCTTATTAACAAGTAAATTTTGGAAAAGGACAAGTTTAGGAGGAAAATATAATGAGTTCTTTTTGGTATATATTGAGTTTGAGATGTCAAATGAGATAAGTTTGAGATGTCCAAAAGGCAGTTGGTGATATGACACTGGAACATAAAGGAAAGGTTCAGATCTAGGAATCATCAGCACAAAGATGATAATTGAAGCCATGGGAGCTGACTAGATAGCCAAACAAGATAACAGAAAAAGAAGAGCAGAGGGCCCAGGACAGAATTTTGTAAAAGAACCATAGTTACCAGGAATGATTTAGAAGAAGATTCAGCCAAGGAATTGGGAAGAAATGATCAAACAAGTAGGAAAAGAGCCAAGAAACAGCAATATCATTCAAACCTTGATAGTAAAGGGAATACAAGAAAAAAGAGTGATCAATAATGTCAGGCTGAAGACAGATAAAAAAGGATGAAAATTGAGAACAGGCCATTAGACGTGGCAATTAAGAGATCGGTGGTAACTCTGAAGAGAATAATTTCAGATGAATAATAATGCCAAAAGCCAGATTGCAGAGGTTAAAGAATAAACTAAGAACAAAGAAAGTGAAGGCATTGAGTGTAAAGGGCTATTTTTTTTTTTAATAAAAGGACATTTATTTTGAAGATGTAGCAAAACAAAATATGGTATCCTAACACGTTTGGAGAAAATCTTCTTTATCCCAACTTTGTCTCAGGGGATAGTTGGCTCAGACTTATTTCAGTTTCTAAATAATGTTGGTTTCACCAATTTTATATCCAGCTATTGCATGCCTTCTATATGAGTCATTTTGTCAGGTACCCCTAGACTGGGTTGCAAAAGTCACTCCTTGGCAATATCAATGCCAAATTGACTGCAAAACCTAGGCTTTGGGATCATGGGATCCTTGGATACCTAGGCCTAACCTTTTGAAATTCACAAGGTCGAAATCACCAATCCCTTCACATATATAGAACAAATTCAGAACTAAAGAACTGAGGCCTATTTGGCTGAGTCATGTGTTGGCCTCAAAGAGAAGGCCCTTATAGCATTGTCTCTTACACAATGCCAACAGCCAAAGAAGAATCTATAAAATATTTCTTTAGGGAGTTTAGCCAAGAAGGGGAGGAGAGAATCAAATTATTAGTAGACTTTGAAGACTTGGATCTAGAAGAGTTTACCTATAATTTCAAGTTGGTTTTAGAGCATTGAAGAGGTGTAGAAGTAACAGTGCTGAAATTGAAGTCAGGGCAGACCTAAATTTTAATCCTACCACTGATACTGTGATCATGCTCACATTACTTAATCTCTTGAGACCTTAACATTCTCATTCATAAGAAAGTCCAGTCAGTCAACCAGTAAATTAGCATTTATTAAGTACCTATTTTGTGCTAGGCACTAGAGATAAAAATTAAATTAAATTAAAAAAAAAAGAGCTCCTGATCTCCAGGGAGATAACTCACAAACAATATAAATAAACAGGAAGTTTACAGGATAAATTGAGGGAAGGAATAATCTTAGCAGGAAGGCATTAAGATTAGGGAGGTATGGGAAACATTTTGTTTAGTAGGTAGAGCATCGACTGAAACTCAAAGGAAGACAGGTAAGGTACGAAGTAGAGCTGAGAAGGAAGAGAGCTCCAGGCAGTGGGGATAGGCATGTGGAATATCTTTGAGTTGGGAGACAAAGTGTCTTGCAAGAGAAACAAAGAGGTGGCTAGTCACTAGATTGCAAAGTACATGGAGTAGAGTAAGGTTTAAGAAAACTTCCTACCTTTCAGTGGGAAAGGGCTAGGTTGTGAAAAGCTTTGAATACCAAAGTGTTTTATATTTGATCCCAGAGTTCTTAGAGAACCACTAAAGTTTATTGAGTAGAGGAGTGATATGATGCAACCTACACTTTAGCAAGGTCAATAAGACAACTCAGTGGAGGATGTCCTTGAGTGAGGAGAGACTTATGTTAGACAGCCCAACCAGTAGGCCATTGCAATGGTCTAAGTGTAAGATGATGAGAGCCTGTATCAAATAAATTGTAGTGTCAGAGGAGTGGGCAAATACGAGAGATATTAAGAGAGTAGAAAGGACAGGCCTTTACTACTTATTTGGATATGGGGAATGTGAGAGATTGAGGAGAGAAGGGCACCTAGATTATAAATCTGAATGATCAGGAGGTTGGTTATATGCTCAATAGTAATAGAAAATTTAAGAAGGGGAGAGAGTTTTTTTTTTGAGGGAGGGGTATAATAATAATAATAATAGTTAATAATAATAATAAACTAGTATTTATAGGTATTACAAGCTTTTTGTAAGGATAAAATGAGGTACCATATATGGAATACTTTGAAAAACAAAGTGCTGAGAAAATGACAGTTATTATGTGGATTAAATTTCAGAGTTCATTTTAACCTGGGGTTGGGGTAGAGAGCTTCTTTTAATTATTAAAATAATTGCCAGAAGTGATTAGCCTCATGAGGAATAGTGAAGGAATTAGATTTGTTACATGCACATATATGTCCAAGATAGATTTGGAACCCTATGAAAATCCTTGAATTTGACAATTATACATGCCTAAATATGGCCATTGGATACCCAATAGGCTCAAAGTTATAAAGATGTGTAGCTTATGGCTAAAACACTTAGACTTCAAATTCTACATTATAAGGATATGATTTCACAAACTAACAGTGATAAGATAGAATGTCTGACTTTGAATCCCATACATTGGTTATGTCAAATGAATGATTATGTTATCACATATGTTCCAAGCTGCTCCCCAATACTGATCCATTTCCTGATTTATGGTACTTGTAATTGAGTCAAGCACTATCTCAAGTATGTATGCACACATAATATGTGCATATATACACATAAGAAATATCTTCATATATGGGTATATATGTTATATATGTAAGCACATATGCATAACTGAGAGATTGAACCTAAAGAAGGGACATAGAATGATTGTAATGTTAAATAAATAAAGGGTTTTTTTTTCATACTTTTACTAACAATACCTTTTTGACCATGATAAATAGAAGCATTATTTTCTGGATTTATCATTTTTAATGTATTTTTAAGAGTTATGGATATTCAACTAAGAAAAATTCCTAAATGTAACCATAAATGTGGTCACAATGATAAATGTTGCTGCAATATAACAAAATAATACATATTGGTTAATATTGATGGTTTAAAGTCTTTTATCATAAAAAATAGAAAAGCATTTCCATATTATCAATTCCAAATGGCATATTGTATAACAAAATTGATTACTTGCTTTTGGAAACTTTAAATCATGAGCTGAAATTAATGAACTACAGGAACTATAACTTCAACCCCTAAAACAAAATTGGAAATATCTCACTTATACTGGTGAATTTTATTATGAATACATTTTATATTCTGTCTCATAATTTATATCTTTACACAGAACTAAATATTCAGCACACGTTTATATTCTTTTTGATATTTTTCAATTATGCCACATAAGGAATTTTCAATATTAAAAAAAAAGATTCAAGGATGCATTTGTTTTCTTTAGCAATAGTAACCCATTGAAAGGACTACTGTAAAACAAGAATTATGGTATCAGCAGCAGCATGTCATCCTTTCATGGTAAATACTAATAAGAAAAATAATTTTATAGGAATCTGGACAAGCTTATCACATCAGTAGCAATGTCTGACAAGCTGATCCTCTTTTTTTTCTAAGAAAAATCTATTACAAATTTTCAACATGTAAAGTGAGCTCAAAAAACACTGATTCATAATCACTACCATCGTTTCTCTTATCAAGAAAAAAAGATAGCACACTATATAGGAGAGCCAAAGGGCATCTAACAAATCATATCATTATTCAACAGCGTCACTTGAAACTAATTCTCAATAGAGTAGCTATATAAGGCTGTGAATTATGTGTCAACCATTGAATTCAATTATTATATATTATCTTTTATATCCATACTAATTCAGTGCACTTGTTATACAAAGCCACACACACACACACACACACACACACACAGATACACACATTCTATCATAAAAGAGCTTACATTAAACTGAAAGAATATGGGGGAAAAATATAAGTAACTTGGCTGAAGGAAAATACAAATACCTGGGAGGCCTAGGAAAAGTTTTATGAGGCAGTTGGGCACTTCAGTTGAACCTCAAAGGAAGATAAAGATTCTAAGAATAGAAAGTGAGGAGGAGAGAGAGAGAGAGAGAGAGAGAGAGAGAGAGAGAGAGAGAGAGAGAGAGAGAGAGAGAGAGAGAGAGGTCCAGGTATCTGGTGCTTCTTGTGCAAAGTTTAGCAGCAACTGATGGAACGGTATGTATGGGGAAGCACAAGTAGGCTTGTTTGAGTGCATCAAAGAGGTTTAGAAGTGAATCAATTTATAATGAACCTGGTATGACCTATCATTTAGAATGATAATTTTGAAATCTATTTGAAGATTGGGTTCAGAGGGGAAAGGTAAGGAGAGCAGAACAATTAGGATGTTATCGTATTTGTCTGGGAGAGAGATGATTAGGGTCTAAATTACAGTAGAGGCGATGTAAATGGAAAGAAGGTGAAGAATATGGGAGATGTGGAAATAAAAATGATATGATTTGATAACCAATTAAATGTGTGAACACATTGAGTATATATGAAGAATAAAGAGATTGTAAAATTTAAATGAATGGAAGGATGATTGTAGTCGGATAAAAATGGTAAAGTTCTGCAGAGAGATGGGTTCAAGAATTCTCTCTTGGGTATATTAAGTTTGAGATGCCTTTGATATATATAGGCAAAAATGTTCAAAATGCATTTGTTGACACAGGAGTACAGCTCACGACAGTTACAGCTGAATAAGATTTTGGACCATTGTACAGCATACTTTATTTTTTTTTTCATTAGCAACAATGGAACCCAAAGCTCCTTGAGGACAAAGGCATAAGGAAAAAGCTTTCTGACCTCACTGGGGACAGGGCATTTTTGTACCACATCAAAGGGTCTTTTTTCTATCCATTCATCTACTATGAAGTCATCAGTAATATGAGTACATTTAGTTATGGAAATCTCCCTAAAATACAAAAAAAATCCTATTGGTTGAAGAATCCAAATACATGAGTTTGAGTTCTAGCACCAAAATTTACTTGTACAGTACCCATGAAGAAGTCACTTCTCTCAGTTTCCTTATATGTAAAATTGTGATGATAATAGCTGTGTTACTTCCTTGTTGGGCAGTTATGAGAGAAGTACTTTCTAAAATCTTAAAAAATAACTCAGTTAATAATGGTGATGATGATGTCATTAATACAATTGGTAAAAATGGATCCAGGTGTGTGAGATGGACTATTTAGAAATGTCACTTCATTACACTATCCCTCAGCTACAGCTCTCTGTCTCTGAAGAGATTAGAAGCCCAAGATTGTTCCTTTCTACTAGTCCTAAACAATTTCATCTAACATTGATCACTTTGGCTTCTCTATCCAGGTTGCCTTTGTAAACAAATAATTCTCTAATTTCAAGTAGTGTTTTGAAGAGATCTGGGGGAAAGGCTAGTTTGCATTAACATCGGTAGTTCAAAAGCCTATATCCCATTATCCTTCCAAATCCCTCACCCATAACAGTATGGATGGAAAAAAATTTAGCTTACATTCTCTCTTAGAATATTATCCACAAAATCCCAAATGTGTACTTCTAAATAGAGTAATGTCTTATATTCATAATAATGAAGATACAAAATCTGTTGTCTTTATTATTTTTTATCATTGTGGCCTATTAAATTTTGAGAGCAAATGATGTGGTATGTGATGTTGATGTCCCCATTTGTGACATTATTTGACTGAAAATTTTAATTGTTTTTCAGTTCATTTAAAGTTTACCTGCCATGGGAAAGAATAAATCATGTGGTTATTTAATTTTACAATTTATAGTTGCTCAATAAATTTTCACAAAGCTGATTTTTCAAGTTCTCCAAAGAAGAAAGCACTCTGCTTTCTTAATGTAGCATCCCATGTGTTTATACTGGTAGTCCACCAAAGTAAAGTAAGAGCTTACAGAGTTGAAGATTATAGACTTTTATAGGGTTGGGGCAATGTTACATCATCCAATTAATTCTCCTGCCAGCCAAAAATTGTTCCCCAAGGTATATTTTCTAGAACTTTTTTCTGTTTTACTTTTTCATGACATAAGCAATGTGGTTTGCGCCACATCCCTAGAGACATAATTTACTACAGCCTTATAGGTTTCCTTATCAGTATTTTCCCCTGATGTTCAGCCATTGTATATAATTCTTTGCTTAATATCATTTGTTTATATGTAGTTATCCCCCAGAAAGTAGACTGCAATATCTTGCTTTTCACAGATGCTTATGATAGTAAAGAATTCGTCATTATTACTTTTAGTAAATCGTTAACCACAGATCACTTGATTAGGATTTATTCTAATAAAGCATATAATTGTCTTTTTGATATATTTTGTTTTGAAAGTATGAGGGATGCCACAACATATTTTGGTTAATCATAAAGAGATAAAGTTTCTTCAAAATAAGAAAAACTTGAAAATTTTATTGTAAACCCTACTAGATGATAAATTCATTTAGGGCAAGAATCATATCTTACTTGCATTTGTGGTATCCTGAAAGCCTAGCAGAGTATATAGTGCATATGAGAGGCTAAAGAACTATTTCTTAATTAGATGAACAAATTTAGAATATCTGAAGTAGATAATAAGGTAAAGGTGAATATTAAGCACAAACAGATTTCATAGAAACTTCATTTTGTTTTTGTTTTTGTTTTTGCTGTCCCTATTAGGGGAAGACATTTGTTAGATCCAGAGAGAAACATGTTCTTCTGCATGTAATTTTAATTATATTAAATACCATCTTGTTAAAATCCATGTAGGTAAGATATCACATGATATGTGAATATGTTGTTTGACTTGGAATGAAGAAGAGTTAGGGTAAAATACTTCCTTTGTTGCTTGCTATGTGACCATGGGTGAGTCACAACTTCTCTGAGGCTCATCCAGCCATTTCCCTAATACTTACTAAACAATTTACAGATTTCCTTTTGCTATCACAATGTCATTTCATAATATCCCAGTCACATAGCATGGTATCACGCAGAGAAACTAGCACAACCACCTGGGTATGTTTTTTTTTTTAAATTCTAAATCTGTTCCCTAATGTGTTTATTGCTCCACAAATATTTCTTTTTCAGCTAAATCCCTTGGAGAACAGAATTTGAATTTGGTATTTGAGAGTCAGTGGTGACTTATGATTTCAACTAAGAAAACAAACTACCAATTTTTCTTTCATTGCACTATCCTCAAATATCATAGATCCTTTGTGTGATCCAGAAAAAAATATTGTTTCCTAAAGTCACACCCTGGACCTGTTTCTTAACCTCTGTTTGCCTCAGTCTCCTCAATTGTAAAATGGGAACAAAAAAGCACTGAACACACAAGTTTGCTGCAGGGTTCAAATGAGACATTTGTAGAATGCTTAGCACAGTGCCTGGTACATGATAGACACTACATAAATGCTTATTCCCTTTCACTACATTTAATGTTAGCATATATGTGATTGGCTTTAGCTAGTGAAAGTGTTAAACCTTTTAAGATGAGAAAGAAAAAAGTTGTTAGATTTCAAGAATATAATTGCTTTGCTTTCCTGTAAGTACTTTCAATAACAGAAGATTACAGTTTTGCAAGAGCTTTAGAACCACTGAAATGGGATAAGGCCACATTAGAAATAAAAACCAAGCTGAAATTTAATATTGGTCAAGCAAACAGGTCTTTTTTATAGTCAAACCACTTCTAACATAAACTGTAGCATATTAGGTATTATTTATCAATAGCATTTTAAAAGTCCCTAAAATATGATTTTCATCTCCTAAGATCTACTTTATTTATCTTAAAGCACACTACTTTGAGATACAGTTAATAAACTTTATTACTTATGTCCACCTCGGCATATCACATCAAATATTGCAAACACAATGTGTAATAGAATTGCTCTCTGTTGGAAAAAAAAAAGTTCTAACCATTTTTAAGCCTTTTTGTAAGTCTGTCACATCTTTGGTAAGAAGTTATCCTTTGAACTGTTTTTGTACAATAGGACTATGCTTTAAATAAAACCACTTTGAAAAGAATTGTAGCTTAATTCATAGCCGAATAGTAATTATCATCAGCAGGTTCTATAGCCTAATTTTATAGACATCTCAATCTACACTGGAAAATAATCTCAACTAAAAGTAACTTTAAAAGTATCCTCTACCGAAAGGTTATATGAAGTTAATATTCCTGATTAATCATCATCAATGACAATAAATAATTTTGAAATAAAAGTGGAAAAATAAAATTTCTAGAATATACAGGACAATTATAACCTTTATTAAGAAGAATGTTTCAAAGTTGAGAGGCAGGATTATAAGACAATCACACTGATAGATTGGGAAGTAGCTGCACTGAAAATGGAGCTGCCCAGACTTTTGGGGTAACAACAACAACAACAACAACAACAACAAAAGTAGCTTCTCAGCCATTGCAGTACAGATGAACAAATAGTTCAAAGAAATCTTTAATAAGAGGAATTCATGAAAACATGGAAAGACAGAACTACGCTTTTAAAGCTAGGAGGTATCTTAGAATTCATCAAGTCCAAGTCTCTCAATTTACAGATGAGGAAACCAGTACAGATGGCAGTTAAGCGCCCAGGGTGTCACAGAGATGATAATGTTTGAAGTAAGACACAAACCCATGTTTTCCTAATAAAAGTGTATACATACATACATACATACATATATATACATATATACATATATATACACACACACACATATAGGTATATATGTGTGTATGTAGAGGGATATAGATAGATATATAATATAGATATCTATCTATATGTCACAGGAAAATAAATAATGGGGATTTATTCTTGGAGGTTTTCTCCCTTTACCCCTTTTTCTTGCCTATTCATTCCCAAGTTTCTTTTTTAAAAAATTGCTTAATACATTAATTCATATGATGTATTGAGTTATTTATAGATCCATGTTGTGGAGGGTAGATAGAACATGAACCTGGTTTGAGCTAGCCAAATACAGAATTCCAAATTTATCTATTTTTCTCTCTAATTGACACAATTTCATCTTTTGTGCTATTTGAGGTTTATTATGTGCTTCTAATTTCAATTTCATATTTAGTTTATCAATTTTTTCTCTTTCTGCTTTTGTTCATGTATATTTTCAGAAACATAATTTTCCTGCTTTAACTGTGTTTCAGCAATTTTGGCATATGGTATTTTAGTTATCATTCTCTTTCACATAATCATTCATTTTTATGATTTTTTTGACTTATTCATGATGTCATGGTTTACATTTATTTTTAATCTTTTTCTTTTGCTCCATATATTCATGAGTTTTTGTGTTATTGTCTAACAAGTACATGCTTATTTTTGAATTTTAAATTTGTATATATTTTTGTATCTTAGCATATGGTCAATTTTTGTAAAAGTACTTTGTAGTATGGAAAAATATTCATATTCTCTAATATAAAAATTCATTCAGAAAACCTTTTACACCTCTTAGCTCCAAATTCTTTAGTAGCTTGTTAAATTCTAAATTTTCTTTTCTTTTTTTTTTTGTTTATCTTATTGTTAGATTTGTTGAACTCTAAGAGAGGAACATTAAAGTCTTCTAATATTGTGTTACTATTTATATATTTTGGTAATTCAGTTCACTTTTCCTTTGTAAAACTCAATTCTCAGGTATTTAGGGCACTTACTATACATGGAAATGAATAGAGGATGCAAAGAGAGAGAGAGGCAGAGAAGGAGGAGTATATGTATATATATATATATGTATATGTGCATGCACATATATATTATTATTCATATTAATTTATTTTTATTGCAATAGTTCCTTGACTTTAATCATACGTATTTTTTCTTGTTAAACTCTATATTGTGAATTTTTATTTAGGTTTTGTTTAATAGCATGATTTAATCCTTGCTTTTTTAATTCATTTGATACATAACAAATTTTTGTTTCTTCCTCTCATTTAGTTTTGATATGAATCTTTATTTTTAAGATGTTTCTTTTTATACAACAGATGGTTATATTTTGTTTTCTCATCTACTGCAATCAGCTTAGAGGAGGGGAATATCACCCTTATTTCTGTTATGTTTCTTGAGTATAACATGAAAAATTGTTGTTTTCATTGTTGTTACTGTTCTCTTTCACTCAGGACTATAAAGCGGAGCCACTGATTCTCAAACTAAAAAGAGAAATATAATTCACATCATGGTTCTGGAGATGTATAAATGAGAAGAAATGCCATTGTGAGCCTTGGGTTCACCCTATTGGTTAAAATCAAATTGTTTATATGTTAAAGTTTTAGGTATGATGCCTGGGCATACAGAGGTATATTTATCTTTAGAGATAAAGGACTCAAGCTCCAGTTTTCTGAACATTTGAACATGTCGTGACTGCATGCAGCATACAATGTTTCTTTGTAATGGAAGATAAAAAAGCTGAGGGCACTGGCTTCATTGTCCACCCAACTGCTGCTTGAAAAAATATTTTTTGGGTAACCTGGCAAACTCATTATTGTCATCTTGGTTTTAATAGGCCTATGTAAAAGCACCTAATTGAGAGAATGAAGAAACAGGGGAAAAAAGAATAGAAAACTTGACAACAGCTTCTAAAATATGTCACATTTACCTTGATATTTAGTAACTTCTGTGTAAAGATGGACACAGGAGAGAAAAGGGAAAATATGGTTGAAAATAGGTTTTAGGGCCATAAAATTGAAGACAGTAAAAGCTTTCAGTTTTCTTATAATCCTCATGCCTGTATATCATGGAAACTTTCACTAACAAATTATTTGGAAGGATAGACCTGCCTGTGCCAAGCAGTAAAGGACATTAAAAAAAAAAAATTGATCCTATTTTAAGCATAAAATGACTGTTTACAGATGTGGGATTCATATTAGAAACAGGTCTCTGTAGGAAATCAAATCATCAATTAGATCATCAACTAGCAAAAGTAAAAATCAGTGCCAAATTAGAAGCATAGAAATGAGAAAATACTATACATGATCATAACAGTCTCAACCCAATCTCTTTAAGCAAGTTGAAAATTCTGAAAAGTAGGAAAGAGGAGGAAAAAAAGGAAGACATTGACTCTGGTTACCTCATTTCATTTAGATCTTTGAAAAAAATCCACCAAGAGGAAGCCAAAAGTATAGAAAACTCACCTCAGTAAACATTTGTTCTCTTTCCCACTTGAAAAGATGTAGCCCAGGGCAACACTTTCTCATTTCCAAAACATATTTGAAGAAGTTGGAAAGTTTCAAGAAAAATTCCCTCACAAAAAAAGTGGAAAGCATTTGAGGGTGAAAATGTGCCTACAGATATTTGGCATGAAATATTGAAGCCAGAGCATTTGGATAGGATATGTATTTGGAAAGAGGAGGATAGTAATTAGTTATGAAATAGAATGATTTTTTTGGCCTTTCTATGGCAATCCATTGTCAATATCATTAATTTATCACTGTCACCATCACCAACTCCTTGTCTTACTACAATATGAAGAAGTAGCCATAGCACTTAAAAAAATGAATTTGCAGATATTGGCTATACCTGACCAATTAAGGGGATAGAGACTGGACTTGTGATTTCACTGATACAGAGTTTTCCTGGATGAGGAAGCTACCTCTACAAATGCATATTGGCCCCTTGTTAGCAATATAAAGTCTTAAAGAGTAGACTAGGGGACTGAAAGGGAGATTTAGTGGCATATCCAGGATGACACAGGTCATTATTTGTTAAAAGTAGGATTTTGAAATCAGATGTCCTTAATTCTTAGGATTGCTCTCTATTCATTTTAACTAGATAATAAAAGAGTGGTGGTAGGTGGGGAGAGAATCATATAAGTGTAGGACTTAGAAGCCATGTAATCCAATCCCATCATTGTACAGAAGAAAATGAGGCCCAGAAAGGTTAAGTGACTTGTCAGGTGATATATGTAATAAGTTTTACAGTGATATTTATACTCAGATTCTCTAAGTCCAGAGCTCCCCTCCACCCTTCTGGTGTGTGTGTGTGTGTGTGTGTGTGTGTGTGTGTGTGTGTGTGTGTATTCTAAACTTTTTAAGGTGCTTCTATGCTATAGGCAACATAATTTTAAAGATACTCTAGAAACAATGTTCAAGATATTATAAGGGGTATTGGAATCATTATAGATAGCATTATTATTAAAAATGAAAAAACAAGAAGATAATGGTAACTGACCCTTATGGCACCTTTTTCATCTCTCCAAAAATCTTTATGAGTTCTCTATGCACATTTATGAAGGGGACCTTTGATTAAAAGCAAAACAAAACAAAAGAAAACTCATTCCCTGAGGTTCTGAACAAATAGAAGTACAGAATAACTCAGAGCCTATCACAAATTTAACCCTGACTAGAAGGAGAACTAGACACAGACTGCCAGTAGTTGGGAAATCTAAGCTAAGAGCAAACATAGGTAAGCAGCAGGAGCAGCCCAGAACATATTGCTGACCTATGCCAGGCCACAGAAGAGGAGTCAGTCAACAGTGAGGTGTCTTTTTATTTCCTGTGTATGTAAGCTGGTTGACCAGGGTTGAGGCCAACTGTTGTCTACTAAAATGCCAACCAGTGGAAAGTCCAAAGTTTTATTGCCTAGACACAGACCTGGAAAACCTCAGAGGTCAGCCATCAGATTTCATACCTGGTCAGACCACATAGACTGTGTTGAAGATGGCAACTCTGTGCTTAAAGTTGTACCGGTGATCCTTGAAGAACAAAGCACTGAATACCCAAATAATATAGTGGCAGAAACCTAGATAAGATAAACCCAAATCATTCAAGTACTAAACAATTCCAAAAGAAGTGTAAAGATTCAGATTTTAATACTAAGCCTTTCTCTAGGAATTAAGACAGAAAGAATGAGTCAAAACAAAAACAAACAAACAAACAAACAAAACTATAAACAATATTATGATGTTCAAGACATAAACACTGAAGAAGTGAATAACTTCAAAATATCTACAAGCAATGACTAAAAAGAAACAAAAACAAACCACTCGGCCACAAGATCAATTAAAATTCTTAAAAAAAGGTTTTTAGATATATTATAAAGATACATTGTATATTGTATATATAATATAAATATATATTATATATAAATATATTTTTATATTTTAGATATATTATAAATTAAATGAGATCAATGGAGGAAAAATATCAGAAAAGAAACAAGAGATTTAGAAGAATGACTCAAAAAGAAAATTAGATCCTTGGCCAAAGAGATACAAAATATCTAAAAAAACCAAACTTCTTTAAAATTAGAGTGGATCGAATAGAAGTTAATGACTTAATGAGAACAAGAAATATTTTTTTAATTAAAAAAATAGAAAAAAATATGGTGACATAAAAAAGCAAATAAAGGAAAGATAATTTAAGAATAATTAGCCTACCTAAAGACTATGACCAATATAAAAATATTATATTGTAAGAAATATTGAAAAATACCTACCCATATATTTAGAATAAGAAGACCAAATCAAAATAGAAGAACCCACAAATTACCTCTTGAAAGAATGCACAGATCTATAGGAATGTGAGTTATTATTCAATTCATAAATGGTCAAAAATATGAGTAGGATGTCTTCTAAGAAAGAAATGACAGTTAACATCACCCATCACTCATACCTTTTCACCATTTACCATTTAATAGCTATATAAAAATGTGCTGAATCACTAATAATTAAAGAAATGCATAAGTTTGTAACTAATCCTAAAAAAGGACCTTTATGTTCTCATTCTCTCTCTGTCTGTCTGTCTCTCTCTCTCTCTCTCTCTCTCTCTCTCTCTCTCTCTCTCTCTCTCATCTTCTCTATCTGTACATATGTATATATATATATATATGTATGTATGTACATATAGACAGATACACACATAGATAGATAGTATACATACATATGTGACAGTAATTTTGTAGCAATAAAGCACTGTAAACTAAGGGGTGCCCCTCAATTGAGGAATTGATTTATGAAAGTAATGGAATATTACTGTGCTATAAGAAATTTCAAACAGCGAATCATTTCAGTGAAACTTGGGAAGACTTATATAAATGGATATAGACTGAAGTGAGCAAAAAAAAGGAATAAGCCTTCAAAGACTCTACTCAGATATCATGTGTTTCATATATAATAAGATAATATTACAAGATTTAGTATTATAAGATTTCATCATAGACGTGAGCACAGATAGACATAGATTCAGAATGTAACCATCAAATATTCACTGTCTCTCTCTCTCTCTCTCTCTCTCTCTCTCTCTCTCTCTCTCTCTCTCTCTCTCTCTCTCTCTCTCTCTCTCTCCCTATAGATAGATAGATAGATAGATAGATATGTATACACATGTTTATATGTGTATATATATGTATATGTATATACATATATATGTATGTATATATATATAATACATATATATATACATATATATGTGTATATATATATATGTATTATATATATATTATATATATATTATTATATATATTATATATATTATATATATATATTTTTATATATATATATATATATATTTTATTATAATATATATATATATATATTTATATATATATATATATATATATATATATATATATATATGTATACACAAACAAGGGCAAACTTAGGCCTAACGTGGATACAGAAAGATAGCCACTCAAGGGAGGAAACAGCATGGAGGAGTATGACCTCTTGATACAGAAAAGAATGCCATCTGTTCACTCAAGAAATAAGCTTCAGCCGTTGGAAGTCATAAGTTTACCCTTTAACATTACTTACTTACCAACTGTACTTGAAAAAAAATGGGGAGCACATCAGCAGGGAGTTTGTGAGTGGAAGTAATAGAAACAGCAGTCTTTCAGGGTCATACTTAAAACCCAGAGGGGAGTAGTAGTCAGCAACTTTTGGGGGCTTGGGCCCACTAATCCAGTGGACATTGAGTAAGTAGGCCCAGAGGGGGCATTTCATTATGTCAAGGGTTTGGTTCATGTTGAGTGCTACAAGGATTCCATCTGATTTCTTTGTAAAGACTTCAGGATACACTTATTTTTAACTGAATTTGAAACCATCATCCATTAAAGTGTAACTAACAATAATACTTCCTCTTCATGTGGAGATGATTCTAGGTTTCAAAAGTCATGTCTATAGAGAGCAAATTTGGGTAAGACATAGTGGATTTAAATCTGAATCAGTAGAAGCAACACACACATACACAATGATAAAATTATCTTTTAAAATACTTAAGGATGAAGCTGAAGTTTAATAGAAATGAAAAAAAAAGCAACAGCACCAGACATAAGACTTGGATTCAAGTTTTAATTGTGTTTCTTAAACTTTTAGAAAATTAAAATATTGTTCATTAAACTAAAAATGATGTTGCCTATTTTATTGACCTCATAAGTTTGTTGTAGATCAAGCAAAATAATTTATTCAGTATCAATCGGTTATTGTGTTAGGCTCCAAGCATAATGTCTAGGAGATAAGGACTAGATGTATAATTTCATTGACATGAAGGGCCACTATCGTAGAAATTCCTTCTATGGCAAGATCATATGTTCTTTGAAGCTAAAAATATAATTTGGGCTTTTAAGATTTAGGGGGAAAATGTCCCTGGCCTAGAAGAGCTTGCCTAATATAGGGCAAGTAATGTTTGGTCAATACATATTAAATGTCTACTATGTGTCAGGCATTGTGCTAAGCATTGGAGATACAAAAAGCCAAAATACAGTCCTTGCCCTCAAGGAGCTCACACTGTAATAGATACATATAAATAAATGTAATATTCACAGAAAAATAGTAATAGGTAACTTGGGAGTGGGGCAGAAAGCACTCTAGACAGGGTGATCAGGGGAAGATAATGAGGAAAGGTGGTAGCTTTTGAACAGAGCTTTGAAAAGAGCTAGGAATTCAAAGAGGTCAGGGTGAAAAAGGAATATATTCCACCCACAAGTTTGGGGAGAACAGCCTATTCAATCAATTAATTAATAAACAATAATTGATTAAGCAGTTACTATGTGCCTGGCCTTATGTCAGATACTAGGGAAGCAAAGATTACAAATGAAATTGTTTCTGTCCTAAGGGATCTTTTTATTGGGGTGACAATCTGTACACAAATAAGTAAAAAAAAAAAGTGGAATACATACCAATCAAATATAAGAAAATTTGGGAAAGACACTAGTATCTGAATTATGGTTTGATGTGCCATAGAATCATGGGATTCTATGATGTGAAGGTAAGGAGGGAGTGTAGTCTCAAGAATGGGGAATTGCCACTGCAAAGACTCAGAAATGGGAGATGGAGTGTTATGTGTAAGGAACTACAAGAAACCCAGTTTCACTCAATCAGGTTACCAGAAAGGGAGCAATGAGTCATAAAGCTGTAAGGATAGCTTGGGGAGAGGTTGTCAAGGATTTTAAATGCCAAGCACAAGAGTTTAAATTTTATCCTGGAGACAATAAGGAGCCATTAGGTTTTTCTGAGTAGGAGAGTGATATGTTTGGACTTTAATTTCAGGAAAATTATTTGGCAGCTGTGTGAAATATTGATTGAAGAGGATAGAGGCTTAAAGAGTCCAGTTAAGAGGCTATTGCAATAGTCCAGATGAGAAATGATATCATCCTGAATAAAGTAGGATAGTAGCTGTGTGATTAGATTAGGGAATGGATGTGAGAGAGGATATAGAAGTAAAAATGAAATTTGACACTGATCTGAAGTGAAAATCAAGGATACTACCAAAAATAAAATTCTGCTTCTTAACTTGGGAGACAAGAAGTATAGTAATGATTTTAATAGAAATAGTAACATTTTAAGGATGAATTTATTTTTTGGGAAAAGATGAACTCTGTTTTATATGCATTTAGTTTGAGATATCGAAAGATATCCTATTTGCCAGGCCCAACAGACATCTGGTGATGTGAGACTGGAGTACAGGATAGAGATTGGGACTGTGTTGAGGCAGTGAGGTGTCATGAGGCAATGAGGTGGTACAATAGATACAGTACTGGACCTGGAGGTGGGAAGATATGAGTTCACATCCAGCTTCATATATTTTGTAGCTATATGACCTTGGGCAAGTTGCTTAGCTTGTTTGCCTCAGTTTCCTCAATTATAGGATGGGGATAATAATAGTGTCTATCTCCCAGTGATAGTTGTTGGGATCAAATGAGATATTTGTAAAGCACTTAGCACAGTGCCTGTCACATATTAGGCACTATTCAAATATTTATTGTTGTTCTTGTTTTTGTTATCATACACCTGAAATTGTAATATGCATACAGATGATCATCATCAAAGGCACAGCAGACAGAAGAGTAATTCAGATCACAGAGTAAGAATTTCATAGAGTTTGAAGGGAGCTCAATAGTCATGTAGTCCAAACTTAAATATAGAGGTTACCCTCTACAACATTCCAAAAAATGGTCATCCACTATGCTCTTAAAAACCCCTAGTAAAGGGGGCAGCTAGGTGGCACAGTGGATAGAGCACCAGCCCTGGATTCAGGAGGACCTGAGTTGAAAGCCGGCCTCAGACACATAGCACTTACTAGCTGTGTGACCCTGGGCAAGTCACTTAACCCAATTGCCTAAAAAAATAAAATAAAATAAAACAAAATTTAAAAATTAAAAATTAAAAAAAAATCCCTAGTAAAGGAAAAATCTACATTCAGGGACAGTCCACTCAAATTCTGCACTGATTTCATTCTCAAGCAGGTTTTCCCTTTGGTCAAGGTTTACCATTAAGCAATAACTTCAAAAAGTAAATGTCAGGAAAAGTTTTGTGTGGATGACAGGGGGGATTAGGGAGTAGGAACCCATGGATAAGCCACTAAACCAATCCAATTGTCTTGGATGTGTAATTAAAACTCTAAATAATAGCACTGTATTAGAGAGCAAAAAACTGGGGTGTTTGACAGGCTCTACCACTAAATAGCTTTGTGACTTGGGTATGTAATTTTCCTTTTCTGGGCATCATCTGTAAAATGAGGAGGCTGGATTAGCTGATCTCAAAGGTCCCCTCCAGTTCTCAAATTGTGTGATTTTCTTTTTTTTCCTCTTACTTAAAGCTCTGGGTGTAATTAAAGCAAATGTCTACTGTTGTGAAAATCAAAATCTTCCAGTATTGTCAGTGAATTCTATAATCAGAGAATATTCTTAGTCTCTATTGGGCCTTATTCATGCTCCTTGACTTAGTTCTTTCACATGATATCTGTTCTGGGATTCTGAACAGTTAACTGAGAAATAGAGATGGGCTGGCACCGATTAGCTTTATTTCACAGTTCTGGCACACACGGATATTGCCTTCAAGATGCAGTGATTTAGTCCATCTCAAACCAATTTTCAGTAGCAAAATTAGTTGCTTTAATAGCAGTAACAACAAATCTACAGAATTCCATCTGTCATGATTCATATAATAACTTCCTTTGTGGGTAGGTATTGACTTCTGCCTGGAGAATATCCATGTAACTGTCTTTTTTGTAGAAGTAAAGATCCTTAGTTTTTACTGATGGTAGGAATATTTGTTTTAGTTGAAATAATTGTTTAGAGAAGCATCTACTTTGGTAAAATAAAGATGGTTCTTTTGGGGCATCCTGAGAGTGCCGTGTTTAAAAAAAACAGTAAAGAGTTGGGTTTATTTTCATTCTATATAATGCTCACCATAATTTGTACTTTACTGAATTTATATCAACAGCTCAATATATTGCCAAGTTTATTTCTCTACTTAGAAAGAAAAAAAATCTGGGTATAAGAGAGGAACGTCATGCTTCTTTAAGAGCTGAACATTGCATTATTAGGATTATAAGATCTAGAGCTGAAAGGGATGGTTGATAACAAATCAGATAGACAGAAGACCAAGAAAAGATCTGTTTATGAGAAAAGGCACAATGAAGCTGTTCCTTATCCTTAAAAGGAGAAATAGGGACAAGCATAGAAAGAGAACAGAAATTTTATCTAGAGGATCAGAAGGTCATATTGAAGTAGTATTAGTGTCTTCCAGTAAAGATTAAACAATTATCTATGCACATGCATGTGCATGTGCATGTTTAAATAACATTTATATAGTGCTTTAAATTTGCAATGTTCTTTACAAATATTATTTCATTTTATCCTCACAACAACTCTGACAAGGAGATGCTAATATTATATCCATTTTACAGATGAGAACATTGAAGCAGACTAATTTTAAGTGACTCCTCCAGGGTCACAAAACTAGTAAGTGTATGAAGCCAAATTTGTATTAAAAATCTTTCTAACTACAAGTCAATCTTTATCCACTGTATCACCTAGCTTCATACACGTACATGCAAATGTGCATGTACATGTTCATGCACATATATAATACGAACATGTACAAAATACACATATACCACACAAATATATCTGTATACACACAAATACATATACATATGAACATAAGTATATGGTGAATCACCCATTATTATCAGGAAAAAATTCTTTATCATAGAATTTAGATCTTTAAGGTACCTTAGGAATTACTTAGTCTAATCTCTGGTTTTACATCTGAAGATACTAAAGTCCAGAATGATTTTCCAAGTTACAGTAATCAGAAGCAAAAGACCTGTGATATAGATCCTTATCCTTTGGTTCCAATTTTAGTACTCTTTCCATTATGCCAATTACCCCAAGATGATTTTGACCAGATTTGTAACTACTACTAGTGAAAAATGGCACATAAAATTCCTGGTGTAGATCAAGATGAAAATACATTTGGAATGCAGCCTTTGTTTTCAAAAGTAATGCTAAATTGCATAAAGAAGTTACATATTCAGTTTCTAGTAACTTTTTCACTATATTATGAAATTAGTTTGAATATTTCTTGTGCTGGGCTGCCTCAGCAGACAATAAGGTAGAACATATAGAGATTATTAAAGAGTGAAGGGCAAAAAAATTCTAGATTTGGCAAATGAAGCCATGTAGGAATGATTCAAAGTAGGAAACCTGCCACTTTGACTAGATAGGTACCAAAGAGAGGAATAATTTGCATAGCATTGCCTGGCTAAGTTTATCCAGTCCAGCACGATGGTAGTCATCATTAACAGGAGTCAGTGTGTAATCACGAGAATGTAATACTTCAAAACACTGAGCTTCATGATCTGCATCTGGAAAAGGAGAGGTTGTCCTGAGAGTTTTTTCCCTCATCTCTACACCTATCACCCTAGTTCAGATGAACTTAACCTAATCACCATTAAAGACTAATATTGCCCCCTCCCCTCTCCAAATTTGCTAGCCTTCCATACAAATAGGAACTAGGTGGAGCCAAGGAATGCTGGAGTAGAACTCAAAAATGAATTGGCTTAGGGGTAGACTACACCTCCTCAGTCAAGTCAACATTTCAAAAGAAAAAAAACCTTCTTACAGGTTCTGAGAAACCCTTGATTAATTAAATGGAAAAAAAATCAAAATTACAATTACAGAGTATAATTTTGGTACTACAGCATGAAGGAACAGAGATAAAGGTTATCCTCCTCTAGTCAACTGAAGCTATTCTGTTCCATGAGAGGAGTCAGGATTATCCAACATTTAGCACAGTGCTTTACACATGGTAAGCATGTAATACATACTTATTGATTGATTGATTGTGGTGGGAAGTATACAGGATTTAAAGTCAAGAGATCCAGGGTCTGAATCTTCATTCAACATGTAATCACTACATGACCATGGGCAAGTCATTTAAAGTTTCATCATCTCAGTTTTCTGATCTACATATAGGGATAATAAAATTTGCACTCCGACCAAAAGAATTTTTGTGGGGAATGTGTTTTGTAAACCTTAAAGTGCTTGATAAATGTGGGTTATATTAGCAAAGGATAGCATATTCTACAATAAACATAAAAGGTGTTACTCAGATCGACTTTTAAATAACATTCAATGAATCACTTAAATTGTCAACAGAGCTCTGAGATGTGAAAATACAATAACAAAATAAATCTAATAAATGTACCTTGCAAAACTATACTAAACTTCAAATTAGTGTCAATAATGAAAAGTTTAGAACTATAAACTGAGGCCTCAGATGTTCAAATCTGGTTCCTGTTGATGTCCGGCACTTTCGTTGTACTTTTTTTCAATTCCATTTATTTATTTTTTTATTTTGATCTATCAACAATCACTTCCATATGCTTTTGAGTTGAAAATTTTTCTACCCCTTCCTCCCCCACACGATCCCCAAGACAGCACATAATCTAATATATGCTTTACATTTACATACCCATTAGACATATTTTCACATAAGTAAAGTTGTAAGTAAAAGTTAAAACAAATAGGAGGAACCATCAGAAAGATGAAACAAAACTCAACAGAAGGTAAAAATAATTGACAGTGATTAGACTTCCATAGTTCTTTTTTTGGATATGGACAGCATTTTCCATCCCAAGGCCTCTGGAGATGTCTTAGATCCTCGTAATGATGAGAAGGGTTCAGTTTAACAATATTAGTCACTGCATAACGTGGCTGTTATTATGTACAAAGTCTTCTAGGTTCTGCTCACTTCACTCAGCATCAGACCATATAAGTCTTTCCAGGT
Source organism: Phascolarctos cinereus (assembly GCF_003287225.1). Lineage (NCBI taxonomy): Eukaryota > Metazoa > Chordata > Mammalia > Diprotodontia > Phascolarctidae > Phascolarctos > Phascolarctos cinereus. Next base: position 393,692,676 of record NW_027555958.1, on the reverse strand, counting down.
TTTTCTGAAGTCAGCATGTTTATCATTTCTTATAGCACAATAGTATTCCATTACATTCATATGCCACAACTTGCTCAGCCATTCCCCAATTGATGGGCATCCTCTCATTTTCCAATTCTTTGCCACCACAAAAAGAGCTGCTATGAATATTTTTGTACATGTGGGTCCTTTTCCCATTTGTTTGATCTCTTTGGGATATAGCCCTAGAAGTGCTATTGCTGGATCAAAGGGTATGCACATTTTTGTAGCCCTTTGGGCATAGTTCCAAATTGTTCTCCAAAATGGTTGGATCATTTCACAACTCCACCAACAATGTATTAGTGTTCCAATTTTCCCACATCTTCTCCAACATTTATCATTTTCCTGTTTTGTCATGTTGGCCAATCTGATAGGTGTGATGTGGTACCTCAGAGTTTTTTGATTTGCATTTCTCTAATCAATAATGATTTAGAGCATTTTTTCATATGACTATAGATGGCTTTAATTTCTTCATCTGAGAACTGTCTGTTCATATCCTTTGACCATTTATCAATTGGGGAATGGCTTGTGTTCTTATAAATTTGTCTTAATTCTCTATATATTTTAGAAATGAGGCCTTTATCAGAGAGACTGGTTGTAAAAATTCTTTCCCAATTTTCTACCTTCCTTCTAATCTTAGTTGCATTGGCTTTGTTTGTGCAAAAACTTTTCAATTTAATGTAATCAAAATTATCCATTTTGCTTTTCATAATGTTCTCTATCTCCTGTTTGGTCATGAATTCTTCTGTTCTCCATAGATCTGATAGGTAAACTATTCCTTGTTCTCCCAGTTTACTTATGGTATCAGCCTTTATATCTAAGTCTGAACCCATTTTGACTTTATTTTGGTATATGGTGTGAGATTTGGGTCTATGCCTAGTTTCTGCCATACTCTTTTCCAGTTTTCCCAGCAGTTTTTTTCAAAGAGTGGGTTCTTATCCCAGAAGCTGGGGTCTTTGGGTTTATCAAATAATAGATTACTATAGTCATTGACTACTGTGTCTTGCATATTTAACCTATTCCACTGATCCACCTCCCTATTTCTTAGCCAGTACCAAGCAGTTTTGATGATTGCTGCTTTATAATACAATTTAAGATCTGGAATTGCTAGGCCACCTTCCCCTGCATTTCTTTTCATTAGTTCCTTTGATATTCTGGACCTTTTGTTTTTCCAAATGAATCTTATTATTTTTTCTAACTCTATAAAATAATTTTGGTAGTTTGATTGGTATGGCACTGAATAAGTAAATTAGCTTAGGTAGGATTGTCATTTTTATTATATTAGCTGGCCTACTCTTGAGCAACTGATGTTTTTCCAATTATTTAGATCTGATTTTATTTGTGTGAAAAGTGTTTTGTAATTGTGTTCATAGAGTTCCTGGGTTTGTTTGAGGAGGTAGACTCCTAAATATTTTATAATGTCTACAGTAAGTTTAAATGGGATTTCTCTTTCTATCTCTTGCTGTTGGGCTTTGTTGGTAATATATAGAAATGCTGATGATTTATGTGGGTTTATTTTATAGCCTGCAACTTTGCTAAAGTTGTTTATTATTTCAAGTAGTTTTTTACTTGATTCTCTAGGATTCTCTAAGTATATCATCATGTCATCTGCAAAGAGTGATAGCTTTGTTTCTTCTTTGCCTATTCTAATGCCTTCAATTTCTTTTTCTTCTCTTATTGCTAAAGCTAAGGTTTCCAGTACAATATTGAATAACAGTGGTGATAATGGACATCCTTGTTTCACCCCGATCTTATTGGAAATGCTTCTAGCCTGTCCCCATTACATATAATGCTTGCTGAAGGTTTTAGATATATGCTATTTATTATTTTAAGGAAGACTCCATTTATACCTATGCTTTCTAGTGTTTTTAATAGGAATGGGTGTTGTATTTTATCAAAAGCTTTTTCTGCATCTATTGAGATGATCATGTGGTTTCTGTTGGTTTGTTGTTGATATGCTCAATGATGCTGATAGTTTTCCTAATATTGAACCAACCCTGCATTCCTGGTATAAATCCTACCTGGTCATAGTGTATTATTCTTGTGATAAGTTGCTGCAATCTATTTGCTAGTATTTTGTTTAAAATTTTTGCATCTATATTCATTAGAGAAATTGGTCTATAATTTTCTTTCTCTATTTTGACTCTTCCTGGTTTAGGTATCAACACCATATTTGTATCATAAAAAGAATTTGGTAAGACTCCTTCTTCACCTATTTTCCCAAATAGTCTATATAGTATTGGAATTAATTGTTCTTTAAATGTTTGATAGAATTCGCATGTAAATCCATCTTGGAGATTTTTTCCTAGGGAGTTCATCAATGGCTTGTTCAATTTCTTTTTCTGAGATGGGGTTATTTAAGTATTTTACTTCCTCTTCGGTTAATCTGGGCAATTTATATTTTTGTAAATATGTATCCATTTCACTAAGATTGTCAAATTTGTTGGCATATAGTTGGGCAAAATAATTCCTAATTATTGTTTTAATTTCCTCTTCCTTGGTGGTAGCTTCACCCTTTTCATTCTTGATACTGGTAATTTGGTTTTCTTCTTTCTTTTTTCGAATTAAATTAACCAAAGGTTTATCTATTTTATTGGTTTTTTCATAAAACCAGCTCTTAGTTTTATTTATTAGTTCAATAGTTTTCTTAATTTCAATTTTCTTAATTTTTCCTTTGCTTTTCAATATTTCTAATTTGTGTTTAGTTGAGGATTTTTAATTTGTTCTTTTTCTAGTTTTTTTAGTTGTATGCCCAATTCATTAATCTCCTCTTTTTCTATTTTATTTATGTAAGCATTTAGAGATATAAAACTTCCCCTAAGAACTGCTTTGCTGCATCCCATAGTTTTGGTATGTTGTCTCATTATTGTCATTCTCTTGAATGAAATTATTGATTGTTTCTATGATTTGTTGTTTGACCCAATCATTTTTTAGGATTAGATTATTTAGTTTCCAATTATTTTTTACTCTATCTTTCCATGGCCCTTTATTACATATAATTTTTATTGCATCATCTGAAAAGGATGCATTTAATATTTCTGCCTTTCTGCATTGGATTGTGAGGTTTTTATGCCCTAGTACATGGTCAATTTTTGTGTATGTGCCATGTACCTGAGAAAAAAGTATATTCCTTTCTATCCCCATTCAGTTTTCTCCAGAGGTCTATCATACCTAACTTTTCTAATGTTCTATTCACCTCCTTAACTTCTTTCTTGTTTATTTTGTGGTTAGACTTATCTAGTGCAGAGGGGAGGTTCAGGTCCCCCACTAGTATAGTTTTGCTGTCTATTTCTTCCTGTAACTCCCTGAACTTCTCCTGTAAGAATTTGGATGCTATACCATTTGGTGCATATATGTTTAGTAATGATATTACTTCATTGTCTATGGTGCCTTTTAGCAGGATGTAGTTTCCTTCCTTATCTCTTTTGATTAGATCTATTTTTGCTTTTGCTTTGTCTGAGATCAGGATTGCTACCCCTGCTTTTTTACTTCAGCTGACATAATATATTCTGCTCCAGCCTTTTACCTTTACCCTGTATGTGTCACTCTTTTTCAAATGTGTTTCCTGTAAACAACATATTGTAGGATTATGGTTTTTAATCCATTCTGCAATCCATTTCTGTTTTATGGGAGAGTTCATCCCATTCACATTCACAGTTATGATTACTATCTGTGTCTTTTTCTCCATCCTTTCCCCCCATTTATGCTTTTCTTTCTCCTTTTTCCTTTCCCCCCCTTCACTAGTGTTTTGCTTTTCTTCCCCTTTAGTCTTCCTCTCTTCCCTTTACCTCTTCCCTCCCTTCTTTCCCCCCTCCCTTTTCTTTCCCCTTTTCCCTCCTACTGCCTATAGGGCAAGTTAGATTTCTATACCTAACTGATTATATTATGCCCTTCTTGAGCCAAATCTGATGAGAGTAAGGTTCAAACAATGCTCCCCCTCCCTTCTTTCCCTCTGCTGTAATAGGATTTTGTGTCTTTTCCTGTAATGTAATTTACCCTTGTCTGCCTCCTCCTTTCTCAGTACATTTTCTAAGATCAGATTGATCCACTTATTTGGATCCATTTAACCCACTTGATTAGATTTTTTTTATCATTACATCAAAGTCAACTAATATCCACCCTCTTTATGTATACTCCTTTAACATGTAATAACAATACAGTTCTCAAGGGTTGCAAGTGTCATATTCCCTTGTAGGGTTTAAACAGCCCCCCCTTATTAACAACATATTGTATCTTTCTGTCCCATTTACCTTTTTAGTCTTCTTGAGTCCTGTACTTGAAGATCAAATTTTTTGTTGAGCTCTGGTCTTTTTATCAGGAAAGTTTGGAAGTCTCCTATTTCATTGAATATCCACCTCCTCCCTTGAAAAATGATGCTCATTTTTGCTGGGTAATTGATCCTTGGCTGCATTCCAAGCTCCTTTGCCTTATGGAATATCATGTTCCATGCCCTGCGTCTTTTAATGTAGAAGCTGCAAGGTCCTGTGTAATCCTGACTGTGGTTCCATGATATTTAAATTGTTTCTTTCTGGCTGCTTGCAGCACCTTCTCTTTCATCTGGTAATTTTGGAATTTTGCTATTATATTCCTTGGTGTTGTCAATTTGGGATCTCTTTCAGGTGGTGATGGTGGATTCTTTCTATGGTTATTTTCCCTTCTGGTTCTAGGACTTCGGGCAGTTTTCCTTTATGATTTCCTGAAAGATACTGTCCAGGCTCTTTTTTTCATCATGATTTTCAGGTAGTCCAATAATTTTTAAATTGTCTCTCCTGAGTCGATTTTCCAGGTCGTTGTTTTACTGATGAGGTATTTTATTTCATCTATTTTTTCATTTTTTTGTTTCTGTTTGACTGATTCTTGCTGTCTCATAGAGACATTAGTTTCCATTTGTCCAATTATAGTTTTTAACAGATTGTTTTCTTCTGTTAGTTTTTGTACTTCCTTCTTCAATTGGCCAATTGTGTTTTTTAGGGACTTGTTTTCTTCAGTGTATTTTTTTTCCAATTGGCCAATTGTATTTTTGAAGGACTCTTCTACCTCTCTCATTTGACTATTAAAATCCTTCTTGAGCTCTTCTAAGAAGGCTTTTTGGGCTTCAGACCAGTTCATATTCCCTTTTGTTGTTGCAGATGTGGGTTTGTTGACAACGTTGTCCTCTTCAGAATTTCTGTCTTGATCTTCACGCTTCTCATAATATGAATCTATGGTACGTTTCTTTTTACTCATGCTTCTTCTTTATTCCCTGGCCTTTAAAGAGATTGAGCTCTCCTGCTGGGGAACAGAGGTACTGACCCAAGCTTCTTGTGTTGGGAGCCTAGGTCTTGGTCACTGGCTTTGTGCTGGGGCCTCTTATGCTGGCAATTGGAGGCTGTAGGTTTCTGGCAGCTTATTTCGTGTTGGGCTGGAATCAGCAAGGCTGGAACTTTCAGGCAATTCTAGGTTGCCTGCTTTTCCTTTCCTTTAGCTTTCTTCAGCTCCTTTTAGATGGGTGCTGCAGGGTGTTTATCTGCCTGGGGCCCCTGCAGTGTTGTCTCCTCATTTCTGCTAAACTGGGAGATTCCTTTGGTAGAGTGCCAAGGCACCTGGTGGTTTTCTGAGCTGGTTTCCACGGCCCCCCCTCACTGAGGAACTCAGAGGTCCAGGTGTTCATGTTTGCATGCTCTACCACCTGGGCTTCAGGATTTCTTCACAATTGGAGGCTTGCAGGGCTCTACAGCTCACCTGGTGTTGGGTTGGAATCAGCAAGGCCGGGGCTTTAGGAAGCCTTTAGGTTGTTTTCTTCACCTCCTTTCAGATGAATGCCGCAGAGTACTAGTCTGCCTGGGGCCTGTTGTAGTTCTGCCTCCCTTGTTTTTGCTGAGGCACTGGGAGACCCGTTTGCTGGGCTTCTGCACTCCCCATCTTTCTTCTAGTTCAGGTGTTCCAGGGTTTATTTTCTGGGGTGATATTTTCTGGGTTTTCAGGGGTTGATAGGGGAGAGTGAGAGCAACTACCTTTTCACTCCGCCATCTTGGCTCACGGAAGTGGAACCATTGTACTTTTCAGTCAGGAATCCCAGCCTGGGCTTCTCAACTAAGTTCATCACATACTCCAGGGTTTGTGGAATGTTTCATTTTCTAAAAAGGGTAAATAATACAAACATACATACATACATACATACATACACACACACACACACACACACACATATATATATCTGTTGATAGAAAAAAAATACTGAGAAGCAAATGATGTTTCCTAATTTACCAGAGTATCCCATTATTATTTGAATTTAATAAATAAGACATTTTCTTTGTCCAAATCAAGACACTACACAATGAGCCATCTGTTTGTAGTTCATGGCAGTATTGTTTAATCCATAATGGGAATTTAATACTGTATACATAAGTTGTGGGAAATGTTACCTAATTGCTGACTGGCAAAAGATAAGTGATGCATCTGAAAAAGAAACACACTTCTTTTTATTACCATGTAATGAATTGGTATGGCTCTGTGGTTGTTCTCATTTCAGTGTTTTATTATTTTGAAACAAAGCAATTGTCTTTATGATGGAAATTTCAATGGATTAGTTACATTTTTGGGTTGAGCAATTCAATGGTTACAAAGTTGAATTCTATGTAAATGAACTGACTACATCTTAGTATGATAAAGGTCCTCATGTTTTGGACATTTTGGAGAAAATTTATCTCTTTTTGTATAACTTAAATTTGCTGTGCCATCCTTCATACCTTTAAAACCAAATGGTCTATCAAAACACAGATAAACATATTATTGGTACAAACTGCAAAAAAATACAGGCATGGGGATAAATTGAATTGTAGCTGAGTTTCTAGGTCTTTCCCTAAGTCAGCAAAGTCCTTCTTTCCTAGTTAGTGAGATGCTGAATGGAAATGGGAAAGTTCAGAATACGTCACTGCCATGTAGCAGTTGGGAAGGGACCCCCACTTTTAATCCCTACAAAAGTAGTCTAGAAGATTCAACTTATTGATTGTGTATGGTACGCAGGGTAAGCCAAATATGGGGAATGTGAGTGGGGAAATGATGGCAATTTTGATAATGTTTTGCTACAAGATTTTAATTTTGTCATTCTCATGTGCATGGTATCTAAACTATGTGTGTGGTTCTTAAAACACACACACACACACACATACACACACACACACACGTATATATGTGTGTGTGTGTGTGTGTGTGTATGTATATATAGTAGGAGCAGAAAACATAGTGGTTGAATAAACCCTGGCTTCTGCATTAGAAAATATAATTGTGAGTACCAACTGTGACAATTCAGTGATGTGTGACCATGAGGAAGTTATTTAATATGTTAGGATCTCAGTTTTCTCCCTATAAAGTTCATATGCCTTATTAATTTTCTTCACAGGGAAAGAACAACTTTATAAATTGTAACATATTATATTCATGTGAATTATCACCATCATCTTAACTAGCTCAAATTCAACGAGTGAATAATTAAGTATTTGTATGCTTAAGAGATGATATCCTCCATTTAGGCACTATTTTGATATCAAATGATCTTTGTCAAGTTATAAAAAGCATCAAATGTGGATATATTTACACTTTGATTCCCAAGGCTTATTATTATTTTTCATGCTTGTTAGCCATGACATATGTATGCATATTAAAATAAAAATCATTTTTGCAAGATAGTTCAATTATCAGCTACTTTAAAATCCAAATTACCTAGAACATTATAGTTCCAAATAAACATGAAATAAGTATAGTTTCTAGCTAAGGTACCTTCAACTACCCATAATAGAGCTGTAATAATAATGTATAGCTACTTTGAAATGCAGGTAAAAGTTATGATCTCATGTCCAGGGATGTGATTACTTTGAAGCAAATCAAATATCTCTAAACAACTTTGCTTATGCATCAATAGAGAAAGTGAGAAGAATCTATTCAAAGGTACATGAGTGTTTTCATTTCTTTCTCCATGTCTATATCTTCTTAATAATAAATGTTGTTGTTCAGTCATTTAAGATATGTCTGACTCTTCGTGACCCCATTTGGGGTTTTCTTGGCCAAGATACTGCTGTGTTTAGCCATTTCCATCTCTGGTTCAATTCACAGATGAGAAAGCCAAGGCAAACAGGGTGAAGTCACCAGTTTAGGATCATGCAGCTCATAAGTGCAGTCTTCTTCATGCCAGGTCTGGCCTTCTATCCACTGCGCCACCTATCTGCCCCAAAATATTTAGGCTCACTTCTTGGATTTCTGCTTTTTTCTTTTTTTTTTCTTTTATTTAAGTATTCAGGTCTCCTACAGCTAAAATGAAGCCTGGTCTTTGAAAGTAATAAATCCTATTAATCTTAATATTTTTATTACAAAACTGGAAGAAAAAAGGAAATTTCAGTTAAATGAAAGCATAATTCATGAAATCTCCTTGGAGAGACAAAGAAAAAAATTGGCAAAGTTAGTTATACCATGTGTCCAGGATTTCATGTGTAATGCATTGGTCATCTTTTGCTAATGATAAGCGTTAGACTAAACCTCTGTGGAAAATAACTAGTTTTTCCACCAGTGTCTGTGGTGGAGGATAATGAGATAGAAAAAATTATGTGAGGAACATAATAAAATGCTTCAAGGTAAAGTAACAAACACTCCACTGCTCAATGACTTTAATGTAAAAGTGGGCATAGGAAAGACTAGCAAAAAATGTTGAAAAATATTTTTCAAGACTAAATATGTAGCAAATCCAAACAGTTTATGGACTATATAGGAGCACCCTGCCTAATGTCATGGACAATTTTCAGGAAGAAAAGAATCTGGAGGCATTAAATATAGTCAGCACCAAATAACATTTTAAAAATGAAATTGATTCTATTTTAACAGATGAGGGGGTGATTCTGATATTGGGTACATTCCTAAAAATAATGTAGAAATAGAATGAGAAAAGGATATTTTGTGTAATTAAAATAATTTCAAGATGACATATATAAAGGAGGTGTGAGTATTAAGAAGAGGAGAAATGAGTAGAGAAATATATTTGACATAATTTATAGCCATTTCATAGATACATATATGCATACATACATACATATATACCAGTTTTAACCTACAAATAAGAACAATTTAGCCACAGGAGTAAAAGTAAAAACTAAAAACCACAACTTTCAATTAAATAATTTCATTCTTGGTTACATATATTGAAATGGGTATAAAATATTAAAGTAGCTATTCATTCAAAGATTTTTATAGTATCATTTTTCATAATAGCAAACAAACATGATAACCTGGAAACAAATTCAGTGCATAATATTTGTGTTACATTAGTGTTATTGAATGCTATAATGCAATTAGTACTGAAAAAGTACAAGAATATGAAGAAATTTTTAATGTGAATTTCAGCAACACCTCTGCCATACACCTCTCATAATGTCCCTTTGGACAGGATCGATGTGAGCAAGATGGCAATTCTGTTACGTGGATGTAGGTCATGCAAACTGATAAAAAAAAAAAAAGAAAAAATCGTTTAGTGGATGAGGTCGTATTGAATAGAAGGCACTAGTAAAATGCCATAAGAATCTATCCTAATCTTTATTTCATGCAACATTTTCATCATTGACTTTGATGAAAGCAAAAATATGTACTTATCACATTTGCAGATGGCCGATATTTGGCAGAGATAAATAACATACTGAATGTCAAGAGTTCAATCTCAACAGAGTAGATTAATGGGCTAAAAGAAATGAAGTGAAATGCTGCTTCAAAACTTCATAACAGAACTCTTTTTAGGTAAACATGAACTCCCAGTTTCCCTTAGTCTAATCTTGCCCTCCTACCTCCCAACCCCAAGTATTTGGGGCATGTAGCCTTCATTCATTAAAGTAATATCTAACTACCTTGCCCAAAAATCTCTGCTAGGTTCTGAAGCACATCTTCATCACTTGAACAGGTTTAGGTGTTACCCTATGCCTGATAATGCATGAGTTTCAACTTTATTCAATCCTAACTTGGTAGCTTTTCAGGTCTTATCTTTTTCTCTGACAAAGTGATTGACAACAGGATCCAAAAGATTCACCAGCTCACTGACAGGAGATAGCAACAACCCAGACATTTAGACACATCACCACTCGTGGCCATCTAATGGGCAAATTGTTAATCTACATTTGTTTTTTGCTTTTCTACTTTAAACCATGGGATGATAGATTGCATGCTTTTGGGGGAGCTGAATTGGATTAAAAAGATTGTGTACCCAGTGCACTTTCCTACTGTTTATCCTGTATTCTAATTTTAAATTAAATTGGCCCATTTTACATTGCCATGATTTGTCATTATTACTATTATCTACTGTGGGCGGATTCAGAGAGAGAAAAAAAATTAGAATTCAGAGGAATAAATTGAGAAGATTTGACCCCAAGTGAAGCACAGCTACCCAAAGATAATACAAAGTGATGTTCAAATGATGTTGTCTATTTGAGGCAGATACTTACTAATCTGATACAGATTACAACTCACCCTTCCCTTCTCATCTTTTGTGATACTTCTCTACATTCTAAAAATCCTCCAAAAGTTGTACTGTTGATGTGCTGGAAGGCTTTATCCAGGTCTATCAGTATATCAGAAGGAGAATCCATCTGTTATTCCTCAGTGTTGCTAGATGAATGCTCACGTCATTTTCTAGTCACATACTTCCTTAATTCATTATTCAATGAGTCTTAATTCAAGGATATGTTCAAAGAGGCATAAAATATATCAATTGATAAATTTGAAATTAAGAAAACTATTGAAGTAATAAATAAAACTAATACCTGATTTTTATTAAAAAAAGATAAAATAGATAAACATTTGATTAATTTGATTAAAAAAAAAAGAAAGAAGAAAACCAAATTGCTAGTATCAAAAATGAAAAGGTGGAATTTACCACCAAGGAAGAGGAAATCAAAACAATAATCAGGAAATATCTTGCCCAAATGTATGCCAATAAATTTGATAATCTTAGGGAAATGCATGAATATTTACAAAAATATAAATTTCCCTGATTAAGAGAAGTGGAAGTAAAATACTTAAATAACCTAATCTCAGAAAAAGAAATTGAACAAGCCATCAATGAACTTCCCAGGAAAAAATCCCCAGGGCGAGATGGATTTACAAGATAATTCTATCAAACATTTGAAGAACAATCAATTCCAATACCATATAGGTTATTTGGAAAAAAAGGTTAAGAAGGAGTGTTACCAAATTCTTTTTATGATACAATTATGGTACTTATACCTAAACCAGGAAGAGTCAAAACAGAGAAAGAAAATTATAGACCAATTTCTCTAATGAATGTAGATGAAAGTGTTTTAAATAAAACATTAGTGAAAAGATTACAACAGCTTATCACAAAAGAATCAAGTAAAACACTCCTTGAAATAATAAACAACTTCAGCAAAATTGCAGACTATAAAATAAACCCACATAAATCATCCCCATTTCAATATATTACCAACAAAGACCAACAGCAAGAAATAAAAAAGAAATTCCATTTAAAGTTACTGTAGACATTCTATAATAATCAGCAGTCTACCTGGTGAAATAAACCCAGTAACCGTATGAACACAATTACAAAATATTTTCACACAAATAAAGTCAGGTCTAAATAATTGGGGGGGAAATGGTTGATCATGGATAGGCCAAGCTAATATAATAAAGACAATTCTATCTAAATTAATTTAATTATTCAATGCCATACCAATAAAACTACCAAAAATATTTTATAGAACAATGAAAAATAATATTCATCTGGAAGAACAAAAGGTCCAGAATATCAAGAGAACTAATGAAAAGAAATGATAGGGAAGGTGGCCTAGCCATTCCGGATCTTAAATTGTATTATAGAGCAATAATCACCAAAACTACTTGTTACTGATTAAGAAATAGAGTGGTGGATCAGTGGAATTGGTTAACTATGCAAGACAGTAGTCCATCACTATAGAAATCTACTATTTGATAAACCCAAAGGCACTAGCTTCAGGGATAAGAACTCACTATTTGGCAAAAACTACTGGGAAAACTAGAAAAGAGTATGGCATAAAGTAGGCATAGACCAAAATCTTATACCCTTTGTCAAAATAAAGTCAAAAAAAGTACATGATTTAGATATAAAGGCTGACACTATAGGCAAACTGGGAGAGTCAGGAATAGGTTACCTGTCAGATTTATGGAGAACAGAAGAATTTATGACCCAACGAGACATAGAGAACATTATAAAAAGCAAAATGGATAATTTTGATTATATTAAATTGAAAGGTTTTTGCACAAGCAAAGCCAATGCAACCAAGATTAGAAGGAAAGTAGAAAATTGGGAAAGAATTTTTACAACCAGTCTCTCTGATAAGGGCCTCATTTCTAAAATATATAGAGAATTAAGTCAAATTTCTAAGAATACAGGTTATTCCCCAATTGATTAATGGTCAAAGGATATGAGCAAGCAGTTCTCAGATGAAGAAATTAAAGCCATCCATAGTCATATAATAAATGCTCTACATCATTATTGATTAGAGAAATGCAAATCAAAGTAACTTTGAGGTACCACATCACATCTATCAGATTGGCTAACATGACAAAACAGGAAAACGATAAATGTTGGAGAAGATGTGGGAAAATTGGAATATTAATGCATTGTTGATGGAGTTGTGAACTGATCCAACCGTTTTGGAAGAGCGATTTGGAACTATGTCCAAAGGGCTATAAAATATGCATACCCTTTGACCCAGCAATGCCACTTTTAGGACTGTATCCCAAAGAGATCATGAAAATGGGAAAAAGACCCACATGTGCAAAACTATTTATGACAGCTCTTGCTGTGCTGGCAAAGAATTAGAAATTGAGGGGATGCCCATCAATTAAGGAATGGCTGAACAAGTTGTGGTATATGAACGTAATGTAATACTATTGTGCTGTAAGAAATGATGAACAGGCTGACTTCAGAAAAACCTGGAAAGATGTATGGAATGATGCTGACTGAAGTGAGCAGAACCAGTAGAACACTGTGCACAGTAAGAGCCACAGTAAGAGCAATTCAAGGGTTCAAGACACCTCTGAAAGTCTCATGATAGCAAATAATATACACATCCAGAGAAAGGACAATGCAGTTTGAATTTGGATTGAAGCATACTATTTGCTTTTTTTTCTTCTGTCTTCTTTAGTTTCTTCTTTTTTGTGATTCCTCATATTGGTTCTCATTATTTTTTACAACAATACCAGTGTGAAAATGTATTAATTGGACTGTATATGTAAATCATACATCAGATTCAGTGCCATCTTGGTGAGGGAGGTGGAGAAAATTTAAACTTCAAGAGTTTATGGAAGTGAATGTTGAAGAGAATTAATTTTTAAAAGTTGAAAAACAAAGATAGTAGCAAAATACATTAGACTCTAGAATACTAAAACCTAATAGAAAAAAAATCTGCCCTGAGAAATATGCTCATAAGAATAACAGAAACCTAAGAATGCAATGTTGAACATATTTATTTTAAGTGAATGTTTGTAAAGTAATTTCCTGGTTTAAATCAACCCCTTTGTCTTATGTGGATAAGAAGAGTGATTTAAGAGGTTTTGGTTTTGTATTTGTTTGTTTTTTTGCAACTTCATGGCAATTATACCTATCTTTCAATGGAATTATCTGTCAAATAATATCATACCCAGGTATTTGAATGCATACATTTGATTAAATTGCATTTCATCGTTGCATTCTGTCTAGCCCATAGTTACATATATTCAGAACTCAATAAATGTTTGTGAAGTAAAATTGAATTTGTTATTGACATACTGCAGTAATATAAAACTTCTACAGTGTTCATTAATTTTTAATTTTTTTCTTTTAGTCTCCATCTCCACTTTCAGCTATTTTAGCCACCACATTCTATCATTTCTGTTGCCTGTTTTTTTCTTCCTTCCTTCTTTTCTTCCTTCTTCCTTCCTTCCTTCCTTCCTCCTTCCCCTTTCCTATGTTATTCTTTTCTAAATTATTGTTTCTGTCTTTTCTCTTTCTTTCTCCCTGTGTCTGTCTATCTTTCTCCATTTCTGTCTCTCTCTGTGTCTCTATTTGTGTCTCTGTCTGTATCTCTCTGTCTCTGTCTGTCTGTCTCCCCCTCCTCTTTTCTTTTTCTTGCAATGCAATGACCACATTAAACCCATTCCTTCTTTGTTTCCTTAACTGGGGTGAGGAGGAGTGCTGGCATGGTGGAGCTTGCAGTAGTTATTGAGAGAGAATCCTCCTCACAATTCCAAGGCTGAAAAGAGTGCTTGTGGTCACTCATAGACCAGAGCACAGGCCAGGAAAGAAGTAAACACCTCACCCTTCCTTGATCATAGTACCTTGGAGCAACGGTAAATTTACAAGCCCCTAGAAGTATCTCTGAAAACAGCTACACAAATCCCTGAAGCTTGGGACAGTAGATTCTCCACACTGGAAGCAGACCCCTACCTTAACAATGAGTTTAAATCTCAAGTAACTGCCTGAGGTCATGAGCAACCTGCACAAAAGAAAGTCAAACCATAGAATCTTTATTTGGTGACAAAGATCAAAACATACAACCAGAAGAAGACAACAAAGTCAAAGTTCTAGCATCCAAAGCTTCCAAGAAAAATATGAATCAGTCCCAGTTCATGGAAGAGCTTAAAAAGGATTTTGAGAAGCAAGTAAAAGAAGTAGAGGAAAAACTGTGAAGAAGAGAGAGAGTGATGCAAGAATATCATGAAAATTAGTCAACAGCTTGCTAAAGGAGACACAAAAAAATAATGAAGAAAATAACATGTTTAAAAAATAGCCTCACCCAAATGGCAAAAGAGATCCAAAAAACCAATGAGGAGAAGAATGCCTTCAAAAGCAGAATTGGCCAAATGGAAAAGGGAGTCCTAAAGCTCACTGAAGAAAATACTTCCTTAAAAATTAGAATGGAACAATTGGAAGCTAGTGACCTTATGAAAAATAAAGACATTGTAAAACAAAACCAAAAGAATGAAAAAAAAAATAAAAGACAATGTGAAATATCTCACTGGAAAAAAAAATTACCTGGAAAGTAGATATAGGATAGATAATTTAAAAATTATTAGGCTACCTGAAAGCCATGATCAAAAAAAAGAGCCTAGACATCATCTTTCAAGAAACTATCAAGGACAATTACCCTGATATTTTAGAACCAGAGGGCAAAATAGAAATGGAAAGAATCCACTGATCACCTCCTGAAAGATATTCCCAAAGGAAAACTCCTAGGAATACTGTAGCCAAATTCCAGAGTTTCCAGGTCAAGGAGAAAACATTGCAAGCAGCCAGAAATAAACAATTCAAATATGGTAGAAACACAATCAGGATAACTCAGAATTTAGCAGCTTCTATGTTAAGGGACATGAGGGCTTAGAAAATGATATTCCAGAGTGCAAAGGAGATAGGATTACAACCGAGAATCACCTACCAAACAAAACTAAGCATAATCCCTCAAGGGAAAAAAGGGATATTCCATGAAATAGAGGACTTCCAAGACTTCTTAATGAAAAGATCAGAGCTGAATAGAAAATTCAACTTTCAAGTTCAAGATTCAAGAGTAGCATGAAGAGGGAAACAGAGAAGAGAAATCATAAAGGACTTATTAAGGTTGAACTGTTTATATTCCTACATGGAAAAATGATATTTATAACTCATGAGACCTTTGTCAGTATTAGGGTAGTTGGAGTGGAAAAAAATATATGTATAGATAGATTGATAGAAGGCACAGGATAAGTTGAAGATAAAGGGGTGGCATCAGGAGAATAAAATTAAGGGGCGAGAGATGATTATGCTGGAGGAGAAAGGGAGAGGTAGAATGGGGTAAATTGTCTCTCATAAAACAGACAGGAAAAGGCTTTTACAGTGGAGCAGAAGTGGGGGAAGGTGAGAGGGAATGAGCGAATCTCATTCTCATCGGATTTGGCTTAAGGAGGGAATAACATACACACTCAGTTGGGCATGGAAAATTTTCTTACCCTACAGGAAAATAGAGGGGTAGAGGATAAGAAAGCAGGGAATGATAGAGGGGAGAGAAGATTGAGGGAGGGGGTAATCAGAAGCAAACATTTCTGAGGAGAGACAGGGTCAAAAGAGAATATAGAATAAGTGGGGGGGGCAGGATAGGATGAAAGGTAATATAGTTAGTTTTCCACAGGATAACTACTACAGAAGTGTTTTGCATGACTTCACAAGTATAACCTATATTGAGTTGCTTGCCTTCTCTATGAAGGTGGATGGGGAGGGAGGAAAGGAGAAAATTTGGAATCCAAAGTTTTAAAAACAAATGTTAATTTTTTTTTTCACATGTATCTGGGAAATAAGATATACAGGCAATGGGGTATGGAAATCTATCATGCCCAACACAAAATAGAAGGTGAAGAGGATAAGAGAAGGGGAGGAGAGAGGAGGGAGGGCAAATTAGGGGAAAAGATATTCAGAATGGACACTGTCTTGGGGTTGGGGGACAGAAGAGATGGGGAGAAAATTTGGAAATGAAAATCTTGTGGAAGTGAATGTTGAAAACTAAAAATAAACAAATTAATGAATCTTTAAAAAAATACTTGTATACCTATCAAATTTATGGAGAACAGAAGAAGTCATGACCAAATAAGAGTTGGAGAACATTATGAAAAGCAAAATGGATAACTTTGATTACATTAAACTGAAAAATTTTTGCATAAACAAAGCCAATACAACTAAGATTAGAAGGAAGGGAGAAAATTGGGAAAGAATTTTTACAACCAGTCTCTCTGATAAGGGCCTCATTTCTAAAGTATATAGAGAATTAAGTTATATTTCTAAGAATACAAGTCATTCACCAATTGATAAAAGTTCAAAGGATATGAAAAGGCAGTTGTCAGATGAAGAAATTAAAGCTATCTATAGACATATGAAAAATGCTCTAAATCACTATTAATTAGAGAAATGCAAATCAAAACAACTCTGAGGTACCACATCACACCTATCAGATTGGCCAATATGACAAAACAGGGAAATGATAAATATTGGAGAAGATGTGGAAAAATTGGAACACTAATGCATTGTTGGTGGAGTTGTGAAATGATCCAACCATTTTGGAGAGTAATTGGGAGCTATGCCCAAAGGGCTATAAAAATGTGCATACCCTTTGACCCAGCAATAGCACTTCTAGAGCTATATCCCAATGAGATCATACAAATGGGAAAAGGACCCACATGTACAAAATATTCATAGCACCTCTTTTTGTGGTGGCAACGAATTGGAAATTGAGAGGATGCCCATCAATTAAGGAATGGCTGAAGAAGTTGTGGTATATGAATGTAATGGAATACTATTGTGCTATAAGAAATGATGAACAGGCTGACTTCAGAAAAACCTGGAAAGACTGGTATGGTCTAATGCTGAATGAAGTGAGCAGAACCAAGAGAACGTTGTACACAATAACAGCCACGTTGTGTGATTACTAATATTGATAAACTTAACCCTTCACAGCAACACAAGGATCTAAAACATCTCCAAAGGCCTTGTGATGGAAAATGCTATCCACATCCATAGAAAGAACTATGGAATTTGAATGCAGATCAAAGCATACTATTTGCTTTTTTTTTCTTTTACTGAGTTTTGTTTCCTTTTTCTGGTGGTTCCTCCTATTGGTTCTAATTTTCACTTACAACATCACTGATTTGAAAATATGTTTAATAAGTATATATATATATATATGTGTATATATATATATATATATATATATATATATATATATATATATATATATATCCCCTATATCAGATTGTGCACTGTCTTGGGGAGGGTGGGGGAAAGAAAGGGGAGAGAAAAATTTTAAACTGAAAAACATATTGAAGTGATTGTTGATAAATCAAAATAAATTAATAAACAAAAAAGAATCCTCTGCCTAAAAAAAACATAATTGTAAATGCACCTGGTCCTGCAGACTTTTTTTGTCTTAAGGAGTTCATTGATGGCTTGATTTATTTTTCAGAAATGGGGTTGTTTGAATATTTCATTTCCTCTTCTATCAATCTGGGCAATTTATATTTTTTTCATAAATTTTCATCCATTTCACTTGGATTTTGAGATTTATTGGCATACAGTTGAATAAAATAGCTACTAATTATTGTTTTAATTTCCTCTTCACTTGGTGGTGAATTCACCATTTTTGTTTTTGAAACTGGTCATTTGATTTTCTTCTTTCCTTTTTTTTTAATCAAATTGACAAAAAGTTTATATATCATTGTTTTTTTCTGTTCTTAGTTTTATTTATTAACTGAATAGTTTTCTCACTTTCAGTTTTATTAATCTCTTCTTTAATTTTTGAAAATTCTAATCTGCTATTTCATTAGTAATTTTTAATTTGTTCTTTTTTTAGCTTTTTTAGTTGCATGCCCAATTCACTGATATCTTCTTTCTGTATATTATTGTAAACATTTAGGGATACAAAATTTCCCTTATTAACTGCTTTTGGTGTAACCCCTAAGTTTTGGTATGTTGTCTCATTATTGTCATTCTCTTCAATGAAATTATTGATTGTTTCTATGATTTACTTTTTGACCCACTCACTCTTTAGGATTCACATTCATGGCTATGATTACTAACTGTATTTCCTTCCATCCTATTTATCCCCTCTTTATACTTTGTGTGATCCTTTCACTCTGTCTCTGCTCAACAGAATTTTGCTTCTGAGCACCATCTCCCTTAATGTGCCCTCCCTTCTGTCAGCCCCCCAATTTCCTCTCTTCCCCTCCTACTCCTGCCCTCTTTTCTGCCTTTCCTTTTATATCCCCTCCCTTTCCATTTCCTTTCTTTTCCCCCTATACTTCCCTAGAAGGTAAGATAAATTTCTACACCCAACTGAATGTGTTTGTCATTCCCTCTCTGAGCCAAATCTGAAAAGAGTAAGGTTCAAACATTTAAGCTCACTTCCTCCTCTCTTTTCCTCTGCTGCAATAATTATATTGTGCTTCTTCCTGTCCTGTACTTTACTCTATTCTACCTTTCTCTTTCCTCTTCTTGCAGTATAATCCTTTTTTCACCCACTTTTTCATATCATCACATCAAAATCAACTTATATCCATACCCTCTGTTTTTGTATACTCCTTCTAACTGCCCTCATAAAGATACAGTTGTTAAGAGATACAAAAATCATCTTCCCACATAGGAATATAAATAGTTTAAATCTTATTGAATAACATGTTTTTTCCCCAGTTTACCTTTTTATGTTTCTCTTGAGTCTCGTATTTGAAGATCAAATTTCCTGTTTAATTCTGTTTTTTTTTTAATGAGGAAAGTTTGAAAGTCCCCTATTTCATTCCATGTTCATCTTTTCTCCTGAAAGACTGTTCACTTTTGCTGGGTAGTTGATTCTTGGTTGTAAACCAAGCTCCTTTTCCTTCTGGAATATCATATTCAAAGCCCTTCAATCAATTAATGTAGAAGCTAAGTTCTGTGAATCCTTACTGTTGCTCCCAATATTTGAAATGTTTATTTCTGACCATTTCCAGTATTCCTTCCTTGATCTGACAGTTCTGGAAATTGTCTACAATATTCATTGGCGTTTTCATTTTGGGATAACTTTCATGAGATGATCAATCAGTGGATTCTTTCAATGCTTATATTTACCCTTTGATTCTTAGACATTAGGGAAGTTTTCCTTGATAATTTCTTGAAAGATGTCCAGGCCCTTTCTTTTTTCATCCTAGATTTCAGGTAGTACAATAATTCTTAAATTATCTCTCCTGAATCTATTTTCAAGGTCAGTTGTTTTTCTAATGAGGTATTTTACATTTTCTTCTGTTTTTTTCACTTGTTTTGATTTTGTTTGACCAACTCTTGATGTATCATACAGTCACTAGTTTCCACTTGTCCAATTCCAGTTTTTAAGGAATTATTTTCTTCAGTTGCTTTTGTACCTTCTTTTCCATTTGGGCAATTGTACTTTAAAAGGAGTTGTTTTCTTCAGTGGCTTTCTCCTGTTTGGCCAATTTTAATTTTTAAGGAGTTGTTTTTTCATTAATTTTTTTGTGCTGCCTTTTCTAATCTGTTGACTCTTTTCCCATAATTCTTCTGCATAGCTCTCATTTCTTTTCCCGGTTTTTCTTCTACCTCTCTTGATTTTTAAGATCTTTTGAGAGCTTGGGCTTGAGACCAATTTGTATTCTTCTTTGAGGCTTCACATGTTATCCTCTTCTTAACTTGTGTTTTGATCTCTCTGTTACCATAGTGGCTTTCTATGCTTTGGGCTCTCTTTTGTTTCCTACTCATTTTCAACCCATTTCATGAGCTTTAAAATTGAGCTCTGTTCCTGTGGCACAGAGGGTACTATCCCAAGCTTCTTAAGCTAGGGATCAGAAGCTTGGTCACTGGCTTTACAAGCCAGTGCCTCAGGTGCTTGTAGCTTGACCACTATGGTGGGGGAGGACTGTCCTTATTTGTGCCTAATGTGCTAGGATTCCAGGGTTTCTGATTTGCCTTTTCTGCTGAAGCTGGAGGCCTCATTGCTGTCCTGTTGAGCCAGGACTAAAGAGCTTCAGTTGCTGATCTGTGCTGTGGCTAAAAGCCTTCCACTGGCTTGCCTGGACACCATCTGCACTGGGCTGTACTCCCCTTTTAAGCAAGTGAGACAGACCTTCCTAGGGGTCCTTTTGAGTTATCTTAAGCTAGAAAATTATTTCCTCCATCTTTTTGTGGGTTCTGTCACTCCAGAATCCACTTAGAGGCTTAATTTAATGTTGTTTCTAAGGGAAATTGGGGAGAGCTCAAACAATTTGGCTTTTCTCTGACACCTTGGCTACCTGATTTTTTTTTCTTTTGACTATGTAAAGGAGGTCATTCTTTGCCTCATTTCTTAATCACTGAATGGCGGTTGCTTCAGCTGAACTGAAACCTGGGAAAGAACTTACTTCAAAGGCTGAGGTCTCCCACTGCCTCCATGGCCATCTCCATTAGTCCTCATCTATATCTTGCCACTGGACCCAGATGGCTCTGAAGGAGAGAGTGAGGCTGGTGACTCTGCACATCTCACCCTCATTTAAATCCATTAACTTGCAAATTACAGTATCACCTTCCTAATATCATGGTTCTCTTTGAGAACAAAGGATAAATAGCAATAACAACCACATTATCATTTTTTCATGAGTGGGTAAAGGAAGGAGTAAAATCTATGTGGATCCACAGAGAAAGAATAAAACCTTTACCCTTTCTCACCTGAAAATAATTGAAAATCTTCAAGAAATGACAATATTTGAATTGTATTTTATTTGTTCATTTTTCTAATATAAATTTATTTATTTTTAGTTTTCAATATTCACTTCCACAAGTTTTTGAGTTCCAAATTTCTCACCCCCCCCCCAGCCCAAGATGGCATGCATTCTGAATACCCCTTTCCCTGGTCTGCCTTCTCTTCTATCTCTCCCCACTCCCTTCTCTTATCCCCTTCCCCTTCTATTTTCCTGTAGACAGGGATAGATTTCTGTACCCCATTACCTGTATTTCTTGTTTCCCAGTTGCATGTGAAAACATTTTTTAAAACATGTGTTTTTAAAACTTTGAGTTCCAAATTTTCTCCCTTCCTCCCTCCCCACCCACCCTCAATGAAAAGGCAAGCAACTCAATATAGGTTGTACCTGTGCAGTTATGCAAAACACTTCCATAGTAGACATGTTGTGAAAAACTAACTCTATTTCCCTTAATCCTATCCTGCTCTCCGATCTATTCTATTCTTTCTTTTGACCCTGTCCCTCCTCAGAAGTATTTGCTTCTGATTACCCTCTTTCCCAATCTGCCCTCCTCTCTATCACCCCCCTGCTCTCTTGTCCCCTTTCCCCCCTATTTTCCTGTAGGGTAAGACAGATTTCCATACCCAACTGAATGTGTATGTTATTCTCTCCTTAAGCCAAATCCTATGAGAATAAGATTCCCTCATTCCCTCTCACCTTCCCCTGTTTCCCCTCCACTGTCAGAGACTTTTCTTTTCTGTTTTTTCTTTTTGTGAGATAATTTACCCCATTCTACCTCTCCCTTTTTTCTCTGAGAATCATCCTCTCTCATCCCTTAATTTTTGAATTGTATTTTAAATTGAGGTTTATGTTAAGGTCAAAAATCTTGAGTAGAATTTTTTTTCTGATTAAAGTAGGAGAATGAAAATGCCATCTTATCACATTTTTACCTTGGGTGTAAGTTAAAGTCTGTAGTTTGGGGTAGAAAATGAAGAGGGAAGAGCAAAGGTTTCTAATTTCAATGTATAGGCAGAGATGCCTTTTTAAATAGAAAGTTAAGAACAATTCTCTTAAACTCCCCATTCTTTGCCACTAAATATTTAATATCTTTTCATATAGTGTTTTTTTTTCCTTCTTATCACTGACATCAATTTCCTAATATTATACAACTGTTATTTTCCTTAATCTACAACTTGAAGAAGGTCATGTCACTACCTACTGTATATATATATATATATATATATATATATATATATATATATATATATATATACATATATATATATAAATTCTGATGTTTTCCTACCGGGCTGTTAATATGTTTGAAACAAAAGTCCTCAGGTTACAGCTAGATGTTGTGAATCCCTGTGCTACTAACAGATAGAAAATAAACAACATGTTCTTGACATACTTCCTAAGTGATTATATTATTCACAAACTGAAAATTTTAAATGTAATTTAACCTAATCAGAACTGAAAACAACAGAGAGAAAACTTTTATGATGCCAAACCCTCTTAGAATAATTAAACTATGAATAATTAATGTGGGCTATAGCACCATTGCCATTACAAAGTGGCTTAAGAAATGAACTGACAGAACAGTTTCCCAATAGAAAACTTGTCAAAGGGTACAAATCTTTTCCAAAGGGAAGACTGAAAATTTTCAATGACCCTCTGAATGAATGCTTCAAATCACAAATAAAGAAATATAAATTAAAACAATCCTACATCAGATTGGCAAAAACAATGTTGGAGGTGCTGTGGGAAAATAGGTGCAGCAAATACACTGTTGGTAGAGTTGTACAATCAATTTTGAAAGCAATTTGGAACCATATTAGAAAAGTTGCTAAATTATACATGTTCCTTGGCCCAGTGAGCTAAGTTTTGGGCATATAACTGTAAGTCAGTCAAATCCTGAGAGGTTGGTTATTATATTTGTTGTTATTAATTTATAATGATATAATTTTCTAGTAGATTTTTTGTAGTAGCAAAAAAAAATAGGTATAGGTACCCATCAATTATTAAATGATTGGACAAACTGTAATGAATAGTTTGAACAGACTAAATAGATGTAAAAGTACTATTGTATTCTAAGTTGTGATAAATTTGAAGAATTCTAAAAAATTTAGAAGATAACTATGAGCTGCTGCAGACATAAGTAAAACATAGGAAACATAGGAAACAATTTACATCATAATCAAAATAGTGTAAAGTAAAACCATAGTGAAAACATCAAAACTCTGATTCTGCAATGTCGAATTTACATTCTAAAGGACTAGTGGTAAAACATAGTTCCCTCTTTTCCACATGGATAAAGTAGATGATTTTGTGAAAAGAGGCATCTTTTCAGACTTGCCCAATGTGCTTATTTTTTTCTCAAATTTGTTTTTGTTACAAGGGAGGGTTTTATAAGAGGAAATCATTAGAAATTGAAACTGGTATAACAAAAATTTCAATAAAATAAAACTGAAAAAAATGAAAAAAAACATTACTGATTATAGTTGAAATTTGTTTGGCTACCAAATCCACTTGACCACAGAAGAGAAGAGTCTTGATAGCTTTGAGATTAGGCAAAACACCGACAAAACCTGTTGTCTCTGTCATGAATAATCATAAAATCCAAGAGATGTAAGGATCAGCCATCTACTTCATCTGTTACGTGAAATTACCTCTAAAACATATTGAAAAAGATTCCTAAAACTTTCTAGTTAGATGAAGTCCCTACCTCCAAGAGCAATGCATTTCACTTTTGGATAACTAATTGTTAGAAAGGTTGTTATTGCCCCTTCCCTCCCTCCCATAAATCAAGCCTCTCCACAACTTGTTCTCATTACCCCCAGTTTGTCATTGGAAGGCAAAATGGAAGGTTTTAAATTCTTCTTCCATCATGAGAACCCTGCAAATATTGGAAGAGAAATATCATATCTTTCATTAATTTATACATTCCTCAGGTAAACCATCCCTAGTTCCTTCATTTGCTACTTCCATGGAAGAGATTACCCTCTTCTGAATACTTTCCAGCTTATCAATGACCTTAGACTGAGTTGCTTAGAAATTAATGCTCTATTCCAGATGTATTCTGAACAGGGTATACAGAAAGACTTTCATCTCCTTAGTCCTGGATGGTATGACTCTTTTAGTGCACTCCAAGATGACACTCACTTTGTTAATTATCATATCACATTGAGCCAATAGTCAAATAAAATCCCCAGATCTTTTTTTTCAAGAAAACAAATACATTGCATTCTAATCATGCTTTACCTCTCTTACATGTACCATGATGATTTTCTTTTAACCTAACTTGACAATAATCCCTACTGAATTGGATTCAATGTCATGGCCTAATCAAAATCTTTGTCATCCTAACTCTGTCATCTAATTAGTCAATTATCCCTCATACCTTTAGGTTATTTGATGAGCATTCCATCTATAACTTTTCCAAGTCATTGATGAAAATACTTAATAGCTCAGGACCAAGTACACCTGGGGCACCAATCTTCTGTTTGCTTTTATGAGATAAACAGAATCTACCATCTCTGGTATAAGAGATTACATGTGCTTCCATTTCCATATTTCTTTTCCTTTAAAAATATACATATATTAGCATAATATACAAATGGGCAGTTGTTTAGTACAAAGTTATTTAAATTGTGAACACAGCACATTAAAGAAGTCCCTCCTACAATTCCCACTGAGATAAGCACACTGAGGCCAGTAGGAATAGCAAGAATTTTGGTAGGATTAAAAAAAAACCCAACAGGTATATCCATATCCATAGATCTAGTTCAATATCTAGATTGTTATTCTAAGTGTATTATGTAGTATGTATATATTTATTATGTAAATGTTCCTTCCTTGTCTCAAATGAATAATTTGTACCATTTGTATATCTGAGCTTAGGACAGGTTCCTGAGGTACCTACTGTTTGCCTGTGAGGAGAGAGAGAGAGAGAGCGAGAGAGAGAGAGAGGAGAGAGAGAGAGAGAGAGAGAGAGAGAGAGAGAGAGAGAGAGAGAGAGAGAGAGAGAGAGAGGAGGGAGGGAGAGGGAGGAGGAGAAGGAGGAAAGGAAGGAAGGAAGGAAGGAAGGAAGGAAGGAAAAAAGGAAGGAAGGAAAGAAGGAAAGAGGGAAAAAAGAAAAAGAAAGAAAGAAAAAGAAAAATGCTGTCATATAATGAGAGATGTTTATGGTATATGATAGCCATCTAAACTAGCAGGGCATGGTGGGCCAGTTTTGCAGATTTACATCATTTAGCGCACAGATGGAAACCAGTGGTTTCCCAGTATGAGTTCTTTTCTGTTTTTGCCTCTCTTAGATTCTCTGGTTAATTTAAGGGGAGAAATGATTTTGCTTGAGGGATTCTCTTCATCTGCTTAATGCTTCCTGCTGCACTTATGACCAGAAGGGAATAGATTCTACCCTCTTACCCTTTCAGAAAATTGGCACACTATTTGCCCTTTTCTAGTCCAATGACATTTTTCTCTTCCATTCTCTGTAAAACATCAACAAAAGTGGCTCAGCAATCACATCTGTGAAGTTTTTCCTTGCTTATTTCCCTTTTTTGAGCATGCCCTATTTTTTTCTAATAATATATGATTTCATTTACTTAGCTTTGGTGACTTAAACTCATTTGAGGTAGCTAAGTTATCTCTTACTGTCTGCATACCCATTTGGTTTCAACTGCTTATTAGCCATTTTTTTCCCCTTTGGTAGGGAGGAGAAGGTGGAGTTTTCTTTCCCAATCCAAACATCATTTCCAAGACACTGAACACATAAGTAAACTAAGTGTTGAGTCATTCAAACTTAATACCAATGTTATCCTAAGCACCCAAGGTAAGGATTCTTTCTTTGATCTTTCTCTTACTATCAATATAGTTTTAACAAAATATACACACACCCACACAAAATCACACACAGGTGAACACAGTGGATTTTTTTGTGTGTTTTAAAGTCATTTTTATTTGTTGTGAAACCACAACATTTTTCTTAGAGAACACTTTTACTCATTGAAATAATTTTCATTTGTGTCTTCAGAGTTTTGTTATTGAGAACTTTCCCATCCTCTTGGGCCGCCTTTTCCTAAAGAATATTGGACCACTGGATGCTACTTATTTCATCTCCTGAACCTCTAAAGTTACTGTCTAAAAATCTAAAGTGAACATCAGACTGTTCTCTATTTTCTTCTATTTCTCTAATATGAACTCTATCGTGAGTTAGTCATGTTCCCTGCAATGTTCCTTTCATTACTTCTTCAGAAAGTAATTCCTACTTGTTGGTCAAAACCAGGTATGTACTAATAGATTCTTCATCACTTTCTTCACCTTTTAAAAATTGTAATGATTGCCTGATCTTTTTGCCAAGTAATAGATCTCCAACAGCTATCCTAAATCAGGTAACTGAAGTAGC
Organism: Phascolarctos cinereus; assembly: GCF_003287225.1. Classification (NCBI taxonomy): domain Eukaryota; kingdom Metazoa; phylum Chordata; class Mammalia; order Diprotodontia; family Phascolarctidae; genus Phascolarctos; species Phascolarctos cinereus. Next base: position 393,666,053 of record NW_027555958.1, on the reverse strand, counting down.
CTGTCATTATAAAATTATACTTCTGTCAACACAAATTTGGTAAATACTTACTGTGGCAGACACTTGACTAAGCAGTAAGGATACAAAAACAGAAATAAAAACAGTTCCTGCAGTCACATTTCAATGGGGTAGACAAAATATATGCATATGTATATACACTAGTATGTATATGTGTGTATGAATGGATGCACGTATACTACATACGAGATAAGTAAAAACTAGATGGAAAAGTCGCCATAAAGGAGAAGGCACTAGTGGCTGTGGAAGATGAGAAAGACCTCTTTGTGAAGGTGGTTTTGAATCAGATTATTGAAGGAAGTCAATGATTCTGAGAATCTGAGTTTGAGAGGGAGAATATTTGAGGCATGGGGGACAGAAGGTACAAAAGCTTCTACACAGGAGGCATATCATTGTAAGTGAAGAATAGCAAGAATGCCAATATAACTGGGCTTCCTTTGAGAGCTTTTTGAGTTGATTCCTGAAATCCATTTCTTTTTTTAGACCAGGACTCTCTATCTTACCTGGACTGGAAATGCAGCAGTCATTTATGGGCCAATCTCAATGCTCAACAATATGGAAGCATCATCTGCTCTATTTTTATGACCTGGGATGTTTCTCCCTCTTTAGGTATCAAAAAGACCATGTGATTTAATGGGCCCCTATTAGTGTCCTATTATTTAGTCCTATTTAGATACCTGATTGGCCTTAGTCCTAGTACAACTCAGAGTCCTTGAATTCAAGTGATTGATAGCCTCAGCTACCTCTTGTAACAAATATTATAGGCATAAGCTACTACCCCCTCCCCAGAATGAAATCCTCTTAAAATTATTTTTTCAGGTAGTTTGTAGTATAATTCTATGAAGATACACAAACACACACACAAACACACACACACAGATACACATACTATATATATACATACATACATATACATACTATATGTAGTATATATATATATGTATGTATGTATATATATATATATATATATACATATATATATATACATATATATATATATATATATATATATATTCCTATTGTTGATCTAAAAATCTCTACCAGTTTCCTGAACTGCCTAGTTTATCTCCTTAATATAAAATGTTACCCCACCACCCTTTTTAGCTACAGTGTTCTTTGTTTGATATTATATCATTTCAGAGTTTTTCTAGTTATGTGCTATATCATGCCTATTCTAAATAATATGAATTGAAATTTTGAATTCAAATTTTTAAGATCTCTAGTTTCATCACCTTTGTTGCCCTTCCATTTTGCATTTGATTTTAGACTATAAGACATCAATTTCATTGATATTTTTCTTATATATTCTCTCCCACTGATTGTTGGTCTTTTCTTCCTATATGGTGCCTGTTACTCTCTGTGATAGAAGGTTTTTGAATAGTTCTCTCCTTTCCATGTATTTTTAGTTCAAAGTTCTCTATCTGATTTGCAGGACTCTAGGCAAAAATATGTTTATCAATTTTTACTAGCTTCCTTTTATCTTGTATTTTAAACCATGGTATAGAAATATAAATCTCTTTCCCAGGAACAATCTTTATAGAAGTGAAATGTTCCCTTCTGCCTTCCTTTCTCTTATAAATTCTTTAACTTTCCAAGTTGTAGTGTTAAAACATCATCTTTGTTGAAAAGGCAGAGATTAATAAATTAGGATCTTTAAAATTTATAAAAAATACAACTCTATTTCAATATAATTTTTTCATTTTTGATCCTATATGTTTAATTTTGTACCTTAAAATTGTGATCCTGAGAAGGGTTCCATAAGACTTACCTGGTTGCCAAAGGAAACTGTGACACAAAATGCTTAAAAATTTAAGTCTTTTCCCCAATTGATAAATGGTCAGAGAATATGAATAGGCAGTTCTAAAGCTATCTATAGTCATATCAAAAAAAAAATGTTCTAAATCACTTACTGATTAGAGAAATGCTAATTAAAATGTTCTGAGGTACCACCCCACACCTATCAGATTGGCTAGTAGGACAGAAAAGGAAAAGTATAAATGTTGGAGAACTTGTAGGAGAATTGGAACACTAATGCATTGTTGATGGAGTTGTGAACTGATCCCAACATTCTGCAGAACAATTTGGAACTATACCTAAAGGTCCATAAAACTATGCATAATCTTTGATCCAGCAATACCACTACTTGGGCTGTATTTCAAAGAGATCATAAAAATGGAAAAAAGGACCCACATGTACAAAAATATTTATAGCACTTCTTTTTGTTATGGCCAATAATTGGAAGTTGGGAATGACAATCAATTGGGGAATATCTGAATAAGTTCTGCTAAATGGATGCAATGGAATACATTTGTGATATAAGAAATGATGAGTAGATAAATTTAGAAAAAATATAGAAGGATTGAAGCTGAGTGAAGTGAACAGACCCAGGAGAACATTACACAAAGCAAAAACAACATTGATAATGATTAACTGTGAAAGACTTAGCTCATCTCATCAATACAATAACCCAAGACAATACAAAAAGACTCATGATGAAAAAGGCTAACCAAATACAGAGAAAGAAGTATGGAGTCTGAATATAGATCTAAACATACTATTTTCACTTTTTCACTTTTTTTCTATTTTGTGGTTTATCCCTTGTGTCTGATTCTTTTACAACATGATTAATGTGGAAATACATTTAACATGATTGTATAACCTATATCAGATATCTTGCTCTCTTGGGGAGGGGGAAAGGGGAATAATTTGGAAATCAAAATTTTATGAAAAATAAATATTGAAAATTATCTTTACATGCAATTGTAAAATACTAAAATACTATTAAGAAAAAAAGAATTTGTCTTCAGGATTTTTGTGTCATCAGTATTTGCTCAAGATGTTATAATTCTTAGAACACCTTACAGGTTTCCAATGTTAGGATTCACCACCACATAAATAACTAGAAATGTCTAATGATTATCAGGTTTAAAAATCTATGAAGTTCTTCTTTCACATTATAGTTATATGCCAGGAAAAGACAGTGGAATTATCTTTTCTGTGCATATTTGACAAATAGCTACCTTACCACTACTCATTATTTTTTCTACTGAGCATCACTGGCTTGCCTCTCACATAACAGCACCTTTGTATCAAAGAAATTATTCCTTGTAACACAAGATGCTTTTTCACTCCAATGAGATAAAACTGCCTTTTCTGCTCCTCTGGAATTCTCCACACTTATTTGTTGTTCAGTTGTTTCAGTCATGCCCAACTTTTTTGTAATGCCATTTCAGATTTTTTTTTTAAATTTTCTTGGTAAAGATACTGGAATGGCTTGCCATTTCCTTCTCCCTCTCATTTTACAGATGAGGAACTGAGACAAATAGGATTAAGTGACTTGTCCATGGTCATGCAGCAAGCAACTGTCTAAGACTGGATTTGAACTCAAGAAAATGAGTCTTTTTGATTCCCAGCCAGGAACTATATCCATTGTGCCACCTAGCTGCTGCTTCCATACTTATTATGTATTACTAAATGTTCAATAGCTAGTCTCCCTCATTTCTTTGTGTGTATCATATTCTTCCATCCTTCCACCTACTAACTCCAATGAACATTCATTCCCCTTTTTTCACATTTTTTAATCCTCCTTGATAAATTTCATTCTTGCAAGAAATACATCCATCTTCTTGATTACATGTGAAGAAGGTGCTTTCTAAAGTGCCATATAATTTGAGGTCTATGATGGGAGCAGTTTAGAGCACTTTGTCAATGAGATGTCTCAATATGATTATTATTTATAATGGTGTAAATTAATTCCTGAATCAACAAAAGAAAATACTCAGTATAATTCTAGAGTTAAATGCAACTTTGTTTATTCTAGTTTGTTGAAAATTATTTATTTGTGTATTCTGTAAGTGGTAACGCTGTTAAATCATTCAGTTGTATAGAATGCACCATTACTTGACCATATCAGTAATTAATAAACCAAAAAACATGTACTAAAGACCTTCTATGTCCCAAGAACTGTGCTATGTGCTTGGGGACACAAAAAGACAGTTTCTACCTTCAAAGGGGTTATGATATAATTGGAGAGACAAGTTACAAATAAATATAATAAAAGAAAGTCACATGCAGGATAAATAGGAAATGATTAACAGAGGGAAGGCACTAAAATTAAGAGGTGTTGGGAAATAGAAGGTTGACTTTAATCATATGATGTTATTGTTGTTTTTTTAAATAATATATGTGTTTGTCTTTGTGGAGATATATTCATTTCTTATAAATATTTCAATGTATGATCACAGTTAAGGAAGACAGTATACAATAATACTATGAAATATAATGAGAAATATTGAATTCAACAATAAAGTGTTACAAGACTCCATTAAAAATATCTTTTATTTATAAAGAAGAGATTTCCAAATCATGTGATCTTTTTTTTTCCCCATTAAATTACTCTGATAGATTGGGACCTGATAAAAAAAAATGTTACACAAATTATTTAGATAATGAAAGGCTGATATTTAATTCTAACAAATACTTTGATGGATTGTTTTGCCTAAGTTCTGTGGCATGTTTGTTTGTTTGTTTGTTTTCTAGATAGGATATCAATCCTCTTTGATTTTCTGTCTTTTCCTGTTTTCAATGGTCATGTTCACATGTGCTATCCTAGACTTGGCATCTATGTTTTTGCAATGACTTAAAGCAACTGCAATGGAAGGTGCCAAGCACATTCACATGCCATCCACAGAACAGCTGTGGTTATTACTTCCGTGTTGCTTGTGAACCATAAAGCATGATGCTTTTGAAAGGCCAAATGTAAAAGCTAGCTGTTAAAATGGAGTCTGCCATTTAATAGATTAGCAAAGTACTAAAAGTAATATGATATTTCAAAAATGCCACAGAAATTAGGCAAAATGACCCATCAACGTATTTCTTAGATTTAAATCTAAGCCTCTCATTACCTAAAGCACTTGGGTGACTTTTTTTTACAAGGTCCCAACACACCACAGTATATTAATGGGAAGATAAAGTGATATGACTTGGAAATCTCTTCTTTACAAATAAGAGATATGTTAAAGGGGTCTTATGTCACTTTACTGAACTGTATGGTAAGCAACACTCATGCAATGTAGTAGAATTATGCCATTAATAATTCTTAGTTCTTGAGGTGATTGGAGAGGAGAAAAATCCATGGATAGTCCCTGTGAATTCATCTTATAGTACTATTTATTACCTATCATTCTCCTTAAAAAAAATAAGCTTTGGCCAGTTTTCAAATACATGAATCCAATTAAAAAAATACTTAAATGAAGAAACATCTTTTCTTACACTGGACATTCCGATTTGCAAATCAATATAGGCTTTTTTTTTTCCTGGATCATATGTGCTTATTAGAATTATGGAAAGACATCAAGTGACTTCTTCTGCTAAGCTCAGTGCCAGAATATGCTGCAGCTACATTCCTGAGACAAGATTACGATGGTCAGAGTCAATAGATGTGGCTTTATTGGGTGCCTGGTGAATGGGCTATGTTCACTTCCGGCAGAGTAGATGTTGTAGTCATCAATGACCCTTTCATAAATTTCAGCTACAGGATTTATATGTTCCAACATAATTCCATTCAAAGTTCAAGTTCAAGGGCTCTGTGAAGACTGAATGGAAAGCTGATGATCATTGATAAAGTCATTGCTATCTTCCAGGAGCATGATCCCACCAATACTAAATGGGGAGATGTTGGAGCCAGGTACATAGTAAAATCCACTGTTATCTTTACCGCCATGGAAAAGGCCAAGGCTCATTTAAAGGGTGGAGCTAAAAAAATCATTATCTCTACTGATGCCACTCAGTTTTTGACGGGAGTGAACTATGAGAAATACAATGATCCCCTTAAGATTGTCGATAATGCCTTCTGCACTACCAACTACTTGACCCCCACCAGCCAAGGTCATTCATGACAACTTTCTCATTGTTGAAGGACTTGTAGCCACAGTCCATTATTCATACCCAGAAGAAGGTAGATAGCCCTTCTGGCAAGTTGTGAAGTAATGAACATGACACTGACCAAAATATAATCCCTGCTTCCACTGGTGCTGCTAAGGCTATAGGCAATTACAATAATAATATGAATTATAATGAGAAAGAGTGAATTCAACAGTAAAGTGTTAGAAGACTTTCAAAATATCTTTTCTTTATAAAGAAGAGATTTCCAAATCATGTCATTTTTCTTCTCATTGAATTTCTCTGGTATATTGGGACCTACTAAAAAATGTCACACAAATGACTTAGATAATGAATATAAGGTTGTATACCTAAGCTAAATGGAAAACTCAGAAGCAGGGCTTTCTGTGTTTCTACTTCAAATATGCCTGTTGTGGATCTGACCTGTGACCTAAAGAAACTTACCGAATAGGAAGCTATCAAGAAAGTGGAGACCTTCAAAAGTCATCTTGGGCAGAGAACCAGGTTGCATCTTGGTAACAGCAACATCCACTCTTCTACCTTTGATGCTGGCACTGGTATCACCCTCAATGACCATTTTGTCAAATTCATTTCCTCATATGACAATGATTATGGTTAAGCAACCATATAATAGACTTTATGGACCTGCAATGAACAAAGCAGAAAGTCATGAATCATTATCCTTAACCAAAAGAGGAGTTCCACCACTGAGGAACCCACATCCTTAAACTATTTCCCTATACTGGGGAATGAGGTGCACATAAGCAAGGAAGTGCTTGCTTCAAGTTTCAAGTACTTGCCCTAATGCACTACTTTTGTAGGGAGAAGAAGCATGGGAGAAGAAGCTATGTTGTATATCATTAATAAAGTCATAATTTTCACTTCAAAAGAGCAGGAAGGAGAAGATGGAGAAGGAGAAGAAGAAGAAGAAGAAGAAGAAGAAGAAGAAGAAGAAGAAGAAGAAGAAGAAGAAGAAGAAGAAGAAGAAGAAGAAGAAGAAGAAGAAGAAGAAAGACAGCAATTTTATAAGATGGGTGAGGGAAGAGAGGGTGGAGTAGAACAAAAGTTACATGAACAAAAAGTCTTAGAGGTTTTTTTTCATACAGAAAAGTCAATATGATTAACAAGAAACTCGAGGGCTTGGTAGGGTTGGAAAGGAGTCTCTCTAACATACCTTCCTTCACCCAGATTCATTAAATCTTTACTGAAGAAACCCCCTGAGTAGGAATGATTTTTGAGACCAAGGTTTTGATACAAATTATAAGGAATTGTTTGAGTGTAACTCAGATCAGTTATACTATAGATATGTGAGGGTAAAAATCAATAAATTTAGAGAGAGTGAGGTTCAACATTTCAGAACTTTATCAGTTTATTAATGGAGTGTATTAACAAAGTGGGTTGAAATGGCCGCCTCAGTTTTGTGCTGACCTGGTCTTTTAAAGCTAGGTTTTTCTTCCTTTTGATTAGCCTGACAATGTACCATTTGGACCTCCCCTGGAAAAGGTAAGACAATGCCAATTGGTAGACATTTTAAGGAAGAGGTGGGATGAGAGTCACTTCAGTTTTTCCCTTTTTAAAAAGTGGGAATGGTCTTCAGATAATAGGATTAGGCTTCAGGCAATGGCAGTAGTGTTCAGTTCTGCAGCTTTGGTTGAATCAACTAGAATTTAGATTCAGTGGGTGGTGGGTCAGATTGCAACTTAATTTGCATTTGAATTAAATGGTGGGTGAGGTTACAAAGGTGGACAATACCAGGGTGGAGATAAAAATTAAAATAATAAAATTGATATTCAAAAGACCAAATACATTTAAAATCAATTTTCAATTTTACAGACCTAGGGAATAGTAGTATAGAAGATTAATCAGTTCAAAATGAGACACTTGATTTAAATTCCTGAGTTATTTTTCTAATTTGGGCTCCAGATGTCATATTTTTAAAAAAAACCAGGAAGCTCAAGGAAGAAGCAGCCTCATAGATGAACAGCAAATGATTTCAAAGGGTGGTAGGGCAGAGATATCTAGTGAAAAGTGCAGGTCAGTAGAGTTGCCTTAAAAGGAAAGTAAAGGTATTCATCAGAGAGCATTTTAATAGGGATGCCCAGCAGAAAGACTAGAGATCAAAATACTCTTATTCAAAAGCAGTATGATATCAGCATCTTTGCGTGAATTACCCCCGGATAAATGTGTTACTTAACCATGTGTTCCTTGCTTATGTGCACTTCGTTAACTGTCCCCTAGTCATTCACATTCCCTACATAAATACTCCATCACATGTGTTATCTGGTTTCGCACGTTCTTAAAATATGTGCAAATGAGACTGAGAGTCTAAAAGTGAGGAAGCTCATCCTGTTAGCAATTAAACTGTAGAGAATTGAGCAGAGAGCCAGGTATGTAGAAAAAACAAAAGAAAGCTTGAGTTTGATTTTCAACTTTTCTCTTCTTTCTCTTGAAAAGTTAAGCGGGAAGACTCAAAGGTAAGGTTACAGGATTGATTTCTTCTCTTCCACCCACCCCCATATCTGCATTATCATCTTGTAATAGAAGGAGATGGCAGCATCCAGTGGAGCAGGATCCAGATATACTGTATACATTTCTGCAGTCCAGTTGAGTCAGAAGAATTAACATTCCACTGCCTACTGGGATTGTTCTTAGTAGAGAAGAGGGCCCAGAACTGAGACTTGCTGGTAGTAGCATGTGTCATGCAGTTCTTTCAAAAGTAAATAGCAGTGACCTAGCTAGCTTGTCAATGAAGAACAAAGCTGGAGCCATTGTTGAGAGCAATCAAATATAGAAGTAGCATCTCTTTCAGAAACATCTGGCCCTGTCCTGTACAGAAGCATATAACACAAATAGGAGAGCATCAATCACTGGAGAAGTCAAGAAATCAATTGTCTTGTGTAGCTTTGTAATATCATAGACATGTGCTGTCCATTTTGAACATGTCTTACCTACAATGTATGTCTTTCCCATTATAAACCCTTTGTGTATTTATTCTTCCTATTGGTATCTTTTGATAGGTCATTTTTGTAAATGTCTTTGCTTTGAGTTAATTTACTCTCCTAGATGATTAGACCAAAAATAAACAAATCAGTACCTTAGCTAGAAGTTTCAGTGGATAGGGCTTGGAATCAAGAAGACTCACCTTCATGAGTTCAAATCTGGCCTCAGGCATTTACTAGGTCTGTGACCCTGAGCAAGTCACTTAACACTGTTTATTTCAGTTTCAGTTTCATTTTTGTAGTAAAATGAATTGTAGATGGGAATGACAAACCACTCCAATATCTTTTCCAAGAGGACCTCAAATGGGATCACAAAGTCTCAAACACAACTGATAAATGACCAAACAATAAAACACCAACTATAATTCTAAGAATAAATCCCACAGAATATTTTGAACCTGGTGTTGTCAATGTCCAAGCAACCCTGCTGCAGAATGTGAACTTAAGAGTTTCCAAGGCCATATAGAACTTCAGCCCTCTGTCTGGGATTGTGGACCAATAAACCAGGAGGCTGTGCTCAGCTGGATCAATATCGTATATCACTTAATGTTCTTGTGGAATGTCCTTCCTCTGTCGTGGCCTAGTAAATCTTATTTTCCTGACATTTGATTTTTTTATTAATATATGTATTTATGTAAGCATGTATTTATTTGTTTATTCATTGTATACTAATTATTTTAATTTAACTTAATTTAAATTTAAAAATAAAAATAATTTTTATATAATATAGATATAAAATAATTAATTTTATCTATTTATAATATGTATATTTATAAATGAAATAATTAAAAAATATAAATAAATAAAGTATAAATACAGTTTTTCTTATTAAATATTAAAATATATTTGTTAATGTTATTACATATTAATATACCATTAAATTTATTTTATTTTATATGAAATTGGTCTCTTCGGCCTCCTCCCTTGGTATTCTGGGCTCTGATATGACATACTTCACCTTGTCTTGCCCAGGACTAGGTCTCCAATCTACCTATCAATCATCTCTATGTCATTCTACTTCCACTCTGGCCAATGTTCCCATTGGCACACTAATACAACTTTGGACTTCACTCCTGTGAAATTGGGCTCTGGTAGGTGATCTTTTTTACTTCATCTTGACAAGAAATATGCTGCTTATGTAACTTCATGTAAGGAAGCAGCTAGGTAGCAAGTCAATAGGGCACTGGACCTGGAGTCAAGAAGACCTAAGTATAAATCTAGCTTCAGACACTGAAATGCTTTGTAAATAATTGGATATAGTGTCTGGTCTGTAGCAAGAAGATTCATTTTCCTGATTTCAAGTCTGGATTCAGACACGTAATAGCTGTAAGTCTCTGGGCAAGTCATTTAACTGTTTGCCTCAGTTTTTCCAATTTCTGTAAAATGAGCTGGAGAAGGAAATGGCAAAACACCCTAGTATCTTTGCCAAGAAAACCCCAAATGGAGACACAAAGAGTCAGACAGAACTGAAATGACTGAATAACAACAACATCTAGACTAGGCACTTAACCTCTGTTTGCCTCTATTCTCTCCACTTAGAATGGGCATAATAATAGTACCTACCTCCTAGGATTATTGAGCAGGTCAAATGAGGTAATATTTATAAAGTTCTTATCATAGTACCTCACACATAGATGGCTTAATAAATGCTTATTTTCTTTCTTTCCTTCCTTCCCAGTCACCTCTTCACTATGCTTCTCCCACTGTTTCTCAGTTCCCCCTCAATTCTCTCTATCTCTGTCTCTTTCTCTCTCTCTCCCTCTCTCTTTTTATTTTCATCTAATAAGAAATCCTTGGTTTAGGCTTAGAAGACAAAATTAATTTTGAAATATTTTTGGTGAGCACATTCTTTTTTTGACTTTTTAAAAATTAATTTATTTTGAATTATCAAAAATCAGTTGCACAGTTCCAAGCTTTTGAATTTTAAATTTTTCTCCCCCTTCCTCCCCACCACCCTCCTCAAGACAGCATTCAGTCTGATATAGGCTATACATATACATGCCTATTAAACATATTTTCACATTAGTGATGTTGTAAGTAAGAATTAGAACCAATAGAAGACCCACCAGAAAAAGGAAACAAAATACAACAGAAGAAAAAAAATAGCAAATAGTATGCTTCGATCTGCATTCAAACTCCATGGTTCTTTCTTCTTTCAGGATAGCACTTTCCATCACAAGGCCTTTATAGATATCTTAGTTCCTTGTGTTACTGGAAGGGTTAAGTTTATCAATATTAGTCATTATACAACATGGCTAATTTGAGTATTGTTTGGGCCATTTGGAAATGGGCAAGATTTGGCAGTGGCAGCTAGGTGGCAAAGTAGATAGAGTGCTGAAACTGGAGTCAGGAAGATTCATTTTCCTGAATTCAAATCTGACCTCAAACTCTTTACAAACTATGTGATCCTGGGCAAGTCATTTAGCCCCATTGGCCTCAGTTACCTCATCTTTAAAATGAGCCAGAGAAATGGTGGTATCTTTGCCAAGAAAGCCCAAAATGGGGTCACAAAGAGTTGGACATGATTATAAAACAACTAAACAACAACAGGATTTCACAGAATGGACTTCCGCTTCTGGGAGCCAATATGGAGAAGTAAAAAGGTATTCACTCTCACCCTCCTCTATCAACCTCTGAAAACCCAGAAAATGTCACCCCAGAAAAAAACCTGGAACAGCTGAGCAAGAAGAAAGACGGTGAGCAGCAGAGCAGTAGTCCAGCCTCACTTTAGCACACCAGGAGGAGATCCTGGTTCCTTGGCATTCTACAGCAAATGGGTCTCTCAGTGCCTCAGCAAAAATACCAACACTTGGATGTGAGAATGCTTCAGTGAGGGTGGGGGAACTGGTGGAAACCAGCTCAGAAAACCACCAGGTACCTTCGCATTCTATAGCAAAGAAGACTCCCAGTGCCTCAGCAGATCTAAGGGAGGCAGCACTACAAGGGGCCCTGGGCAGATAAACACCCTGCCTCACCCATCTAAAAAGAGCTGAAGAAAGCTAAAGGAAAGGAAAAGCAGGCAACCTAGAACTGCCTGAAAGTTCCAGCCTTACTGATTCAGCCCAACACCAGGGAAGCTACCAAAACCATACAGCCTACAGTTGCCAAGAATAAGAGGACCCAGAACACAAAGCCAGTGACCAAGACCTAGACTCCCAACACCAGAAGCTTGGATTACTGCCCTCTGCTCCCCAGCAGGAGAGCTAAATATCTTTAAAGGCCAAGGAATAAACAAACACTTTGAATAAATAGAAACACACCATAGATTCACATTATGAGAAGAGTGAAGATCAAGACAGATATACTGAGGAGGACAACATTGTCAACAAAAGTACATTTGCAACATCAAAAAGGAATATGAACTAGTCTGAAGCCCAAAAAACCTTCTTAGAAGAGCTCAAGAAGGATTTTAAAAGTCTACTGAGAGGTAGAAGAGTCCTTAAAAAACACAATTGTCCAACTGGAAAAAAAAGTACACTGAAGAAAACAAATCCCTTAAAAATACAATTGGCCAATTGGAGAAGGAAGTAAAAAAAATAACAGAAGAAAACAATCTGTTAAAAATTAGAATTGAAAAAAAATAGAATTGGACAAATGGAAACTAATGACTCTATGAGAGAGCAAGAATCAGTCAAACAGAAACAAAAAAAAATTAAAAAATAATAAATGAAAACATAAAATGCCTCATGGGTAAAACAACTGATGGAAAATCGATCCAGGAGAGACAATTTAAAAATTATTGGACCACCTGAAAATCATGATGAAAAAAAGATCCTGGACAGTATCTTTCAGGAAATCATAAAGGAAAACTGCCCTGAAGTCCTAGAGACAGAAGGTAAAATAACCATAGAAAGAATCCACTGCTCACCACCTGAAAAAGATCCCAAATTGAAAATGCCAAGGAATATAATAGCAAAATTCCTCTTTCTGATGGTCCCTCCTATTGCTTTTAATTTTTACTTACAGCACCAGTAATATGAAAATATGTTTAGTAGGAATGTAAACGTATAGACTGTATCATATTGTATGCCGTCTTGGGGAGGGTGGTGGTGAGGAAGGCAGAGAAAAATTTTAAACTTAAAAGCATATGGAAGTGATTATTTATAAATCAAAATAAATTATTAAAAAGAGATTTCACAGAATGGAGATTCATTTTTTCATTCATGTGTTCTTTCATTCAAAAGATATGGTAGATATTATGTTAGGTACTAATGGGGTTAAAATATTAAAAAAAAAACATATTCCTTGCACTTGAAAGCTCATAACATATCATTCATAAAAGGGATCGTGGTTAATATTCATGTCATTGATTTGAAATTCCAACCTTTAACATACACATTGTTGAAACAAATAAAACGTGCAGTTACTATGTAATGCAAATAACTTTGCTGAGCATGTGGTTATTTTTGTAATTTAATAACAACTGACATCAGAGTGTCAATGTCTCATAGCTTTGTAAGGGGAATTGGTGGCTTTCTAACAACTTAGAAAAACTTCTTTGGGGAGAATTTTCAGTAAATTTTGATGCTATGGAGCGACTATTTGTTGGTTCGTTTACTTTCTTACTTATTTGCTTGTTTGTTAATTGTTTGTAATCTGTAATCGTTTTCAAAGGGGCAAGCTTAAATGGCCACCATGGTTGATATAAAGGGTAATTAGAACAATTTTGGGAATTTAGTCATACTCTATCCTCATCTATAAAATATTTACAGTTGAACTTGGAACAGTTAAAGCAAGAAGTATTGATAGTTCATATCTGTATATCACTAAACAGTTACAAAGAGATTTTCTCAAAACAACTCTTTAACATAGGCAGTGTAAGCAATATCACAAATAAGGAAATTGAGTCTCAGAGTTAGTAGGTGACTTTCACAAAGTCATCCAGCTAACAAGTGGCAGAAGAACTTGAAATACAGTTTTTCTTACTCCATACCTGGTGACCTTTCTACTCCACACTGCTGACTCTTAGTTTTTAGAAATAAGTTAGGGAATCCATGAGAGTCAATAGGTGTTTTGAAAATTCTAATTTGTAATTGGTCAGTTGGACAAAATTCAATTTTTAATTTCAAACTGGTCTTCATTGATCAATTTGAATTTGAAGTCAACATTACCCTACTTTGAAAGTTTGAGACAAAGATCATTAAAAATCCTAAATAATATCAAGTCCTGATTACCAAACCAGTTGTTCCTGTACTGGTCAGAGTTAATTTGCCTTAAGCCTATTTGGTGCTTATAAGCAGCCTCCCCAGGATATCAATCCAAAATACTGTCTGAGGAACTATCTCAAATGAGACTAGTTTTACATCTTTCAGAATAAAATTTAAAGAATAATACTATATAAATAAAAGATTAGATAGAAGTTACTTTATTAAACATAAAAGCAATGGTTCTTTTTATTATCCAATTAATAGACATTTAAATTTCTTACATGGAGGGAAAAAAGTTAAATGAAGTAATGAAACTTTTAGCTTCATTGTAATGCAAAATATGTTTCTCTTTCAGTAAAATGTAAGCTAATGAGCCTAGTTCACTACATATACTCCCAGGAGGGGGTCCTTCTTAATAGTGCTCAATGATGCCTCAGGCATCCTCCTGAGTAGGCCATGTGGCCCAGGAAGAAATCATTACATTACACACAACATCATCAGCATAGGGTTCAGAGGACACATAATTAATTTCCATATGGACCACAGATCACTATTTCGATGTCTAGAAAGGAGACTTGGGACTATTAGCCTCATGGGGAAATTTTAGATTTGGCTCTATTATCTTGAATGCCCAGGAGGACACTGCTTTCTTCACAATAAAAATAGAAGTAATGGTAATGGGAGCTCTTGCTGAAAAGAAACAGCTTAGAAATGCATGGGCAGCCCACCAGAAACTTTACTAACAATGAAATCTGCCTAGTCAAATATCCCTATGAGACAAGAGACTCTAGATGTTCTGTTTCTATGGAATTCTTGCCAAAAACACATCATCATGTGAGAAGTATAGATTCCTTTGTAGTCAAGGATTGCACAAGAAAGAAAACACACACACACACACACACACACACACACACACACAAAACTCAAGTACTTGTAAGTTGCAGTAGGGGAGATTTATCCCTAAGATCCAGGCCCATGAATTCACCTGAACAGACATGTAGAAACAGCTGTTGAGAATTCACAAGAGAGCAACACTTTTAAAGAATGTTTTCAGATATATAGTATTTATGTACATTTATACGCATGGCAAAAGCTAGATAAAACAGCTTTTTGTAGATTTTAGCTCTTTTGTTCTTGGGACAACATGGGCAAAGATTATGTGGGATACAAAAGCATGGATGGGTTGTTATCTGTACTCTTGGAGAGAGTATTTTCATTTATGAGAACAGATACATTGAAATAATAAAATAAAGCAGATAACAGGTTGTAAAAGCTCAACTCTGAGTTGATTTTTTGTGTGGTTTGAATGCATTTTTTTTTTATTTTGAAGTCTGGCTTCTTTTAGAAAAGGATTCAAGACAGCTTCATATATAAAAGGGCTTTTAGCGAATTGAGAGTGGCTTCAGTTTTAGACAGCTTGAATGCTTCTTTCTTAAACCTAGCCTCATTTTTCTCTTCTTTTATTTGTGCATGTAGAACTAGATTTGATGCATCTATGTTCTTATTTGTATAGTTACATCCTCTATTAATGCTGATCATAGCCCATCTATATTTCCTTGCCCTTTAAAGTTCTTGTGAATTCATTTATTTAACATTTATTGAGAATCAAATGCTAAAATATTGGGGGTCACAAAAAATAAAGCATTATCCTTACTGTTAAGGAGCTTGTAATTGAAATGGAAAGAATTTGACCTAAAATGGATGTCATGTATCTAAAAAGGTAAGATTACGTACTATTATTTAAGCGTACGATCTTCTCAGAACATAAGCACCCCAACCCTAATGCTGTGTGATTTAATGACATAAACTAGTAGTTATGTCCAATGTATCTAGGCCAATTCAGTGTCATGAATAGACTTAACATTTGGTTGTATAATGTTTGAGAATGAGTCCTTAGAGGCTATCAAGTTACTTCCAGCATTGAAATATACTTTTCTGGGATATTCTTGCCTCATCCTCAAACTCTAGTCTTAAAAATGGCAAATTAGAAAAGTTTACAGAATCCAATCAGAACCAATTCAACCCAATAAAACAAGAATTTCAAAAGCACCTACTATATTCCATGCACTGTGGGTAGTAAAAATACAAAGATGAAATGAAAAAAAAAAACAGTTCCTCCTTTCAAGAAGGACATTCTACTTTGGAGATAATAAAACCGAGTTATTTGGTAGGCCAAATTTTCTGTGGTCAAATTGGCATGTATTCTTGAACAATGAGAAGAGGTTTTTGTTGTTTTTTTTGAAGTTCCCTGACACTCACATAGCTATTACAGGGCTCTTTGTTGAAGCTTAGTAGAGAATTCTACTATGATTTTTTTTCAGACATGAATTATTACTATGTCATATTTTTTGTCTTTGAAATTCTTGTCAAATAAAAGATTCTTTCATCAAAAGTAACAGGATTTTGCCACATCTTTTTTTTTAAATTTATAACAGCACCAATTCTAAATTTATATGTTGAGCTTAAAGGGTACAAGATGACATTTTTGAACCATTGAATAACTCAAAAACATTCTGAACAGATGTTCATAATTTCAAATAAAGAATAACTTAGAATTCACACCTAAATTGAGGGGAAAGAATCCAAAGATTTTTTTTTCTAGTATGAGTAATTCAAAAAGAGACTTTTATTAGGAATGCTATTTTTAAGAAAAAAATATAGAAGTGCCCAGCTTTACAGTATATTATATATAATCTCTATATGTCTGGATATAGATAAATGTATATATTCACCTTAGATCAGTAGAAGGCCATTTACAGAAATTTCTATTCATTTGAGAACAGACAGATTCATTCAATCTCACTGTCCACATAAAAGGGACTCAATTGCTCTTGATTAATATGTGAGGTAAACCTTGACAATGAGTGTAAATATGCTGTGTGATACTAATGGATTCCCTCCTTTCCACCTCCTTATCAGC
The DNA here is from genome assembly GCF_003287225.1 of Phascolarctos cinereus. Taxonomy (NCBI): domain Eukaryota; kingdom Metazoa; phylum Chordata; class Mammalia; order Diprotodontia; family Phascolarctidae; genus Phascolarctos; species Phascolarctos cinereus. The sequence continues at coordinate 393,649,068 of NW_027555958.1, read as the reverse complement.
CTTCTGATTTATTTTTGAAAAAAAATTTTTGAAAGTCCTTTATGAGCTACATTGTCATTCTGCATTATATTTTGAATCCCTTTGACCTTTGTCCCATGAATTATAGTCAATTGCTACCCTCCCTCTTCTGTGTCCTTACTTCTCACCTAGCTTTCTGTAGTGTCCAATCACTAAATAAACTATATTTATAAACTCATTATTTTCATATTGTGATAATAAGGCAGTTAGGAATAACTAAATAAAAATTAAGCCTGACCAAATTACTCTTATAGATTTTTTTAAATCTTTTTTTTTCAAATTACTGAATTATATATACAAACATATGCATATATGTGTACATATACCTATATATATATATATATATATATATAAAACATGCTTTTCAAAATGATCTTTCATAATTTTATATCATATTACATTTTACATATTATATAGTATTGTACTATCATGTTACTTTTTGTGGTGCTGTTGAAAATGTACATTTCTATTCCTATCTTTATTCTTTATGTTCTAGACTTAACATATATGTGACTTACATGTGACATCTTTCTGTGACTTATTCATCTTGCTTCTGCTATACATAGAGGGAGAGAGCTATCATGTAGGTTAATAGTAAAGTCCTTGCCTGATGCCTTGCATGACCCTGAATTCTTCAAGGTTCTGACAATGCAACACAAGCTCTGTCATAGTCTCCCAAGCAGGAAAGTCTTCAAGTAGGGGATCATGACAGATTTCATGGCTATAACTATTTCATGGCTTTAACTATTGTTTAATGATTAGACCAGCAGAAATTGGTTTAACACCACAAAATCAGTCATTAAGAGAGGTCTGAAATTATCCACTCAAGTTTGGGGAGTCTAGAATGACCATTAGTGATGAACTCACCCCCAGTGATGAAATAATAGATCTTCTCAAATATTAAAGTTAAAGAACAAGAATTGCACAGGGTTACAGATGAAAAAAAGGATTCTATATTTACTTTAGGTACAGATGAAATTGTAAATAAGCTTACAAAGTAGGCTAAAATTTTAATTTAAAGCCATAGGTGGTTGAAATGGAAGTGTTCCATTCTATGTTGTCATGAAAGAAAAGAATGAGAGAAACTAGGGGACCAAAAGAGTTCATGGTTTGTAGCAGCAGTTGATCTTGGCCAAATCTGGGTCCTTGAGGAACTGAGAACACCTTTAGTCACCAGGTCTAACCCCTGCACCAAGAACTGAAATCTGTAGAATTCTCCCTGGATATTGCAAAAGCCTCCAGCATGTCTGGATTCTCCCTTTTACTGAGTTATTATAAAGTTTGATGTTGATCCAAAATGACCTGAACTGAACAAACTATCCCTAGTTGAAAATGAATCACTCATCCTTTCTGAAATCTGGATGGTTGACAACTACCTAAGCCCAGAGCACCCCCCCATCCTGTTTTCCATGTCTGTTTTCACTGGTTTATTTAACATGAGCAGTGATATTAAACCTTCTAATTATCCATTTTTTCCTTAAGTTCTTTTTAAAAGTCCTTTTTTTGAAAAAAAAATTTACCATTCACAACAGGCTTCAACCCACTTTTCTCTATGCATCTTGTTATGTACTATGTCTATGAACTGGCAGATTTATTTTTAAAAAATATAATTATCATGCATGTCTCATTATCAGTGAATCAGTGAAACCATATTTTTCCCTAGTGATCTGTTTCTCTTTCTATATATTTGCATACCATTCACTTAAAAATACATGTTCAAATTGCCCAAGGAATAAATAATTCAAAGGTTTGAAACAAAACAAAACAAAATAAAATGGGCAATTTGCCTCCAAAGGCCTCTAGTCTTTTGCTACTTCTATGGTTTTCCATAACTCTTCAAAGATTACCAGTAGTAGTTCAGAAATCATATCCACAAGGTTCTTAATGACAAAGAGATAATTCTTCCAGCTTTGTTGGCTTGAAATTATTTAAGCCTGAGACATGTATTGAAATTTATACTGTGTGACCCCATTGTTTCAGTTTTCTTGTCTTCTGCTGGTACCTGTTAGTCAGCCTTTAGTGTTAATCAGTCTTTTGGTGGAGGTATCCATTTCTTTGTCATTTGTATTATATGCTGTTCAGCACATAGGCACATGGGCTTCCCTCTCATCCCCCTTATCTTTAATCTCATTTCCCATGATGTAGCAACTGGAGTAAGGATTTGAGATATAATAACCTATCCCCTTTTGCAAACTTGTACCTATCAGAATTGCCTTGTTCTTATTAGAAAATGTGTCTTTAAAAGCAATCTTCCTTTTGAATCCTGGGTTGGCCTTGTGGCCGGCTAAACACTTTTTTCTTTTTTTTTTATAAGCTCCTATGAAAAGGAAACTCCTTTGTTCTGGCTTTCACTCTGATTAATGAGGCAAAGCTCAGGACAAAAAGAATTAAAGGACTTTATTAAAGTAAATCAAGGAGCAATATATTGATGGGCTGATCACCGGAGATCAGAAAGAGTTTCAAGATGGGGCCACTTTTTATTGCTAACTTCCATAATGAATAAAGACAATTTGGATAGGTCCAGGTCAGCAAAAAGGGGTGGGATATTGCATCTCAGTTCCTTCCCAGTTGCCTATAAACGATGTTTATCAGGTACAAACAGGTAGGAGATGACTTGGTGTGTAATTAATAGCAGATAATACAAAACTGAAGATTGAGTGATGCCTCCTTCAACACTGATTGACAAGTAGGCCTGGAAACAATCGATCACTAGGTTAGCATAACTTCCATTATTCCTTTTTAATTATTTTCTTTCTAAATTTTAAATATTTTATAAGGGAGAAGGCCTGAATATAGAATTTTCCTTTTATCAGATGTTCTCTCACTATATCCCTGTTTATCCTGGGTTTCAATTCACTCTTTCATCCTTTCAAAACTGAAGGTAATTCTACTGGATAGAGAAACAGAAGTAAAATGGAAGTTGAGTAGTTCTATTTTCTTTCTGTCACCCACGATCATCATCTCATCCATTCCAAACAAACAGACCTATGCCTTACTTTTTCTTGTTTCTTTTATCTCCTTGCCTGAAGACTTAGAAGATCTTTATTATCTTAGCATTTCTTGCAAACATCAGATCCTTCTGGATTCCAGCCCTCCTGATATTCTTTTTACAATATAGTTCTAATCTGTTGTATTTACTCTCAGTTTTATATAAATGCTTTCATTTTGTGTGTCCTTTGTAAATCTTAATTCATTGCCCTCATTTATCTTTAGTGGTATTTTTTAGATATCAGCTCCTTTTTTTTTCTTTTGCATTGAAGACCATAATATGGTATATTGTTTACAAACTAACTTTAGGAAAGCAAGCCTTTCATATGTTGGGAGAATTTTGATGCTTAATTTCGTACCTCAATCATGGGTAAAATAAATGGCAACTGACTAGGAAGAATAATCAAGAAATTCAAAAATCACAATTTTCTCATGAAGTATAAATACTTTTTCCCAACTGAAGTAAGCTCCTAAGCCTTGGTAATGACATCTACCTCTTTATTTTATTGAATGAGGTATTGCTTAATCTAATTCTAATTCTATTGTGATATACAAATGCCAGAACTGGATTTCAGCATGTTATAGAGAGGGAGGGAATTGGGGTTCAATAAAGAAAATATAGATTTCTGTTTCAGAGAACATAAGGTCACATTCCATTCTGTCACTATCTTGATGACTGAAAAAGTCAACTTCCCTTCTTTGGACCTCATTTTTTCATTGTCAAAAAGAAGGAGGTTAGCTGAACGACATTTAAGATCTCTTTAAATTCTAATCAAACAATTAACCAACAAGCATTTTTTAAGCTCAAGTGCAAAATAGCAGCCCCTTATCCAGTTGAATTGAAAACTAGAAATGGTTTAGAAAGTGGCATAAATATTGGAGGATCTTGAGTGTAAACTGATGGCAGTTTGTTGGTGACAATAATACAAAAAATGGGAGAGCATATCAGAGTTTTCTATGTGACAGTCATTTCAACTTTAAACCTAAGAATCAGCCAGAATCAAATAGACATTGGGATGGTTGTATTCAAGAGTGGCTTCCATCACATTATAGCTTCTATTTATTTTCCAATGATGTGCTTTCCTTCTGGGATACCCTGACTAATAGCAATTATACAAAGGGGCAAAGGAAACCAGGTGGAATGGCTTTTCAAGGACATTTGAAGCTTAGAGTCAATGACACATGCATTTGAACACCATATTGCTCACTAAATATGTAGCAGTGTTTTAGTATTCAAAACTGTAAGCAATATTCCATGTGTCTACCACATATTTGCTCTGTGCCAATTCCTTCTACCCACCATCCTGAATTAGAAGCAGTTTTTATAAATACTGTCATACATCACTTCAAGAGGCAGAGCCTTCTTTTTTAAGGATTCCCATCTCTTGAACACTTCTTATTTGAATGTTTTATTTTTCTCTGTAACCTTAAAACTTAGAAATTCTCCAATCAATTTATTCCCCCTCTATTAGTTCAGCTTTATGCCCTCCTCCTCACCATATTAGTTTTCACAATGATAATATGGTTCAAAGTCCCTTTGAAGCTTTCATTCTCCAAAGCATTCAATGCCTATTTACATGTAGTGCAGTGCTCCAGGCTATGCAAAGCCTGTGAAAGTGAAAGCAGGCTGAGTTTGTTTTCACTGAATGTTGGCTCCCTGATTGGTGACAGAGAGAAGGCACATTTAATGAACCAAATGTCCTAGATTACTAGGGATCTGTGAATAATATCAAGGGTAATAATACCTGACCTAGTCTCAATCACAGCTTTCAGTTCAAAAATCCTTTAGCTATCAATATTCCCTTTGAGCATATTTGAATTTGTGTCACTTGAAGAAACTAGATTTTAAATTGTACACACACACACACACACACACACACACACACACACACACACACACATACATCTTCCTCTGATATTCCTACCTCACATATATTGAGGATGGATGGATAGATATCTATATCTATTCATAATTACTAGTATGGTGGTAGACAAGTACTATTTGTTTATTCTGGGTTCCTGATTCTGCTTCTTTCCTTTTATCCCACTAGAAATTATTTAGTAGTGTCTTGGCTTCTACTTTTCTATTTGTTTTTTTTTTCTTTTTTCTTTTTTTAGACAATTGGGGTTAAGTGACTTGCCTAGGGTCATACAGCTACTAAGTGTCAAGTGTTTGGGCTAAGGCCAGATTTTTCAGGTCTTCCTGACTTCAGAGCCAGTGCTCTATCCACTGTGCCACCTAGCTGCCCCTTTTTCTTTTTTTATGTAAAAAATGTTTTTAAATTCTGCTTTATTTTTATGAACTTGATAAATAAAAATCATGAACGTTTCCTTATACAAAGAAGGATAAGTAATGATTGCATAGGCTACCATGAATGTGTATAAATTTGGTTAAGGTATATACTTAATTTGACCCAATAGTTCCCACATCCTTTGCTTCATTGTATTGTATTCTGAACTTCTTATGCTCTCTTCTGTGTGTGTTAATGTTTTATTGATTCTCTTTTATTTCTTGTCTTCCTTTTTTTGTAGGGGCTATTTCAGTAATACAGAAATTTAAAATTAGGAGAAACTTTATAAGTTATTTCATCCTGTGGTGGGTGTCAAACTCAAAAAGAAATGGATCTTATAAGTCACATATTAACTTGGGGGAAAAAAAACTACAACAACAAATTAACATTGTCTATGTTATATGGCAATTTTCGTTTTTAAAATTTTTCCCAATTATGTTTTAATCTGGTTTGGGCCATAGGGAGAGTTTTGCTATTGCATGTGTCCTATACACTGGAATTTGATACCTCTGATCTAGTCTAATCTCCACATGTGAGCTGAAGAAGGTAGGGACTGGGATTATAAAGAAAGAATAGGGATAAGGAGATAATATGAGATATGTTTTAAAGGAACAATCAATTTAACTTGTTGACTAGCAAAAAAATGATCAAAGATGTAGTTAATTATTAAATTCTACATATAAGAAGTAACGAATAAAATCTAACTCAAAGTAATGACATATATGTATATATATATATATACATATAATATACATATTCATATACAATAATATATATACTTAAAATGTATGGTATAACTTTTCCCTCCACACCCTTGCCAATACATGAATATAAACTCTTTAGAGTCTAGGACTATTTTTTCATTTTTTCTCTTGTACAGTACATGTGATTTATGCATGGTTGGAGCTTAATAAATTTGGTTGTATGCAGTTTGTAGGATAGATCAAGAAATTTATCTCTCTCTCTCTCTCTCTCTCTCTCTCTCTCTCTCTCTCTTTATACATATATATATATATATATATATATATATATATATATATATAATATATATATATATATATATATTTGGTTGGATATATGCCTAAGTCAATAGTATCTTTCTATTTTACTTTTTAAAAATAGAATGAAGGCCCTCAAGAGGTAATACTGTGTAGTCTAATGGTACCTGTCTCACTAGTTGGCTGATAATAGCTGCTGTGGTCTCTTAAATACTCAATATTTACAAGCAAAGAATGATTGTAAACCTATGACAGCAATGCAACACAAGTGTAAACATCATATGCCAGGTGTCTTCCAGATAAGTTTTACATTAAGTATACAAGGACTCCTTTAAATAAATTGACATTGGCTAATTGCTTCTTGCTTCTTTGGAAATGAAGGCTGCTGACTCAAGGAAATGTCAAAATACTTGATGGAACATTGAAAGAGATGTATTCTACCTTGTCCTGTAACCTTATTGTTCTGAAACCTGCATGAAGTTTTCACTAAGGATCTAATTATTCTTGGAAATGAGGATACTTTATTGAGAAGTGGTATTTCTTTATTGTTATGTTTGCTTATTCCCATTACAACTTTTGGTTTGATTTCCAAATTTCAAATTCAATGTATTCTGAAAATAAATTTAACCTTGACTTGAAAATGTTAGTATGAGACATATGGGAGAGGAGAGATGCACAAAGACAGAGAACACCAAACGACATCATTTTGGACATTCCAGCAGCACCACTGTTCTGAGGTAGGTGTCCTACCTTTCTATACTCAAGACACTTATTTTCACTACACACTCTGCTCACCAGCAAAGAGATGGCATTCAAATTCAAGACATCACAACTCCTGTCCTAATATGAGTCCTGTAAATATACTAGTCTAGCCTGACAACTTTGCGCAACTCTGCTTTACTTAAATTTAGTTCGTGAGCAAGTCAAGACATCACTCATGATCTCATTGGTCCTCTTCCATGATGAAGGACACAACAACATTTTATGCATTTAAAAACATTATTATGAGAAAGAGTCCATGAGTTTCAGTAGAACCTATAAAGGTTACAATAAAAAGTAGCTGGATCCCACAAAAGGATAACCAGAGGTAGTTCCTAAGCCATAGCAGGAAGTAGTCCCAAGCAGTGCTCAGTGTAGTGGAGCCCTGGACACAAGAGAAGGCAGACCCATAACAGGATCCAGTGCATGATGTACCAATATCACAAAAGAGCAGCGATAGAATCCTAACCTCAACAGGAGACAGGTCTGAAGCAGCCCACAATCATTTTATGCCTGACTCAGATCTAGGTATCCTGTGCCCAACCCAGCAATCATGCAGCCCTGGTTCAACTCAGCTTCCAGACAGGTAAGGTCTATGCTGGAGTAGAAGATGAGGCCAGATGATGGTTTTAGAGGGTGGGACCTACTCTTAGCTACTGCTTTCAAGACCAACCAAGGCCTGTCCAAGCATCCAGGAGTACAGGATCAGTTTGTGCCAAGTAGAAAGCCCCTAACCCAGAAACTGAGGCTTAAGATATGAGCAAGCATACAAAAAAGCCATCTATATTAGACTAACAGATACCCAAGGGTTAAAAACAGAAGAAAAAGTTTACTCTGTTCATGTAGAGTCTGAAGAAAATATCATCCTGGCCACAAGGTCAATAAAAAAGCCTGAGAAAAATGAAAAAAAAAGATTTACAAAGTAAAATACAGAGAAAAGAATCACAAAGACAATTAATATTTTAGAACAGATGGCAGTAAATCTTTCTCAAGAATTGAACACCTTGAAAATTATAACGGTCCAAACAGAAAATGACAATTGAATGAGACAACAAGATAGAATCTGTTTTTCAGATGTAAAGTATACTTAATTACCAGACCATGTAATCCTGTAGAAAGATCAAGGAATAAGAGAAATGTTTTATTCTGGTTTTTTATTTGATTCCTTAAATTAACAAGCAATCTAGGAAAGTCCTTTATGCTCCATTTTTTTTAACATCTGCAATATGGAAATGATAATATGTGTCTTCTATGTCCTTCTGGTCATTGTTTCAAGAAGAAATGTGTTATAGAACTTAATACTAGGTTTACAGCAATAGTGGAATGAGAAGCAGCTAAAAGATTTTATCAGTCAATTTACTACCATCTGCCTACACAGCTCCATAACTGGTGTGAACCCAGAAATACCAGGCCCACTTCTTACAGGGCCACTCAAGAACCACTACGTCAAAATATATTGACCATGATCAATTCCATTTTATATGCTAAGATATAATTTGATCTAAACCAACTAATAAACATGGAATAAATTACTTGTCAATGGAATTGTGTTGTACTTATGGATTGTTTTATGCCTGGAGGAGATAATATGTGAAATTATCAAGAATAGCAAGAAACGGTTAATTTGCTTCTTGTATACACCTAGAAGGATAAGACCAATAACATACAAAGCCTTGTGAATCCCTCAGGATAAAAGTCTGACATAAATTTAAAGTTTTGCTTGTTTTCTTTTATTTCTTTTATAAAGTTACCAGTTGATTGGAAGTTTTATGCCTTAAAAAATTAATATGTTCCTGTATGAACACATACATTCTTCAGTAAAAAATCACATCCTAATGAAAGATACTGCTAAATGTTACCTCTCTGAGTCATTTTATCAAATCTGATATTATTGTTTCATTTATCCATATTAGACTTTGAACTATTCCTAAGGATTTGTTTGTTGAGTAAAATTCCCAAGAAATAAGTTCTTTATGTTAATGTTTTCCTCCTCTTCACCCTTGTGTTTCTGTCTGTCTCTTCTTTCCTTATTCTTCCCCAGCCACCAGCTGGGTACTTGTTTCTTTTGGTGTTTTAGAGAAGGGGCATTGTTTAGTAGCAACCGTGTTGGCTTTGGGAAAAGAAATATCTGAGTTTGAATCCTGCTTCTGACACTTCCTATGTGATCTTTTGGTAAATCTTTTAATGCCTTTGACTTTCAGGTTCCTCTTCTGTGAAACAGGGACAATAACTATAGAGTTGTGAGAATCTAATGAGATAATGTAGGTAAATTATAAGTAAATTTCAAAGCCTTATGCATTTTAACTATTATTATTATTGTTATCAGTTTTATAGCATGTTTATATTGGTGTTTTCATTTAAATTGGCTCACTTAAAGGCAGATAGCCAATGCAGTGGATAGAGCATAGAGTGTGGAGTCAGGAAGACCTGAGTTCAAATCTGGCTTCAGATACTTACTAGCCATGTGACCCTGGGTAAGTCACTTATCCCTATTTGATGCCCCAGTTTCCTCATCTGTAAAATGAGCTAGAAAAGAACATGGCAAACCATTCCAGTATATTTGCCAAGAAAACCCCAGATGTGGCCATAAAGAGTCAAGCAGGACTGAAATGACTTAACAAGAACAATGACACATAGAGGCAGCTAAGTGGCAAAATGAATGTAGTGCTGGTCTCACAATCAGGAAGATCTGAATTCAAATCCTTTCTCAGATTCTCCCTAGATGTGTAATTGTCAATTAGTAAATTAGCCTCTCTTTTTCTCACTTTCATCTACTGTAAAATGGGAGTAATGATTGCCTTACAGGGTAATTTTGATGATCAGAGGAAATAAGGGATTATTTTTAAGTACACTTTGAAAACCTTAAAAACACTATATAAATGCTAGCTATTATTATCTAAAGCCTTATTTTATTATATTGAAGAAAATAGTTTTCTATAACATTTTTATTTTCTTATAGTAAATTTTTATGATCTTTTCTAAGGATATGGATGAATACCAGCCTATCCAGCATGATCTAATATCATTGTGTTTGGATTCTATTTTGGGTCTTAGGTGAAAAGGACCCTGATAACCCCTACTGTCATTAACACTCTTCTAAAATGTTCTCTTCAAGTTGAGAATGACATTTCTTAGCAGAACAGAGTTGAATGATTCTTTTACCTTTTTGTGAAACTAAATACCTCTTGCTGGCTTCTCCCTTCTGAAGAAGACAATTTCAAGCATAATATTTAATGACAAGTCATTTAATAAGAGAAAAACTTTTATTAAGTGACCCAAGTTGAAAATATTTGAGATAGTACTTGCAGCACAGCACTATCTATTTTGAGGACTTAGGTAATTAATTACAAGGACTCAACTTCAGAGCAAGAGAGCTGGCTTTTAAAAGTTCAGGGCATTCCTGTCTGTCTCTAAATAAATAGGAGCTGGTTGAAATTTCAAGGGCATCTAGTTAACAGAGGTTGGACAAGACTGACTTTGATTGCCTGCCTCATAAAATGACTAAGCATGCAAAAATGTGGGTGCCATGCTTCTAGGACTTTGAGACTATATTACAGACAGTGTGAAAAACCAACCAGTGTTTTGACTGATACATATATACATATATACATATATATACATATATATATACATATATATACACATATATATACACATATATATATATACATATATATGTATATGCATATATGTATGTATATATATATATACATACATATATACATATATACATATATATACATATATATACATATATACATATATACATATATATACATATATATACATATATACACATATATATATATGTATATGCATATATGTATGTATATATATATATATATATATATATATGTGTGTGTATATATATTTGAAAAGCATAAATGTCCTGAACATTTATGCTATATATTTATGCCGTAGATTAATATGTGCATGTTAGGTAGCTATGGATATAACTGCAGAGGGTCTGAGGCCTCTTAAGAGAGAAGGGAAAGAAATTCTGAGCTACCTGAATTTTCTTTCATGTAGCTTCTCTTTTAAAAAAAATTAGTGACATTTTTTTGCTTCTTTCAATCTATAAATATATACATGTATGTATATACACAGGTATACATACATATATGCAGGCACATGTAATATGCGAACACTTGTAAATGTATTTATAGCTGTACATATGTGCATTGTACATGTACATACATGTGTGCTTTGGGCATGTGTATTTGTGTCATATTATGTATGTACGTGTGTGTGCATGTGTATGTACAATATGTCCGTGTGTGACCTGAAAGAGCTTAGATATATAACTCACAGTTTTCAAAAGTTAAACTGAATGAAATTTCAAACAGTTCAGAATTTCTATCCCTTCAAAATGTCTTCAACCTTTTGCTTCAGCCCTCTGCTAGTATATTTACTTAATGAGATGAATAATACAGAGCATAAGTACACAGCATAAATGATCAAGATATGGACTGAATATCAGTCTAAGCCCAGTCTGGTCTTTTATATTGTTTATGATAAAAAAAAAATCTTTGTGCCAAATTGGAGATTTTTAAGGTAGTCTTCACCACACGCAAATGCATAAATCTATTTGGAGGGCAAAGATGATTAATAACAAGGCTGAATTTGTATATGCATATGTATATACACACATATATACATACATATATACACACATACATATATAGGTGGAGTAGGTATGTATATATGAACACATGTACACATATACTATATATAACATAAATAAGTATGTGTATATGTGCATATATCTGTATATTTATATGTATGTTATGAATGTATGAATGCGAATTCACATGTGATGTGTATATGTCTATTACTGTCCCCATTATCTATATTGCTCTGCACATCATTGACAAAATATTATAACTTTTAGTATGACAATAGACAATTCATTTCATAGTCCTGGCTCCCCACTCTGTACTTTAGAAAAGGATTCAGTCCAGAAATATTAAATTCCTGCAATGCATACAGACAAGGATACTCAAAGCCTCAAGGGCATATTCACCTGAAATCCAAACCTCAGTACACATTCTAGTTAAATTAAAAAATTTTAATGTGAAATTCTGCAAGTGGATAGTAGAAAGATTTCCAAATATACAAGAATATAACTCCTTCCCCAAAAACAACAACAACTGACATTTGGGTCAATCTTTTGCATTGACTTTTAGGGGCAACTAGATGGCACAGTGAGTACAGTACTAGTCCTAGAGGCAGGATGAACTGAATTCAAATCTAGACTCACACACTTACTAACTTCATGACCCTGGGCAATTCACTTAACCTTTGCTTGTCTCAGTTTTCTCAACTGTAATATTTCATAATAATGGCATCTACCTTACAAGGTTGTTATGAGGATCAAAAAGGATAATATTTGTAAAATGTTTTAGCACAGTGCCTGGAATTAGAAGACCTTAAATAACATGTGTTCTCTTCCATCTGGGCAGCTGGGTACACAGTGGATAGAGTTCTGGGCCTGAAGTCAGGAAGACTCATCTTCCTGAGTTCAAATCTAGCCTCAGACACTTGCTAGCTATGTGACCCTGGACAAGTCACTTAACCCCTTTTGTTTCAGTTTCCTAATCTGTAAAATGATGTAGAGAAGGAAATGAGAAGCCACTTTAATTTCTTTGGAAAGAAAACCCTAAAGGGATCCCAAAGAGTCAGACATGACTGAAATGACTTTATAATAACAACAAAATCCCTTCTGCCAACCCTTTTGTGACCAGACAAGATGGTGGACTAGACATTGCTCTAGGCCTCACATAATCTTGAAAACTCTCTTAAATAGTAATTATGAGCAACAGGTAAAGCAATTGTAAGTGTCTCCTCATGGGAAAAATCCTGAAGGCTCTTGAAGTCAGGTACAACATTTTGTCTTTCTTCATATTTCTAGCACTTGCCTCAGTTCCTGAACCATAGTAGATGCTCGGTGCTTAATGACTTGATTTGACCAATAATACTGTCAAGAATAATACAATATAACAATTAATTAATAGCAGAGAAAGTTAATTAATGACACACATGCTCTCTTAGTATCTCTATTAGTCTTCTTCCCCCTCACCCTCAAATCCAAGACAGAAAGCTTCACCCATTGAATTGTACTCTATGACACACTCATCAATTTCCTTGCTGCTGCTGCAGTTAAAACCAGGCCATACTGCTCCTGCCCTCATCCCACAACTATGTGGAAGCAAGTGCCACATCTCAACTTTGCCCACCTATTTACAGAGGACAAGGAGAAATTAGAAGATGGAATCCACTCTGATAATAGGACAGCATGCAACAGCAGGAACAAAGAACTAAAGAGTGAGTGCTATGGTGTGACATGGTGCTATATCAAGTCAGAAGGAAAGTGGACTGGCATCCAGCTAGGGCTAATTTTGTTACCCAAAAAGTTAACTGAGACAGTAAACAAGGTTGGACAAAAGTGACTTCTTCAGTGTTGGTGTATGGGGAGACGATTTTTAATTCTGGCCACCAGGTGATCCACCATCAAAGGAATCAGAAAACAAGCAATAGGAGAATATAATGGAAAAAGGCTTAAAATTTTCAAAGGTTTAAAGAGGAAGAAAAGTGAGTTAAAACCCTAGAGTATAAGAAAAGAAATCAATGGGGGAGATTTTATAAAATTTTATATATGTACATGCATATATATATATACACATACACACACACACATACATATACATATATACATATATATATAATATGTGTATGTACCATATGTATATATGTATATACATGCAAATATATACACATATATGTTCTATATGTATTATATATTAATATCACCACCAAAATATACATGTTATTACAAATGTGTCTACATAAATATTCCAAGACAAAAAAAAAATTGAATCAACAGTTGATGAAACATACCTGTGTGTATTCCCCAGAGAGCATTAAATTAAATTAAATTAAATATTCCTGAATGGTTTGAGAGAGAAATAAGAATTTTGAATGAAGTTAAAAGGGATCAAATGGAAAAATGTATGGCTTGCCCAATAGAAATAATTAAGAGAATAGAAAAACAAACAAACAAACAAACTTGATTCTGTAGTGATACAGCTCTCTGAAGATGCAAGAGAACAACTATTAGGAATACAAATATATTGAAGTAGAGGACAGTTTGGAAAAAGGGAAGCAAAATTCAACAATATTAAAAAATAGATGTTCTTTATACAAGCCAAATACATTCATCTGAAAGACATGATGTATAGGAACAACTTATGGCTCATAGGGCTCCCAGAAAAATGAGCCAAGTTTAAAAAAATAACACTATAATTTTAAAAATACCGTGAGAAGACTGCCCAGAACTTATGACCATAGGAAACAATGCATGAGTTGAAAAAAAAATCCATAGATCACCATCAGGAAAATACCCACATAACTATAGTATAATTGTTTGTATTTTAATAGTTCAGTGACAAACAACTAACTGCAAGTGACCAGCAGAAAAACTTTAAATATAAAGGAAAATAATTATGAATAACATAAGACTTCTAGACCCACCAGAAACTGCACTACTAAAAGAATAAGAGATTCTGAAAAGCCAAAGGACTCATTATGCAATCTAAAATGATATAACTTACGAATCTGAACCTAATCATCATTGAAAATGGATGAATGGTCAATAAGAGAAGATTTTAAAACACTCCTTAAAAAAAAGAAAAAAGATCTGAGCCATTTAGGAAATAGACACACATTTCAGACAATAGAAACAAAATAAAGTCAAGTGATATGAATACCAAGGAAAACACAAGTAAGAAAATAGAACACCCCCTCTCTAGAGACTATTAAAAGGAATTAAAGAATCTTATGAGATTAAAATAAAGAAAACAACAGTGGGGTTAAGAAATTTATTTATAAGTGCTAAAGATTTTTCTATAGCCTTATAAAAATTTGGGATGGAATGAAATAGCATATCCTGAAAATCAGAAGAAATCAAATTGCAATTCAAAATAACATACTCTGAAAAATGTGAGCCATCAACCAAAAGGAGAGATAACAAACAAAAGATAGGTTAGGTGGAGTTCCTGTCTCCATAATCCACAAGACAGCTGTGAGCAAAGTATTTAATTTGCCAACATGTCCCAAAATCAAATGCACTCAAAAATATATGAATATAGTCATCAGACTAAGAATAAGTAGTAATGAATCACCCCATTTTAGGTGTCATTGGAGAAGAAAAAGACTGATAAGAATATTTTAAAGAAACAGAAATTTGCCATTAAATCTACATTTTAGGAGAGAGAGAAAGGGAGAGAGAGACAGAGAGAGAGAAAGAGAGAGAGAGACAAAGAGACAGAGAGAGAGAGAGAGTGCTTGAGAGCATTATGGTAATAAAAACATAACAAATGAAGAAACAATAGAAATGAACATAGAAGAGTAGAATTAAAGTGCCATTGATGAAATCTTAACCAACCACCCCAATAGGCGAATCAATATAATTAGTGGTATAGAGATGCACAGCAGGATGGTGCAACATTTGAAAAATATGTGGTAGTGGTGGTCAGAGGAGAATGAGTGATGAACCTCTAATAGTTCTATGGGTAAAAACCAAAGCACTGATAGAAATGAAAATGGGAAAAGTGATGGGAAGGAACAATTTAGTTTGGGAGAACTTAAAATGGGGTGGGAGGTCTATCACAGCAATGAGGAAGGTAACTTTCCCTCTGAATACCATTCCCATAGGTGAAGCAAAAAATAGTGGCACTTCAAGAACATGCATTGTCAATACTTATTTTTATACTTCTAGAAAATTTAGCTGTAGCAATAAGGAAAGAAAAGGAAATTTAAGGAATAAAAATGGGCACATAGGAGTCAATCTTTATTTTTCAGAAAAAATATGATTTGGGGCAGCTAGGTGACACAGTGGATACAGCATCGGCTTTCAAATCAGGAGGACCTGAGTTCAAATCCAGCCTCAGACACTTGATGCTTACTAGCTGTGTGACTCTGGGCAAGTCGCTTAACACCATTGCCTAGCCAAAAAGAAAAAAAAAACACACAGAAAAATATAATTTATTTAGAGAATTGGAGATTCAATGGAAATAGCTAAAAAATTAACAACTTTTGGAGGGTAATGGAATATAAAATTGCAAAATGATGAGCAAGAAAGAAAAAATTAAATTATATTCAAAATAATTATAAAAACGGATAAAATATATTCATCCTATCAAGAAACATTCAAAATTCACATGGATATAACTACAAAACTTTTTTTAAAGAAATTGGAAGAGGCCAAACATTATTTTTAATGGTTGGGCCATTCCAACATAGTAACAATTTTGATACTACTAACTAAATGCCATATTAATTATATCATCAAGGAGGATCTTGTGGGATTGAAAATAAATAGCAATATGCATTTATATGAAAGTAAGGTCAAGGGACTCAAGGAAAATAAAGAAAGAATTCAAGAATGAATGGGACCTAATATTATTAGATACCAAATTGTATTATTAAGCAAGTATGCCACAAGAAATTATTAAATGGTCAGTAGCAAGGGAATTCCAGAAAGAAAAAAAAAACAGTCTAAGTATGCTTCATTGATGACATTAAAGCCTTTGATTGTGTGGATGACAACAAAATGTGGCAAGTCCTTAAAGACATGAGAATACCAAATCATCTTACTTGTCTCCTGATGAACTTGTGTGCAGATCAAAAAGCAAGTTAGAATCAAACATAGAACAACTGATTGTTTTAAGATTGGAAAAGTAGTACAACAAGGCTGTATATTGTTACCTTATTTGTCTTATATGCTGAGTATATCATGCAAAATACCAGGCCAGATGAATGAAAAGCTGGAATTAAAGTTGCTGAAAGAAATGTCAACAATCTCAGATACGCAGGCGGTACCACTCTGATGGCAGAAAGTAAAGAGCAGTTAGGAAGCTTCTTGATGAGAGTGAAAGAGGAGACTGTGAAAGCTGGCTTGAAGCTTAACATCCAAAATGACTAAGACCTTGGCAACTGGTCCCATCACTTCCTGGCAAATAGAGGGGGAAGAAATAGAACGACTGTCAGCTTTTAAATTCTTGGGTTCAAAGATCACTGCAGACAGTGACTGCAGCCAAAATTGAAGGACACTTGCTCCTGGAAATGAAAGCTATGGCAAATCTGGACAGAACAGAGATGAACAAAGGTCAGTACAGTCAAAGAGATAGTTTTTCCAGTAGCATTGTATGGCTATGATAATTGTACTATAAGGAAAGCTGAACACTGCAGAATTGTGACACTGCAGAAGACCTTTGAAAGTCCCTTGGACAGCGAGGAAGTCAGATTAGTTAATACTTAAATAACTTAATTCAGACTATTCATTGGAAGGACAAATATGGAAGTTGAAGCTTAAATGCTTCGACCACATAATGAGAAGACAGGGTTCATTGGAAAGAAACTGGTGTCAGGAAAGATTGAAGGCAAAATGAAAAGGGGATAGCAGAGCTTGAGATGGAAAGATAGTCTCATGGAAACCACAAATCTGAACTTGGACAGACTTTGAGATATAGTGGAGGATAAAAGGGCCTGGTGTGCTATGGTCCATGGTGTCATGAAGAGTAGGTCATGACTGAATGTCTAAACAACAAATGTTCAGGAGTTATAAAAATCTTTGAGGATGCAAATGGAAAAGTCAAACAATCCCTGCCATTGTTCTATTAGAGAAAGTCAAACACAGGTTTCTCCTTAGTCTAATGGTCTTAATGATTGCCTACCTTCCAAAAGATTACTTGGTGCCTGTGCCAGCCATATGTTCATTTCCCACTAGGCAATACTCATATGGACTTCATCATTTCTGAGAAACCTCTCAATCATAGATGATCAATTCAGCCCTGGAAATCACAGAAGTCAGAAGAACCACCATCCCCAGTTTTCTTCCTCCAATTAGAGAATATATGTATATAACTCACAGAACATACATAAGAAAGCTATCCTGGCCAGGCATCTCTTCATTTCCCACTAAGTTCCACTCCTTTAGGTTTTTCCATCATGCCCCCTTGAACTGGGTATCTTCCTCACCCCTGCCAATTTTCAGCTTTTTTTTTATTTTTGCATATTGTTATTGCCATTAAAATGTAAGATCCTTGAGGACAAAGACTGTCTTTCCTTTTGCATGTATTTGTATTCTCAGTGCACAATATATGGAACACATAAGGGCTTAATATACATTTGTTGACTTGCTACTTAAGAAATTTTCATCATTTCCCACCTTTCTGCTCTCCCAGACTTCATGCTCTCCAGAAACTCATTGTCAGCAAAGATGACAGCAACTCTGAAATTAACACCTCCTCAGTAACCCCTGAGCCTGGGGTCCCTTCCTCCTGCTTGGAGCTAGTGGAGGGTGGACATTGGAGAGCTCCTCCTGTGTTCTCCATTTAAGGAGGGCACCTTGGACAGCTGCCTCATTATTTTCCACCTGGTTGCAGGACTTCATTATGTCCTTAAAACTGGTTACTCTTCCTCCATTTTCAGCTTCCTTTTATGTGCTTTCTTCTTTCATTAGATTGTGAGTTCCTGAAGGGGATAGACTTTATTTTAGCTATTTGTATCCTCAGTGCTTAGCATAGTGCCTGGAACATAGTAGACACTTAAATTTTTATTCATTGACTTCTTATGGAAACACTCAAAAACAAGTGATTCTAACATGTTAAGTAAGCATTATGTTTTCCATGGGTGGTCGGAGGGCTTGGGGCACTCTCTTGGACTCCATGTGGCCTTGAGCAGTGATCATCAAAACTATCTTCTGCTGATTAGAAAGTGGAAAGTTTGATTAGTACAATGAGGTTGCCAAAGCAAGGAAGTCTCCACAACATTAGAAGATAATAGCCCTAGTGTATGATAAGCACAATAAAACCATTCACTGGGTTCATGACTCCCCTCTTCAATAAAAACTGGGAAAACCTGGGAAAACAAAAGAGAAGTTCTGAAAAAAAAGAGGTTTAGGGGAGTATCTTACACCACACAAAGACCACTAAATGGCACAATAGAAAGAGCTCTTCAGTCAAGACCTAAGTTGAAATCCAGCCTCAGACATTACTATTTCTGTGACTCTGTCAGGGCAAGTCACTTAACTTCTATCTGCCTAAGTTTCCTCACTGGCAAACTGGGAATAATTTTACCACCTACTCAGTAGTATTCTTGTGAAGATAAAAGGAGATATTATTTGTAAACACTTTAAATTATATAAATGCTAGCTATCATTTAATGTCATAATAATGTAAATGGATATGTGACCTTGGTATAAATGGGGATGTTACTTTTTAAAACAGAGCAAAAAAGAAAAAAAAGAATATAACTATGTCCAGTAGGAAAATTCTTAAATAAGGGATGAAGGACATTACATATAATTAAAGAGCTTTCAGAAGAACAAAATCAATGCAACAAGCCTTGGAAGGGAAATAATTAATGTGTTAAAATTTCTTCTTACACTAAAAATCTCTACTAAGGATCTTATAGAATGTGTGCATACATACATATAGAGTATAAAAGTGTCTAGGGAAGACTAGTTCCTCTGTTGTGAGGACTGCTGAGCCCTTTTCAGGGCTGCTCATCCTCCTTTGGTGTCAATCTTTCACTCAGCTCTCACCTGTGGCTCCAAGAAGCTATCACATGTACAGCAACCACACCCAGGTCAATCATTTTGACAGACATGCTAAAGTCGATTTAGGGTAACTGAGGTGGCCTTAAACTTATGGGTGAGTTGGGTGAGGTATCTATCCCAAGCACATGAATACTTTCCTGGTGTAATAGGATGATAAGATCATTTTATTCAAATAGGCCAGGAAGGTGGCAGAAGCAGGTGCTGTGGAGCACTTAGAGCTTGGTTAGACATTGAAGACAACAAAGTCTGCCACTGCATCCCAAACCATCACCATTTTTCTTGACTTTTGTCTTTCACTGGACTTCAATGGCTTTAGCAGAGAAAATGAGACTGACAACTTCACAGAATTCTGCCTTAATTAAATCCAATTTATGCATGAGTCAAAAGACATAACCCATGCCATTTTACCATTTTATCTACCTCAAAGTACTATGGTAATGGGCAAGTGAAGAAGCAGCAGGTGCAGATACACTGGGAGCTATAGTTACAACCTCACATACAGTTGGCCAAGACCATGGAGTCATCTTCTCACTGGACTGAAGCAGCAGTGGGATTTTGGGTCTGAACAACTTTTTTAAAGGACTGCACTGCTTACCTCCTGGTGTGAGGAAGCAGCTAGAAAAGGTGCCCTAAAAGTTATCTGTTTCACCTTACCTATTTCTGCCTTGCTTAGTATAGTAGGTGAGGATGCTAGCCTGGGGTCAAAACACATAAAAGCATGCAGATGTTTTGCAAAGATGATTTCACTCACCATTGGTACATAGAACGTATGCATACTTATGGACAGCACAAAAGCCAGCTGATCAAAAAGACAAACAGCTCTTCTTGTGAAAGAACTCAGCAGAAATTATACCAAAATAGCAGATCTGAATGAAAACAAGGCTGGCAAATGAAGCCAGTTTACCAAAGTCAGAGCTGGATACACATTTTTCTGGAGTGGCCATTGTGATGAGGAGAGCCATGAAGTTGGCATAAGTTTTGAAATTAAAATTGATCTACTCAGCATGCTTGTATGCCTCTCGAAAGGAACAAAGCATATATTCATAACAATGAGATTGCCACTTACAGGGAAGTGCCCCACCACCATCATCAGTTCCTATGCTTCCACCATGACAATTCTTGATAAGGGCAAAGAAAAATTATAGAAAACCTGGAGGCTCTTGTCATCAATACACTGAAAGAGGATAAGCTTGTAATTCCGAGTGGCTTTAACACCAGAGTAGGAACAAACTATCAAACATGGCAGGGAGTCCTTGGGAGGAATGGAGTCGGAAACAGCAACAGCAATGACAACAGCAATATTACTTACTACTGAAGATTTGTACATCGTATGAGCTCATCATCAACACTGTATTCTGTTTACCTAAATACAATAAAGCTTTGTGGATGGACCCTTACAGAAAACATTGATATTTAATAGACTATGTCATCATACGGGGGAGATGGACAGGATGTGAGAGTGACAAAGGTAATTTGTGGTGCAGAGTGATAGACCCACTATAGATTTACCCTCTTCAAGGTAAACATTTGTATTGAACTGAAGTGGTGGCCCCAAGTCAAGACAATTACCAGAAGACTTAATGTCAACAGATTAGAGGGCTTATTCCTCCATGAATGGTTTGTCACTAACTTGGAAGGAAAGCTGAGCCAACACAAACAATGGAAGAGAAATACAGTGGGCAGCTTTCATAGATTTGGTGTATGACACTGCATTTACTCATGTGGGCCAGAACACTTACAAGATCAAAATTAGTTTGACACAAATGATGGAGAAATTCAGAAGCTGCTAAATGAAAAATGAGAACTCCACAGGGTTTACCAGTAGGTTAGGTTCATTCATCGCTAAAAAAGTGGACTTTAATTCTATCAAAAGTAAAGTCCAAGTGATGCTAAGAGAGACGCAGGATTCTTGGCTCAGTAAGAAAGATGAAATTCAGTTTCGCGTTGATAGTAACAATCCAAAGTACTTTTATGATGCCCTGAAGGCTGTAATTAATACTGATGTCAGCCACATTGATTACTGATAAGGACATGATCCTAGAGAAATGGGCTGAATACTTCCATATCATTCTCAACAAACCATAATAAATGAATGTTGAAGCCATTGACCATATATTTCAGGTCGAAGTCATTCCTTTCTATCTGAACTTCCAGCTGAAGAAAAAGTTTTGAATGCTGTTAGATTCCTCTTGTGTGGCAAAACACCTGGTGCTGATTCTATTCCAACTGAGATTTACAAGACGGGGGTCCACTGCTCATACAAAAGCTGACAGAAATCTTCCAGCTTATATGGCAAGAGATGGTTACCACCCACCCTCTAATTCAAGCATGTATCCATTGTCCATCTCTATAAAAGAAACAGAAATAAGTTGTCCTGTGACAATCATAATGAGCAGTGGGGAGATGAGGGGATGTTTCTCGTAGCATTCCTGGCAAGATTATTTCCAGAGCCATCATTCATAAGCTGATCCTTTACCTGGAAGGTGGTAATCTACTTAAGAGCCAGTGTGACTTCAGAAAGGGCCAAGGAACAGTTGACATGGTACTTGCTACCTGATAACTCCAGGAGAAATGCTAAGAGCAGAACAGAGGTTTGTATACAACATTTGTTAATCTGACCAAGACCTTTGATATTGTCAGTCATGAGGGGTTGTGGAATATCATGGCAAAATTTGATTGCCTGGAGAAGTTAATTAGTATTGTATGTCGGTTTCATGACAGTATGATTTCTCAGGTTTTGGAGAGGAGACAATGCTCTTGCAATTTCCCAGTTACCAGTGGATCACAAAAAGGCTGTATGCTTCCTCCTATGCTTTTTAGCATGATTTTTTCAGCAACATTTTCAGCTATTTTCACTAATGATGAAAATGGCATCAAGGTCAGCTACCACATAAAGAAAAACTTCCATATATACAAAAAAGATTTATAACAATATTTCATGATGGAAAATAACTAGAAGGAAAGTATATACCTATCAACTGGGCACATACACAAATATACATACAATTTCTATAATTAAAAACCATATATATATATATATATGTATATATATATATATATATGTATATATATATATATATATATATATGAGTTAAACAGTTAGTATACATACATATTTATACACAAACACATACATATACACACATAGGCATGAATAAACATACATATGCAGTGTGCTTGTATGCATATATATGCAAATTTTCTTTCAGCTAAATTATACTCAGTTTAATTTCAAATTATTTTCCATTTAATTTAGTTCATATTAAGTATATCTTAGTCAATTTTATAATACATATAGAGTCAAGTTTATTCAGTAGTGAAATTCACCTTATATAGATCTTGTGTGTATGTAAGAGTATAGGATGTAAGTCATTTTGCCAACTACATTGCAATTTTGCCATCTTCCTAAAACTGCAATGCAAAGATGGGAATGAATCTGTTTTTTTTAATCTAGCAATTTTTTACTCTTTATTTAATATTTTGTTTTCCCTAATTAGGTATAAAAACAGTTTTCAACATTCATTTTAAATTTGATTTCTAAATTTTCTCCCTCCTTCCCCATTCCCCTCATTGAGAAGGCAAGTAATTTGATATGCTATATATGTATAATAATGCAAAACATATTTCCATACTAGTCATGTTTTAAAAGAAAATATAGACCAAAATAAAAACTCAAGAAAAATAATGTAAAGAAAGAAAAAGTATGATTCAATATGTATTCAGACTCGATCAGTTCTTTCCATGAGGATGGACATAATTGTTCATGATAAGTCCTTCAAAGTCATCTTGGATCATTGTATTGCTTAGAATAGCTAAGTCATTCATAGTTCATCATCTTACATTATTGCTGTTACTATGTACAATGTTCTTCTGGTTGTACTCATTTCACTATGCATCAGTTCATGTAAGTTTCACCAGGTTTTTCTGAGAACATCTAACTCAGCATTTCTTATATCACAGTAGTATTCTATCACAAAAACATACCACAAATTGTTCAGCCATTCCCTAATTGATGGGCATTCCTTCAATTTCCAATTCTTTGCCACCAGAAAAGAGCTGCTATACATATTTGAACATAGTTCTGAATTGCTGTACATAATGGTTGAATGAGTTCACAATTCCAAAAACAATGTATTAGTGTTTCAATTTTCCCACATCTCCTCCTATATTTATCATTCTTCTTTTCTTTCCTATTTGTCTATCTAATGGGTGTGAGGTAGTACTAAGTATTGTGTTAATTTGTATATTTTTTTCCAATTAACAGTGATTTAGAATGGGTTTTTTTTTTGTGCCATATGGCTATAGATAGCTTTGATTACTTCATCTGAAAACTCTGTTGTTATTTTTTGATCACTTGTCATTTGGAAAATTGCTCTCATTTTAATAAATTTGACTCATTTCTTTATATATTTGAGAGACACGGACTTTATCAGAGAAACTTGCTTTACTTTATTTTTTCACAATAACAATTGCTGACTGTATTTCCCTCCATCCTATTTTCCCCTGGTTTATTCTATTGTCTCTCTCATTTCACCCTGTCCCTCCTCAAAAGTGTTTTGCTCCTGGTAGCAGAGCCAAGATGGCAGAGTGAGATCAGTGACTTGCTTAAGCTCTTCCCCAAACCCCTCCAAATAACTATAAAAAAATGGCTGTAAACAAATTCTAAAGCAGCAGAAGCCACAAAAACACAGAGTAAAACAAATTTCCAGCCCAAGACAACCTGGATGGTTGATTGGAAAGGTATATCTCACAGGACTGGATGAGGAGTGCAGTTTGGCATGGACACACAGGCCTCAGTGAACCTGGAGCAAGCCTCAGAGGACTGAATTGTGGGCAGCTGTGGGAGTTTCCAGACTTCTCAACCAGTGAACACCAAAGACAGCTTAGCAGGTCAGTGGGAAAAGTCTGTTTCTGTGGTGAGAGAGGAGGTAGGTCTCAGACTTAGTTCCCTAGCAAGTGTGACCCCAGGGGTGGTGGCTGCATCCTCAGCTTCCAGCCCACAGACTGAGGGGGAATTGGGTGGCTGACCAGAGGGGTATTGCAGAGATCTCTTTGCTGGAGCTGAGGCAGGAATCTCTTCCTTTTCCCATGCTTGCATCTGGGTCACAGTTCTGAGGGGTAGTCCTGGGGCGAGGGTACAGTCGAGCTTGTAGTGACTATACGGAAAAAATCCTCCTCAGAGTTCCAGGACAGAAAGGAGTGCTTGTTATCACTTAGAGACCAGAGCACAGGCCAGGAAAGGAGTAAACACCTCACCCTTGATCATATCACCTTGGAAGAACTGAAAATTTACAGATCCCTAGTAGGATCTCTAAAAACAGCTGTACAAACCCCCAAAGCTTGGGACAGTACAATATACACATTGAAAAGCAGACCTCTACCTTAATAAAGAGTTCATAACTCAAGTAATTGGCTGGAATCATGAACAAACCTCACAAAAAAGAGTCAGACCATAGAATCTTTCTTTTGGTAATGAAGAAGATCAAAACATACAACCAGAAGAAAACAAAGTCAAAGCTCCTACATCCAAAGCCTCCAAGAAATATATGAACCAGTCCCAGGCCTTGGAGTAGCTCAAAAGGAATTTTGAGTAGCAAGTAAGAGAAGTAGAAGAAAAACTGGGAAGAGAAATGAGAGTGATACAAGAAAATCATGAAAAACAATTCAACAGCTTGCTAAAGGAGACCCAAAAAAATACTGAAGAAAATAACACCTTAAAAAATGGCCTAACCCAAATGGCAAAAGAGGTACAAAAAGCCAATGAGGAGAAAAATGCCCTAAAAAGAAAAACTGGCCAAATGGAAAAGGAAGTCCAAAAGCTTAATGAAGAAACTACTTCCTTAAAAATTAGAATAAAGCAGTTGGAAGCTAGTGACTTTATGAGAAATCAAGACACTATAAAACAAATCCAAAAGAATGAAAAATTAGAAAACAATGTGAAATATCTCATTGGAAAAACAACAGACCTGGAAAATAGGTCCAGGAGAAATAATTTACAAATTATTGGACTCTCTGAAAGCCGTGATTAAAAAAAAAAGAGTCTAGGCATCATCTTTCAAGAAATTATCAAGGAAAACTGCCCTGATGTCATAGAACCAGAGAGCAAAATAGAAGTTGAAAGAATCTACTGATCACCTCCTGAAAGAGATCCCCAAAGGAAAACTCCTAAGAACATTTGTAGCCAAATTCCAGAGTTCCCAGGTCAAGGAGAAAATATTACAAGCAGCCAGGAAAAACAAAAACAAAAACAAAAACAATTCAAGTATTGTGGAAACACAATCAGGATAACACAAGATTCAGCAACTTCTACCTTAAGGGAGTGCAGGGCATGAAATATAATCTTCCAGAGGGCAAAGGAAATAGGAATACAACCAAGAATCACCTACCCAGAAAAACTGAGTATAATCCTTCAGGGGAAAAAATGGTCATTCAGTGAAATAGAGAACTTTCAAGCATTCTTGATAAAAAGACCAGAGCTGAATAGAAAATTTGACTTACAAATACAAGACTCAAGTGGAACATGAAGAGGTAAACAAGAAAGAGAAATCATAAGAGACTTATTAAGGTTGAACTGTTTACATTCCTGCATGGAAAAATGATATTTATAGCTCATGAGACCTTTGTCAGTATTAGGTTTAGTTGGAGGGAAAAATTATATGTATATGTATAGATATAGATAGATAGATGATAGATAGATGATAGATAGATAGATAGATAGATAGATAGATAGATAGATAGATAGATAACAGAAAAGAAACGGCTCTTATAGTGGAGAAGAAATGGGAAGATGAGAGGGAATGAGTGAATCTTATTCTCATAGGATTTGGCTCAATTGTATATGGAAATCTGTCTTACCTTACAGGAAAATAGGGGGAGAAGAGGACAAGAGGGCAAGGGAATGAGAGAGAGGAAGACAGATTGAGAAAGGGGGTAATCAGAAGCAAACACTTCTGAGGAGGGACAGGGTCAAAAGAAAGAATAAAATAAATGGGGGGGTGGGATAGGATTAAGGGAAATAGAGTTAGTTTTTCACAACATGACTACAATGGAAGTGTTTTGCATAGCTGCACATGTATAACCTGTGTTGATTTGCTTGCCTTTTCAATGAGGGTGGGTAGGGAGGGAGGAAGGGAGAAAATTTGGAGCCCAAAGTTTCAAAAAATTTTTAAGTAGTTTTTTTAAGTAGTTATGTGTATACACACACACACACACACACACACACATATATATGCATATATACTCTTTCTAGCTGCCCTAATACTAAGAAAGTTCTTATGTGTTACAAGTATCGTCTTCCTGTATAGGGATGTAAACAGTTTAATCTTATTAATTCCCTTGTGATTTCACTTTCCTATTTACCTTTTTATCCTTCTCTTCAGTCTTGTATTTGGAAGTCAAATGTTCTATTCAGCTCTGATCTTTTCATCAGGCATGTTTGAAAGTCCTCTCATTGAATGTCATTTATTTTTCTCTTGAAGTATATAATCAGTTTCATTGGGTAGGTGATTCTTGGTTGTAATCCTAGCTCCTTTGCCCTCCAGAAAATTGTATTCCAAGTCCTCCAGTCCTTTAATGTAGAAGCTGTTAAATTTTTGTGTTATCCTGACTGTGGCTCCACAACATTGTATTGTTTCTTTCTGGCTACTTGTGATATTTTCTCCTTAATGTAGGAGCTCTGGAATTTGACTGCAATATTCCTGAGAGTTTTTACTTTGGGATCATTTTCATGAGGTGATCAGGGGATTCTTTTAATTTCTATTTTACCATCTGGTTATAGACTATTAGGGCAGTTTTCCTTAATAATTTTTAGAAAGTGATGTGTAAGCTCTCTTTTTGATCAAGGCTTTCAGGAAGTCCAATAATTTTTATATTATCTCTCCTGGATCTGTTTTCCAGGTCAGTGTTTTTTCTCATAAGATATTTCATATTGTTTTCTATTTTTTTCATTCTTCTGATTTTATTTTATTGTCTTTTGATGTCTCTTATTCTTCAACTCTAATTTTTAAGGAATTATTTTCTCTGGTGGGGTTTTATACCTACTTTTCCATTTGGCCAATTATGTTTTTTCAGTGAGTTCTTTCCTCCAGCAAATTTTTGTGCCTCTTTTTCCATTTGGCCAATTCTGCTTTTTAAGGCATTATTCTCCTCATTCACTTTTTGTAACTCTTTTACCATTTGGCCTAGTCTGTTTTATAAGGTACTATTTTCTTCAGTATTTTTTGTGCCTCCTTTACCAAACTGTTAACTCTTTTTCATGATTTTCTTGCATCACTCTCATTTCTCTTCCCAATTTTTCCTCTACTTCTCTTCATTTTAAAGATCCTTTTTGAATCCTTCCATAGACTGAGGCCAATTCAGATTTGTCTCACAATCTTTTATATAGTAATTGTGACTTTGCTATATTCTTTGGAGTGTATTTTGATTTTTTCTTGTCACCATAGTAACTTTCTATGGTCAAAATATTGTTCTGTTGTTTACTCATTTTCCCCACCTATTTCTAAGTGAGACTCTGCTTCCAGGGGAATGGTACCCAGTCTCATGCTTAAGGGATTTTGTGCAGCTGTTTACAGAGATACTTATAGGGACCTGTAAGTTTTCAGTTTATCCAAGGTGGTATGATCTAAGGAGAGGTGTGTTTACTTCTCTCCTGGTCTGTGCTTTGGTCTGTAGTGACCACAAACTCTCTTTTCTTCCCTGAAACTGTGATGAGGGTTCCTTCTTCATTATGGCCATAAGCTCTGTTGTGCTAGTGCACCTCCTCACCCTGGGACTGCCATTTAGTACTGCAACCTGGATCCACATATGGGCAAAGCGACAGAGTCCTGCTTCAGTGCTATCAAAGAGACCCATGTGATGTCCTTCTGACCAGTTGTTTGACCCCTTTACTGTCCGTGAGCTGAAAGCTCTGGAAGCAACTGCTGTAGCTGCTCATGCATTCATTCCCAAGGCCTGCTTCTGGTTTGCTGAGGCCTGGTTTGTGCTGTTATGGCCTGCATTGGACTATGCTTCACTCTCACCTCAGTGCCACAGACCTCTCTGGCCAAACTTTTAAGTTGTCTTGAGCTGGAAAATTGTTTTACTCCATCCTTTTTTAAGTTCTTCCACTCCAGGATTTGTTTTAGGGCATTATTCAAATGTCTTTGCTTCCAAAGTTTAGGAAGAGCTAATGTGAGTCCCTCCCTTCTCTCTGTCATCTTGGCTCCATCCCTCAATTTTTATGATTTGTAAAAACAAATAGTTAATATTTGGAACCCTTCCTCTTTTTGGATCCTTAAAATCACTTGCAAATGTTTAAAATTTTCAAATAAACATGTGTGTGTGTGTGTGTGTGTATGTGTGTGTGTGTGTGTACAAATTTTCTTTGTCAACTATAACAGACCATACGTCATTCCATGAGTGATATCCTGTTAAGTTCATCAGAATTTAAATTTTCTATAATGACTTCCTTTTTGCAATGTTTCAGTTCCAAAAACTAATTTGACTTTTAATTTTATTTGTAATTTTATTATTGTTTTTAAAGTGGTAAACAATCTTGTTTCTTTGCTTTGCTCAAGAGTGATCTAAATAGGCTTTTCATTTTCCGCTAGATTTTCTAGTTGCCTCCTCAGGCAAACTTATTAAATCCTGTCATCACAGTTAGCATTTTCACTGAGGGGATTAGAGTAGGCTCACTGTTTTGAACCTAATTTTTAAAGTTGTTAAAAAAATTCTTCCTTTTCAATTAGTTGGTTTAGGCATATTTTTATTGATAAGAAATGTGCTGCTTCTTTTTTCTGCTCTTTTCTCCAGAAACCCAAAACATATTTGTGATAAAGCCCAAGGGGAACCTGGGTATTTTCTAATTCCTTCTCAAATAAAAGAAAGTTACAGGGCAAGAAAAATAACCTTTGAAAATCTCCAGGTCTTTCTAGGTTTTCGCATTTAAATTGCTTTAGTTTTTGCAAACTTGTATATTCTAAACTATTTTTTTCTTCAGAGACATTTAGTTTCTTAATTCAGTTTTGATATTTAGAATCTGTGTTTTAGGGCTTGAACCAGTTTTGATTTTGATCTTTTGCCTCCTGCCAGTAATGGGCCTGACTTTTTCTCACCCTTAGTTTTAATTTTTAAGTTCCTAACTTAAGTTTCATTCATTCAGCAAGCTGTCTGAGTTTAAACCTACACTTCAAAGAAGTATAAAAGTAATTCATTAGGTATTATTTTGAAGTAATGTTTTAAGCAAAAATACAAGAGCTTATACATCCCAAATAAAACTGATCTCCTTTTAAAAAAGCCCACTTGAAAACTATTTTCTAGAAAGTACTGCCATTTTTGCTGTCTTTCTGTATTAGCTTATTTTAGAACTTACAATGCAATTTTTTGATAATCATATTGGTGGTGTTATGAGCCCCACTGAACTTGCCTTCTTGATTTGCCATATGATCCAGAATCTCTGGACCTGGAGTATGCAGGAGGCCCTGAACATGTCAAGTTTGAATCCTTCCCTCCCCCCCATCTGACATAATTTGTTGTGTGTACACTTAGCTGAACTTCTTGTGTCTCCTTGAGAGTGAAACCAGCTACAAGACAGGCACAGTCAGTCTGCACCAGACTGAGAAACTTTGTACAGCTGGGAGCCTTCTAGATAAGCAGACCCTCCTATTTTCATGTCTAGCAGATCCCAAGAAAAAAGAATATTACTTTTGCCATTGCTTTTCTCCTCCCCTTTTGGAGGAGATTAGGACTTTCTCCTCCCCTGTGACTTCCTTTTTTCCCTCTAACTTAAATACCAAGGTTTTCTGCATAGCTGAACTCTTTACACTTATTAAAAATTCCACATTCATGTTTATTTATCTTATAATAAATCCAGTTGCAATACATGCCTCATGGACTTGTGATATTTATTATTGTTCTTGTTACAAATAGAAAATATTTTCTTTTGAAGGTGGCTTTAGTTTGCCCAAAGAGTTACAAATTTCATCCCCTTCTGTGTAATACAGTGGAGAGAGCACTTACTCTGGAATCAAAGATTCTGGGTTTAAATCTGATGATTACTACCTGTATTACCTTGAGCAAGTGACTTAATCTCCTTTGGCCTCACTTTCTTCAATGAAGATTTTTGACAAAATAGCCTCTGGTGTTTCTTTTATGACTTTGATTCAATTCAACGTATAAGCACTGGAGATACAATGATTAAAAACAAAAGAACACCTTCCTTCAAAGACTTTGCATTTGCCTGGGCTTGTGACAATATAACATGTACAAAGTTAAAAGCAGTTGAAGGTATGATTACTCTCTTGGAGGAGAAAGAGCAGATTCAGCCCTTATGCTGAATTAAGAATGGCCTGGACCCTTACAAGCTTCTGGGATTTTGAGTTTTTGTTTTTCTCTGGAGGCAAAAAAAAAAAAAAAAAATATCCCATAGGTTTGAAACTTCAAGGATCTCAAAGAAAGGAAGGAGAGAATGAAGAAGAGAAGAATTATTTTTTCTTCCTTGATAGGCAGCAGAGTGAAAGATAAACAACAAAGTAATTTCCCTTCTGGGAAATAAGGAGGCAAGCAACAAAGTAAAATACACTTTTTGGAGCACTGATAAAAGGATAGGGCTTCTGAGGAAATGTATGGGAACTGATGATACTGATTTCTTTCTGCTTCTCCAACTTTTGTTAGCTGATATAGGTGCCTTTTCCTAAACTTCTTCATTCACTTACTGTTCTCTCTATCTCTCTTTTTCTCTTTAGAGAGGGAGAGAGCGAGAGAGAAATACAGAGAGAGAGAGAGAAAGAGAGAGAGAGAGAGAGAGAGAGAGAGAGAGAGAGAGAAAGAGAAAGAATATCCATTTACATCTATATTGATTATCCATCTGTCTGTCTATCTATCTATCTATCTATCTATCTATCTATCTATCTATCTATCTATCTCTAATCTAGTTTTACTCTCCATAAACTTCTGTGGTCAATCCAGATGCATGTATTTTCTTCACTCAGTTAGTAAACAAGCTTTGAATAAGTACTTACTATGTGCTGGGCACTGTGCTAAATCCTATGGATAAAAAAAGCCAAAATAGTCCCTGCCATCAAAGGAGTGGCATTCTAATGGAGGAGACATCATGCAGATATATACAATGTATATATAGAAGGTAATCTCAGAGGGAAGCCACTAGCTCTGGGTTGGGGCAGGGAGGATCTTGGGAATAACATTCTTCAGAAAGTGAAATGGCAGCATGACAAAACCTTAAGCTTGGGACAGTGACACTCCCCAGCCCCTCAACTCAGAGATGAGGAGAACCCAACACTAAGATAAGTTCAAAGTCAAGAAATAGGCTGGAAAAATTAACAAACAACAACAAAAAGAACCTGACCATAAAGAGCTACCATAATGACAACAAATCTCAAGAAACAAACTTAGAAGACAATGACATAAAACATCTACCAAAAAAGCCTCAAAGAAAAATGCAGATTGGAAGTGAGCCCTACAAGAAATCCTGGAAGACCTAAATAAAGAAAATTTTAAGAAAACAAAAAAGATTTTAAAAATCAAATAGGAGGTAGAGGAAAACTTGGGAAAATAAATGAAAGCAATGAAAGAAAATGATGAAAAGAGAATTAAGAGATTTGCAAAAGAGATAAAGTACCAGAAAAAAACTCCTTTTTATTTTCATTTTTATTAGCATTTCCATTTATTTTTAACATTTATTCTTTTCAAATATTTATTTTTAACATTCTCTTTTAAAATGTTGAGTTCCACATTCTCTCCCTTTCTCAAATCCCTCCCTTACCCATCAAGAAAGCAAACAATATGATCAAAATCATGCATGTTAAGTCATGTAAAACAAATTTCCATATTAGCCATGTTACAAAATTAAAAAAAAAGTAAAACAAATAAAGTGAAAAAAAATTATGTTTAAATTTATACACAGAGTTCATTAGTTCTAGCTCTGGAGGTAGATAATATTTTTCATCATTGTTCCTCTAGAATTGTCTTAAATTACTGTCTAAAGTAGCTAAATTTTTCAGAGTAGCTAAATCTTTCTATGTTAATCATCCTTACAATATTTCTGTTACTTTGTACAACTTTCTCTTAGTACTGCTCAAATCACTTTGCATCAATTCATATGTCTTCCCAGATTTTTTTCAGAAGCCATCCTGCTCATCATTTCTTAAAGCCCAACAGTGTTTCATCATAATCATATACCACAACCCCTCAATTTCCAATTATATGCCACACACACACACACACACACACGCGCGCGCGCACACACACACACACACACACAAAAGCTGTTATAAATATTTTTGTACATAGAGGTCTTTTTCCTTTTATAAAATTTTTGATCTCTTTGGGATATAGAACTTGCAGTGGTACTGTTGGGTCAAAGGGTATTGCACAATTGTATAGCCCTTTGGGCATAGTTCCAAATTGTTCTCCAGAAGCATTGGGCAAGTTAACAACTCCGGCAAGAGTGTATTAGTGTCCTAATTTCTCTGTATTCCCTCCGGCATTTCCCCTTTTCCTTTTCTGTCAAGTTGGCCAATCTGTGGTATCTCAGAATTGTTTTAATTTGCATTTCTCAAATAGTACATATTTAGAACTTTTTTATGTACTTAATTATATTTTGATTTCTTCTTCTGAAACTGCTGGTTCATATCTTTTAACTACTTTTCATTGGAGAATGGCTGTTATTTTTATAAAGTTGGTTCAGTTTCCTGTGTATTTGAAAATGAGGTCTTTATTGAAGAAATTTTCTAAAATAATTTTCCCCCAGTTTCTGCTTTCCTTGTAATTTTTACTCCATTGGACTGTGCAAAACCTTTTTTAATTTCCTATAATCAAAATTATCCAGTGATCCTCTTTATCTTCTGTTAGGTCAAAAATTCTTCTTTTATCCATAGATATAGTAGGCAAAAATTCCCATGATTTCCTAATTTGCTTATGGTATCATCCTCTATGTCTCAGTTGTGTACCCATTTTGACCTTATCTTGGTATATGGTATAAGATATTGGACTAGGACTAGTTTCTGCCACATTACTTTCCAGTTTTCCCAGAAAATTTTGTCAGATGCTGAATT
The DNA here is from genome assembly GCF_003287225.1 of Phascolarctos cinereus. Taxonomy (NCBI): domain Eukaryota; kingdom Metazoa; phylum Chordata; class Mammalia; order Diprotodontia; family Phascolarctidae; genus Phascolarctos; species Phascolarctos cinereus. The sequence goes on along the minus strand of NW_027555958.1, from coordinate 393,615,347 downwards.
CTTGCCCCCAAATTTTGGATCTTTGCATTTATTAAACAGTAGATTACTATGGTCATTTATTACCGTGTATCATGTACCTAATCCATTCCACTGATCCAACACTCTATTTCTGAGAAAGTGCCAGAATGTTGTGATGATTATCACTTCATAACATAGTTTGAAATCTGGTTCTGCAAGGCTGCCTTCCTTCACAATTTTTTTTTCCATTAAGTCCTTTAACATCCTTGAAATTTTGTTCTTACAGATGAATTTTGGTAATGATTTTGTTTTGTGGATCTACAAAATAATTATGTAGTAATTTGGTTGTTATGGATCCAAGTAAGTAACTCGATTTTGGTAGAACTTTTATTTTTATTGTGCTGGCTCAGCCTACCAATGAGCAAGTATTGTTTGAATAGTTTATTCTTTTGTTTGTTTTTTGTTTTATATTTTTAGGCAATTGGGGTTAAGTGACTTGCCCAGGGTCACACAGCTAGTAAGTGTCAAGTGTTTGGTCTGAGGCCATATTTGAACTCAGGTCCTCCTGACTTCAGGGCTGGTGCTCTATCCACTGTGTCACCTAGCTGCCCCAGTTTGAATAGTTTAAAATCTGTCATTATTTTTGTGAAAAGTGTTTTGTAATTGTGTTTATCTATTTCTTGGGTTTAGCTTGGCAGGTAAACTTCTAAGCATTTTATATTGCATGCAGTCATTTTAAATGAATTTTGCTTTCTTTCACTTCTTGCTGCATTTTGTTGGTAATATATAGAAATACTAATGATTTATGTGGTGGTAATGGCATTGTATTGCTTCTCTCCTGATTTTATTGGGAAGACTTCTAGCTTATTCCCATTGTAGATTGTGGTTAGTATTAGTTTTAAATAGATCCTTCTTATCATTTTACACAAAGGTTCATTGATCCCTACACTTTCTAGTGCTTTTAATAGAAATGGCCATTGTGTTGTTAAAAGCTTTTTTCTGCATCTGTTGAGATAATTGTATGGGGTTTTTTTGGCTATTTTTTATTATCGATATGGTCAATTATGCTGATAGTTTTCCTAATAATGAAACAACCTTGCATTTATGGCACAGATTTCACTTGGTCTCAGTGTATGATCTTATTATATATTGGTGCAATCCCCTCACTAGTATTTTACTTAAAATTTTTGCATCAATATTTCCTAAGGAAATTAGTTTATAGCTTTCTTACTCTGTTTTTGCTCTACCTGGTTTAGGCATCAAAAACATATTCATATCATAGAAGGACTTAAGTTCAGCTCCTTCTTTACTTATTTTGTTTCAATTTTTTTTAAATCGTATTTAATTGTTCTTTAACTGTTTGGTAGAATTCACTTGTAAATCCATCAAGTCCTGGGGATTTTTTCTCAGAGAACTATGGCTTGTTCATTTTTTTTCTAAGATAGATTTTTATTCTATTTCTTCTATTAACCTGCACATTTTATATATTTTTTGTAAATATTTATCCCTTTCAATTAGATTGTCAGTTTTATTAGCATGTAATTGGGTAAAAATATCTTCTTATAATAGCTTTAATCTCATCTTCATGGTATGTTCAACCTTTTTCAGTTTTGATATTTGTAAATTGCTTTTCTTCCTTTAAACACAATCACATTGCAGCAGTGAGGTGCCAAAGCAAATAGAGCACTGGCCCTGGAATGAGGAGCACCTGAGTTCAAATGCAGCCTCAGGCACTTACTAGCTGTGTGACCATAGGCAAGTCATTTAATTGTGATTGCCTCAAAAATAAAAACACATTAAGTAATGGTTTATGTATTTTATTATTTTTCTCGTAAAACCAGCTCCTAGTCATATTTATTAATTCAATGACTTTTTTAACTTTAATTTTTTAATCTGTCTTTTGATTTTCAAGATTTCTCTTTTAGTGTTTAATAGGAGATTCTTAATTTGTTCTTTTTCTAGCTTTTTTAAATTGAATCCACAATTCATTGCTCTTTTTAATTGCTATAAGAGATGTAAGTTTTCTCCTAACTACCTCTTTAGGTGCCTCCCACAAATTTTAGTATATTGTCTCATTGTTATTATCTTTAGTGAAATTGTTGTTTCTATGGTTTATTATTTCATTCACTCACTTTTAAAAAAAATAACTTGTTTAGTCTCCAATTACTTTCAAGGGCTTGCTTCCAAGGGCCTCTACTGAATATAATTTTTATTGCATTATGGTTCCAAAAACAAGCATTTACTGTTTCTGCTTTTTGGTATTAGCTTGTTAGGTTTTTATACCCTAATACACTGTCAGTTTTTGTGCAGGTGCCATCTATAGTTGAGAAAAAGATTTACTCCTTTCTATTCCCATTCAGTTTCCTCTAGAAGTCTACCATATCTAGCTTTTCTAAAGTCCAATTCATCTTCTTAACTTTTGTCTTTTTTTACAGCTAAGGGCAGATTATGGGACACAATGGTCAGAAGCAATAAAGGAGTGGGACTAATTTTGTTCTTGTGCATTGCAACGGAAAACAATTGTCGAAGAGTTTTTCCAAAATTGTTTTGAGCAATGATGCCATCATTGGACTCAGTGCTATGCTAGTAAAAACTAATTACTTTGATGGAGAATGATCATTGGAACACATAATTTTCTCTATATTTTATATGTTTGACAATAATAAATCATTTTATAACTATCTCTAAAGTGTATATAATGACACCTATCCCTTATACTATATAGCATTGTTATGAAAGTCTAGTGAGATAATGTATGTGAAAGTGTAATTCTCAAATGTTAGGTAAATGAAATTTAATTTTTTGTTTACATCATCCTTTTCCCCTAATATTTTACTCTCATGCCTCATCATGGTGACCTGGAGTTCTTGAGAGTATACCAATGAGGTTAAACACTAATTGATTTCAACAATCTGGAAAAGCTGAAGGATCTACTTATGCGTATTTCAGATGGACTCACTGTCAAAGGATTATCCACCTGGTAGTCAATTATTTTGTCCAGAGTCAACCATTAGGTAATTTACTAAGATGTGTCAGTGACACAATGTCATTACATATCCTTAAGAGTTTTTAAGTATGATGTCATCATATGTACTTATTTTATGCCACCCTGTATTTTTGTTTTCATATCAATTAAGGGTAAAATGGATCTAGTTACTACCATCAAGTGGTATTTAAATTAAAAAAAATTAATATCTGATGCTGTATATCATCTATATTTCCCTGTGTATCCCTTTGCCCTCCTCCTAGAACATCTTTATAACAAAGAAAAACTACTTAAAAAAATTAAAATTTAAAAAGTGTTACTTTACGTTTTTTCACACTCAGATTCTCCTATTCCTCTGGATAATCAAAAAGTTATCTTCACATAACTACTACTTCCTGTAGTAGTAGTAGTGGTGGTGGTGGTGGTGGTGGTAGTTTTTTGTTATTGTAATTGTTGTAGTAACTAGCATTTATATAATATTAATGTTTGCAAAATGCTTTGCATATTAAATCAATTGATGTTCAGAACAATTCTGCAAGGCATATACTGTTATTATCCCCATTTTGCTGGCAAGGAAACTAAGGGATCAAGAATTTAAGTGACTAGCCTAAGTTCACATAGCTGGTTAGTGTCTGAGAATTCAGAATCAGGATTCCAAGTCCTTGTCCTATCCATTGCACCATCTCTCTGTGGTGATGGGCATGATGATCAAAAAGGAAGCTTGTAATGTTAATGATAGCCACTTCAGATTATAAGGTGCCTGATTGAAGTCATAATGAATCCAATTAAAATTACTTGAGGGTATGAGTATTGGAAGATATCATAGCTTCCTAACTTTTCAAAGTGGAAAAAAAAATCTGGCAAATAGCTTTCATTGCTTGCTTTTTCCATATTGCTAAAGAAATATCATAATGAGGAGGGGGTGGCAGAAACAAGATGGCAGAGAGGAAGCTAGGAAGATCCCTGAGCTGTCACAGTTTCCCTCAGGGGAAAAAAGAAACATTAAATCAAGCCTTTAAAAGAATTTTGGAGCAACAGAATCCACAAAAAGACAGTCAAACAATTTTCCAGCTCAACATAACTTAGAAGGACTTCAGGAAATGTCTGTCTCACTTGGATAAAAGGGGAGCTCAGCCCAGCACATGTAGTCTCCAGGCAAGCCAATGGGAGGCTCTTAGCCACAGCATAGATATGCAACCAAGGAACTGCAGTTTGGGCTCAGCAGGCCAGTTGTGAGGTGTCAAGCTCAAGTGTAGCAGGCAAATTGCCAGCCCTAGAACCTAGGGCACAAAAAGCATGATTAAGCCAGGCCACCCTAGAGCAATGGGCAAGCCACCACCACAGAAGCCCTAGAGCAGAAATCCAAACCCCTGGCCCTTAGTACAGAGAGATAGAGACAGTGGTACTCCAGGAGCAGAGCTCAATGTTTAAAAGTGAGAAAAAAAAAGACAACAGAAAGCTACTATGGCAACAGGGAAGATCAAAACACAAACTCAGGAGAGGATAACAATGTCAAAATGCCAATAGGCAAAGGCTCAAAAGGAAATATTTATTATTCTCAAGCTTAAAAAAGTCTTTTTGGAAAAGTGCAAAAAAGGATTTTAAAAGTCAAATAAGAAAGGTAGAAGAAAAATTGGGAAAAGAAATGATAGTTATGCAAGAGAATTATGAGAAAAAAAAAAGAATCAACAGCTTAGACAAAGAAGCACAAAAATAAATTGAAGTGTAATTCACCAAATGGAAAAGGAGGTATAAAAGCTAACTGAAGAAAATAATTCTTAAAAAATTACATTTAGGTAAGTGAAAGCTAACGACTTTATGAGACATCAAGAATCAGTCAAACGAAATCAAAAGAATGAAAAAATAGAAAAGGTAAAATACGTCATTGGAAAAACAACTAACACGGAAAATACATCCAGGAGAGATAATTTAAAAATTATAGACTACCTGAAAGCCATGTTAAAAAAAAAAGAGCCTAGAGAAAATGATAAATATTGGAGATGTGGGAAAATTGGAACACCAATGCGTTGTAAGTGGAATTGTAAACTGATCCAACAATGCGGGAGAGCAATTTGGAACTATGTCCAAAGGACTCAAAAACTGTGCATACTCTTTGACCCAGCAATACCTCTTCTAGGTCTGCATCCCAAAGAGATTATACAATTTGGAAAAGAACTCACATTTGCAAAAATATGTCTAGCAGCTTTTTTTTGTGATGGCCAAGAATTGGAAGTTGAGGGGATGCCTATCAATTAGGGAATGGATGAACAAATTCTGGTATATGAATGTAATGGAATACTATTTTGCCATAAGATATGATGAGCAGGCAGACTTCAGAAAAACTTGGAAAGACTTATATGAACTGATGCAGAGTGAAATGAGCCGTACCAGGAGAACATTGTACAGAGTAACAATCACATTGTAAAATGACTAGCTTTTATAGATTTAGCTCTTCTCAGCAATGCAAGGATCTAAGACAACTCCAAAAGCCTCATGATGGAAAATGCTGTACACATTCAGAGAAAGAACTATGGATTGTTGTGTTGTTTTGTTTCTTCTTTTTCATGGTTCTTCCCATTAGTCCTAATTCTTCTTTACAACATCACTAATGTGAAAATATGTTTAATATGAATGTATATTTAGAGCCTATCTAAGATTGCATGCCATCTTGGGGAGGAGGGAGGAAAGGGAGGTGGAGTAAATTTAAAACTCAAAATCTTATAGAAGTGAATGTTGAAAACTAAAAATAAATAAATTATTTTTTAAAAGAGCCTAGAAATTATCTTTCAAGAAATTCTCAAGACAATTTGTCCTTTTATTTTAGAAGGAGAGAATATCAATAGACATTGAAAGAATCCACCATTCACCTCCTGAAAGAGATCCCAAAATGAAAATTACAAGGAATATTGTAGCCAAATTCCCCAAATATCAAGTCAAGGAGAAAATACAGCAAGCAACCAGAAAGAAACAATTTAAATATCAGGGAACCACACAGGACTTAGCGCCTTCTACATTAAATGATCAGAGTGCTTGGACTATGATATTTGGAAGGCAAAGGAACTTGGATTACAATCAATAATCAACTACCCAGCAAAAGTGAGCATAATCTTTCAGGGGGAAATGTGAACATTCAATGAAGTAGGGGACTTTCAAAATTTCTTGATGAAAAGATTAGTTTAACAAGAAAAATTACTTTAAAATACAAGACTCAATTGAAGCATAAAAAGGTAAACAGGGAAGAAAGCAATGGTAACAACAGCATGGTATTCAATAGGGTTAAATTATTTATAAAGTTGCATGGGAAGATGATACTTGTAACTTTAAATTTAAAAATTAAATTTAAAAAATTAACTTTAAAAACTGTATCTCTATTAGAGCAGTTAGAAGGAGTAAACATAGAGAGTGTGGGTATAAAATGACTTTGATGTGATGATGAAAACAATCAAGGGGTGAAAAAAAGGGTTGTACTGGGAGAAGAGGAAAGGGAGAGGCAGAATGGGATAAATTACATCACATGAAAGAGCCTGAGAAACCTATTACAATACAGGGGGAAAAGGTAAAGAGTAAGCATTGTTTGAACTTTACTCTTATTGGATTTGGCCTGGGGCAGGGGAACACCCACACTCAGTTGGGCAAAGAAATCTATCTTACCCTATATGGAAGTAGAAGAGGAAGGGAAAAAGAAAAAGGTGGGGCTGATAGAAGGGAGGGAAGATGAGGGAGGCAGTGGACAAAAGCAAGACACTAGTGAGGTGGGACTAGATGAAAATAGATAGAAAAGTATAAGCACGGGAAAATAGGATAATAGGATGGAGGGAAATACACAGTTAGTAATCATAATTCTGAATATGAATGGGATGAACTCTTCCACAAAACAGAAGCAGAAAGCAGAGTGGATTAAAAAACAGAATGCTACAATCTGTTGTCTACAAGAAACTTATGAGAAGCAGAGAGATACACACAGAGTAAAGGTAAAAGGCTGGAGCAGCATATATTATACTTTAGCTGAAATGAAAAACAAAAAAAAATCAGGGGTAGCAATTCTGACCTCAGGCATAGAAAAACCAAAAACAAAGGGGAAAATAGATTTAAAATGGATAAGGAAGGAAACTACATCTTGCTAAAAGGTGTCATAGGCAAGAAGTAATATCAATACTAAACATATATGCATCAAGTGGTATAGCATCCAGATTCTTACAGCGGAGGTTCAGGGAGTGAAAGGAAGAAACAGACAGCAAAATTATACTGGTGGGGGACTTAAACCTCCTCCACTCAGAACTTGATAAACCCAACCACAAAATAAACAAGAAATAATCTGAGGAGGTAATAGAATTTTAGAAAAGTTAGAAGTGATAGATCTGTAGAGAAAATTGAATGACTACAGACAGGAATATTCCTTTTTCTCAACAGTACATGGCACATACACAAAAACTGACAATGTATTAGGGTATCAAAAATGTTACAATCAAATGCAGAAAGGCATAATTATTAAATGTTTCCTTTTCAGGTCATTAAACCATAAAAATTGTATGTAATAAAGGGCCATGGAAAGATAGATTAAAAATTAATTGGAAACTAAATGATCTAAACCTAAAGAATGAGGAGGTTAAACAACAAATCATAGGAACAATCAATAATTTCATCAAAGAAAATGGCAATAATAAGATAACATACCAAAACTTATGGGATGCAGACAAAGCAACACTTACGGTAAATTTTATATCTCTAAATGCTTACATGAATGAAATAGACAAAGAGCACATCAATGAATTGGGCATTCAATTAAAAAACCTAGAAAAAAGAATAAATTAAAAATTCCCAAATAAACACCAAATTAGAAATTATTTTTTAAATATAAATTTATTTATTTTTAGTTTTCAACACTCACTTCCACAAGTTTTTGAGTTCCAAATTTCTACCCCAACTTACCCCTCCCCACACCCCCAAATGGCATGCATTCTGAATATTCCTTCCTCTAGTCAGTCCTCTCTTACATCTCTCCCCCCTTCTCTTATCCTGTTCCCCTTCTATTTTCCTGTAGGGCAGGATAGACTTCTATACCCCATCTCCTGTATTTCTTATTTCCCAGCAGCATGTGAAAACATTTTTTTTAAACATACATTTTTAAAACTTTAGGTTTCAAATTTTCTCTCTTCCTCCCTCCCCACCCACCCTCATTGAAAAGGCAAGCAACTCAATATAGGTTATACATGTGCAGTTATGCAAAACACTTCCATAGTAGACATGTTGTGAAAAACTAACTCTATTTCCCTTAATCCTATCCTGCCCTCCCATTTATTCTATTCTTTCTTTTGACCCTGTCCCTCCTCAGAAGTATTTGCTTCTGATTACCCCCTTTCCCAATCTGCCCTCCTCTCTATCATCCCCCTGCTCTCTTGTCCCTTCTCCCCTATTTTCCTGTAGGGTAAGACAGATTTCCATACCCAATTGAATGTGTATGTTATTCCCTCCTTAAGCCAAATCCTATGAGAATAAGATTCACTCATTCCCTCTCACCTTCCCTGCTTCCCCTCCACTATAAAAGACTTTTCTTTTCTGTTTTTTTTTGTGAGATAATTTACCCCATTCTACCTCTCCCTTTCTTCTTCTCCAAGTATCATCCTCTCTCATCCCTTAATTTTATTCTCCAGATATGACCCCTTAATCTTCAACTCACCCTGTGCCCTCTATCTATCTATCTATCTATCTATCTATCTATCTATCTATCTATCTATCTATCTATCTATCTATCTATCTGTCTTCTATCTATCTATCTATCTATCTATCTATTATACATACATATAATTTTTTCCTTCAACTACCCTAATACTGACAAAGGTCTCATGAGTTATAAATATCATCTTTCCATGCAGGAATGTAAACAGTTCAATCTTAATAAGTCTCTTATGATTTCTCTTTCCTGTTTACCTCTTCATGTTCCACTTGAGTCCTGTATTTGAAAGTCAAATTTTCTATTCAGCTCTGGTCTTTTCATCAGGAATGCTTGAAAGTCCTCTATTTCACTGAATGACCATTTTTTCCCCTGAAGGATTATACTCAGTTTTGCTGGGTAGGTGATTCTTGGTTGTAATCCTATCTCCTTTGCCCTCTGGAATATTATATTCCATGCCCTGCAGTCCTTTAATGTAGAAGCTGCTAAATCTTGTGTTATCCTGATTGTGTTTCCACAGTACTTGAATTGTTTCCTTCTGGCAGCTTGTAATATTTTCTCCTTGACCTGGGAACTCTGGAATTTGGCTATAATATTCCTAGGAGTTTTCCTTTGGGGATCTCTTTCAGGAGGAGATCTGTGGATTCTTTCAATTTCTATTTTGCCCTTTGTTTCTAAAATATCAGGGCAGTTTTCCTTGATAATTTCTTGAAAGATGATGTCTAGGCTCTTTTTTTGATCTTTCAGATAGTCCAATAGTTTTTAAATTCTCTCTCTTGGATCTATTTTCCAGGTCAGTTGTTTTTCCAATGAGATATTTCACATTGTTTTCTAATTTTTCATTCTTTTGGATTTGTTTTACAGTGTCTTGATTTCTCATAAAGTCACTAGCTTCCAATTGCTCTATTCTAATTTTTAAGGAAGTATTTTCTTCAGTAATCTTTTGGACTTCCTTTTCCATTTGGCCAATTTTTCTTTTTAGGGCATTTTTCTCCTCATTGGCTTTTTGGACCTCTTTTGCCATTTGGGTTAGGCTATTTTTTAAGGTGTTATTTTCTTCAGTATTTTTTTGGGTCTCCTTTAGCAAGCTGTTGACTTGTTTTTCATGATTTTCTTGCATCACTCTCATTTCTCTTCCCAGTTTTTCCTCTACTTCCCTTACTTGCTTCTCAAAATCCCTTTTGAGCTCTTCCAAGGCCTGGACTGATTCATATTTTTCTTGGAGGCTTTGGATGTAGGAGCGTTGACTTTGTTGTCTTCTTCTGGTTGCATATTTTGATCTTTTTCACCAAAGTAAGATAATATAGTCTGACTCTTTTTGTGCTGCTTGCTTATGATAAAGGCCAATTACTTGAGTTTTAAACTCTTTGTTAAGGTAAGAGTCTGCTTCCAATGTGGAGAGTGTACTGTCCCAAGCTTCAGGGGTTTGTGTAGCTGTTTTCAGAGATACTTGTAGGGACCTGTAAATTTTCAGTTCTTCCAAGGTGGTATGATAAGGGGCGAGGTGTTTACTCCTTTCCTGGCCTGTGACCACAAGTATTCCTTTTTGTCCTGGAACTGTGAGGAGGGGCTTCTCTACAGCCACTACAAGCTCCAGCACACCAGTGCTCCTTCTCACCCCAGCACCACCGTCCAGAACTGTGACCCAGATCCAAACATGGGCAAAGCAAGAGATTCCTGACTCAGCACTGGCAAAGAGATCCCTGCAATCCCTCTCTGATCAGCCACTGTATTCCCCCTCAGTATATGGGCCCAAAGCTCGGGAAGCAGCTGCCCCCCCCCAGGGCTATGCTTTGGGGAATGGAGCTGAAACTCCACCTTCCTCTCTGAGCTCTGCAGAAACAGACTTTTTCCCCTGACCTTCTAAGTTGTCTTTGGCATTTTTGGATTGAGGAGTCTGGAAACCGCCACAGCTGCCCATGATTCAGTCCTTTGAGACCTGCTCCAGGTTTGCTGTGGCCTGCGCTCCCATGCTGTGCTGTGCTCCACTCCCAGCCCATCGCAATACACCTTTCTGATCAATCATCCAGGTTGTCTTGGGCTGGAAATTTGTTTCACTGTGTCTTTTTGTGGGTTCTGCTACTTCAGATTTTCTTTAGAGCCATTTTTCATGAGTATTTGGAGGGGTTTGGAGCTCAAGTAAGTCACTGCTTTCACTCTGCCATCTTCCAAATTAGAAATTCTGAAAATCAAAGGAGAGGTTAAAAAAATTGAAAAGAAAACTATTGAATTAATAAATAGAACTAAGAGTTGGCTTTATGAAAAAAAATAATAAAATAGATAAACCTTTGGTTAATTTCAGTTTTAAAAAAAGGGGAAAAAAACTGAATTACCAGCATCTAAAATGAAAAGGGTAAATTCACCACCAATGAAGAGAAAATTAAAGAAATAGTTAGGAGTTATTTTGCCCAACTATATGTCAATAAATCTGAAAATCTAAGTGAAATGGTTGAATATTTACAAAATATACATATAAATGGCACAGATTAACTGAAGAGGAAATAAACTATTTAACCTCATTTAAGAAAAAAAAGAAAGAAACTGAACAAGCCATCAATCAACTCCATAAGAAAAAAATCTCTAGGACCAGTTGGATTTACAAGTGAATTCTATCAAATGTGTGAGGAACAATTAATTTCAATAGTATCTAAACTATTTGGAAAAATAGCTGAAAAAGGAGTCCTACAAAATTCTTTTTATGATACAAATATGGTGCTGATACCTAAGCCTGGAACAGCCAAAACAGAGAAAAAAAATTGTAGACCAATTTCCCTAATGCATATAGATACAAAAAATTAGATATGATATTAGCAAAGTGACTGCAGTAACTTATCACTGGGCTAATATATTTAGACCAGGTGATATTTATATCAGGAATGCAGGGCTGGTTCAATATTAGAAAAACTATTAGCATAATTGACCACATCAATAACAAAGTCAACTGAAATAACAAAAATATATTTTATGGAGCTAGAAAAAATAACAAAATTCATCTGAAAGAACAAAAGGTCAAGAATATCAAGGAAATTCATGAAAAAAATGCAAAGGAAAGTGGCCTAGCCATCCAGATGTATACCTATATAAAGCAGCAATTGTCAAAACTATTTGGTACTGGTTAAAAAATAGAGTGGTGGATTAGTGGAATAGATTAGGTACACAAGCCTCTGTAGTAAATGATCATGTTAATCTGCTGTTTAGTAAGCCCAAAGACTTCAGCTTCTGGGGTAAGAACCCATTACATGACAAAAAATACTGGGAAAACTGGAAGAGTATGCCAGAAGCTAGGCATAGACCTACATCTCATACCCTATACCAAGATATGGTCAAAATAGGTATAAGATTTACACATAAAGGGTGATACATTAGCAAATTATGAGAACAAGAAATAGTTCACTTGTCAGATCTATGGGGAAGAGAAGAATTTATGACCAAAATGACATAGAAAGCATTATGAAATGCAAAATGGATAATTTTGATTATATTAAATTAAAAAGGTATTATATAAACAAAACCAGTGAAACCAAGATTAGAAGGAAAGCAGAAAACTGGGAAATAATTTTTATAGCCAGTGTTTCTGATAAAGGCCTCATTTCTAAAATATGTAGGGGACTGAGTCAAATTAATAAGAATATAAATCATTCCCCAACTGATAAATGGTTATAGTATATGAACAGGCAATTTTCAGATGAAAACATAAAGCTATCTACCTTCATATGAAAAAAAAATGCTCTTAATCACTATTCTTTAGAGAAATGCAAATTAAAACAGCTCTAAGGTACCACTTCACACCTACATAATATGGTAGAAAAGGTAAATGATAAATTTTGTAGAAGACGTGAGAAAACTGGAATACTAATTATGCCTAAATGTTAATCAGATTGTACATACCCTTTCATCCAGCAATACCACTACTAGTTCTGTATCCCAAAGAGATAATAAAAAGGAGATAGTATCTACATGAACAAAAATATTTATAGCAGCTCTTTTTGTGATGGCAAAGAATTAGAAATTGAGGGAATGCACATCAACTAGGAAATGTCTGAACAAGTTGTGGTATATAAATGTGATGGAATGTTATTGTACCATAACAAATGACGAGCAAGTGAATTTCAGGGAAAAAAAAAACCTGGGAAGACTTACATGAATTGATGCCCAATGAAGTGAGCAGAACCAAGAAAGCATTGTACACAATAACAGTAACACTGTGTGATGGTCAACTATGATTTACTTAGTTCTCAGCAGTACAATGATCCAAGAGAATTCCAAAAGACTCATGGTATAAAATACTATTCACATCCAGAGAAAGAAATGTGAAGTCTCAATGCAGCTCAAAGAATATTTTTAGTTTTTTGTGGCTTTTCCCTTCTGCTCTGTTTCTTCTTTCACAACATGCCTAATGCGAAAATATATTTCCATGATTGCACATGTATAACACCTATCAGTTTGCTTGCCATCTTGGGGAATAAGTAGGGAATGGAAGCAGGGAGAAAAAATTGGAACTCAAAATCTTATAAACATGAATGTTGAAAAGTATCTTTACATGTGATTGAAGAAAATAAAATACTATTTACAGAATGAGGGAGAGAGAGAGAGACAGAGAGAAACAGAGACATAGAGAAATATCACAAAGAAACTAGTGGAGTTTCCTGATCAGAATATCTTAGTACAGAAACCGTGATCCTTATTTCATTAGAATAAGACTAACCTGGGTATTTTTTTATGGAAACTGAAATGAAATGGAATTTAGAATATTAAAACTGTAATCTTGAAACTGTAAAGAAACCTAATGTATCATACCCAAAGGCCTTCTAAAATAACGAATGTATAAAGTATATATTAAAAAGAAAAAACTCTTTGGTCACCATATCAAAAAAAAAGAGGTATTCCATGGCTCCGGGGTATATGCCAATTATAGTACACCTATGAGCCTCAGGCTCCAACAATTCTGCTCAGACTTTGTAGAATTCTAATTACAGAAAAACAGATACTGAAAATAAATAATTTTTTCCTGACATCTAAGAATTAAGATACAATAACTTGTTTTTAGAAATCTATCTATCTACATATATATATATATGAAGTCTACACAATTTTTAAGTAGTTAGTTATTTTTTTTTAGGCAGTTGGGGTTAAGTGACTTGCCCAGGGTCACATAGCTAGTAAGTGTCAAGTGTTTGGTCTAAGGCCGGTTTTGAATTCAGGTCCCCCTGACTCCAGGGCCAGTGCTCTATGCACTGCACCACCTAGCTGCCCCTCAAGTCCTCCTACTGACAAATACTTGCTCTGTGATCATAAAAAAAATCATACAGATTCTGTTTCCCCAAGCAACTCTCTAAGACTATAAGTTAAGAAGGAATTCCTGATCTATATTTGGCAAAGGACACTTTCCTTTGGGAATTTCCTATACCAATCATTATTCATCAATCAATGAATAAGCATTTATTAAGATGTTTGATCCAGGTACTGTTCTACGTACTAAAGATAAAAAGGCTAAATCATTTTGCTGCCCTCAAATATTTCATATTTTAGAGTGGCATGCACAGAGCTAATTTACTGACCTAAATGGGCACCAATCTAAATCACCACAATCACGCCAATGTAAATGTATTGCTGTAAAGGGAACTAGGAAGCTTATGACTTGCAACAGATACAAATGACTTTTTTTTTGAAATTGGGCAAGGCAGCACAGTGACTTTAGAGGCAGGAAGACCTAGGTTCAAATTCTACCTCTTATGTTTGCTACATGTTTAACCTTGGGCTAGATATTTATCTCAGTTTGGCCTCTTTGGTCCTTAGTTATCTCTACTATAAAATGAAGGGGTTAGACTTCGTGGTCCCTAAAGTTCCTTCCTTTTCTAAATCTATGATCTAAACTCATTTCTGAAAATGCAGACTATATGTGTTTTGCCTTTTTCATATATTTGCCGAAGATCAAATTTCTAGTGGTAATTATTGCTAACTATTGGTAATCATTATTATTAATTTTCCAAATATTATTCATACTAAATGCCAATATTTAATTTGAGATATCATCAAATATTTTATAGTCTCAGAATTATAAGGAACCTTAGATGCTGAACCACTTCACAATAATTCACAAGCTACAACTTTTTTGATGCCTATTTCCACAAGCAAATTTTAGGGTTTTGTCATTATAAAGCACCATATTTATTGTAAATTTTCTGGTTCCATAGAATTGGAGAAGGGCTGGTCTGCACCATCCCTACTCCCATTCCACTCCCTTTTCACATGGCCTCTTTCTCCCCAGCCCCCACCCACCTATAGTTGTGGCTCAACTTGTTTCTAAAGTCTGAGGCCGTGGACAATGGTCACTATTTATGGTACTATTTATGTATATCCAAACCATTTAACTGTATAAAACTGTTGCCATTTTTGTTAACCTATCTTTTTTTTTTTAATGTGTCACTGATGGAGGTTTTTTGAGCATTGTGCCCTTAACTCCATTCCCCCCACAATCTCTGTGATTTTTATTGCCTAATATCGCGTAGCTTGGTGTTTTTTCAGAAATCCATATGTCACCTTATAGAAGAACTGACCATATAATCAAGATGTACAGGATGTGCTAGAAGTAATCAGTAGAAGGAAAACATTAGAATTAAGGGGGAATCAGAAAAGGTTATATTATATATGACTGATTCATTAGGTCACAGATTTAAAGCTGGAAGGAACCTTAGCAATTATTGTTCATCCTTTTTCTTTTCTTTTTTTTTGCTAGGCAATGGGATTAAGTGACTTGCCCAGGGTCACACAGCTAGTAAGTGTTATGTGTCTCAGACCAGATTTGAACTCAGGTCCTCCTGAATCCAGGGCCGGTGCTCTATCCACTATGCCACCTAGCTGCCCCTTGTTCATCCTTTTTCTAAGATGACCAATGAAATCATAGAATGGTGTCTTAGCCCCTACATTTGAAATATGATGAGAGCAAGGCAGATGGATGTTAGATATCTTAACCAAGATAAAACAAGTAGTGTCAGAGCTGGGAGTTGTTTCCATGTCCTCCAATTTTAAATTCTACATATTTTCTACTGCCCCATAATGCCTCAAGATGCTTACAGTCTCCTAGATGATTTAATGACTAAGGTCACTGTGATTATTAAATGTCAACCCCAACTTGAGACTATATTCTCTGTATCAGCTCATGTCACATCTTTGATATAATTCACCAAGTATATTAATTAATATTAATCTTCCAAAATACTTTTTCCCCACATACTAGCTCTGTTCTAGTGATCCCTTGTCTAATCAGAAGTGTCACTTCACACCGTGTAAAGGGGAGAGGACGACTATGCTGTATGATTCTGTCACCTTGATTATACGTGAGGTGACACTCTTGATTATGGAGGAGATGCTATTTTGCTTCTACTGACATTTTACTTGGGAGGCCCCCAGGAGGGAGGAGAGCAGGCATAGCCAAACAGAAATGGCCTCTCACTGATTAAGCTGGTTAGAATAAGTTTGTTCAAATCATCCTCCAGAGGCCTAAAATATGTGACAAGCCTGATTCATGGGGTCCCACAAACTCCCAATGAACCTTTGAAGTCCAAAGGGTAACGGGTGTTTATCTTTCTCTAAATAATGAGTCTCTAATTTGTTGAAAGCCCAACAAGAGAGAATACTTAATGCAGTGTAATATGTTATCAGGCCCCTCTCAGATGCAGCCTGTATAATGCAAGCTGGTCCGAGACTGCAGTCCTAATGAGCAAATAGAATGGCATTGATTTTCAACTGAATATTTTTTTATTCTAGGCAATAACTAGTAAGCCGTATAGAAAGTAAACAAACTAAAGATAAAATTAGTAAGGACATATTCCTTTAATAAGAAATACATTTTCAAGATGACTATTTTATTCATATCCTTTACGTTTTATTCTTTATTCAGGGACAGATGAAATGCTAAAATGTAGTCCTCTTGCCCATTGCACAAGAATATCAGTTACAGCAGGACTTCCAACCCTTCATGACATTCACCTCTGGCCCAAACTGTGAAAAGAGCAGAATGGTACCATCATTCCAAGGAGGAGCTCATTTCTGGTGTGGATACTGAGGAGAGGAGAGGAATTAAGTGTCATCTTGTGGCTTCTTTTTAACCTAATTATTCTTGCTAATCGAGTGTGAAGCTAAGCTTTTTCGAATTCCTCTATTCCTTACCATACATCTTTCTTCTGGGATTTGGTGGTAAATAAATGAATAAGTGCAGGATCTTTCTTTCCCAAGACACACTAATGAGGGAAAAATTGTTAGACCTTGACTCACCAAAGAATCTTTCTCATTCTTACTCCTAAAATTTTAAATATCTCCAGGATATATAGACATTCAAGATAACAAAAAATGGGTATGGGGACACATAATTTCTTACAAATTTGATGATGCAATTCTCTATCTTTATTAAATTAGTTCTTCAACTTCTTGACATGATTTCATATGACTTGCCCTTGTAAGGGGAGAGCTCTATTAACATAAAGCATTTTGCATTTATTATTATCACGTAGATCACCACTAGTGTTTAAATATCATTTTAAGGTTTGTAAAGTACTTTGCATCCATCACCTCACATAATACTAGTTGGTAATGTAAATAGTGACCCAAGTAAATCCATTGGATAATAAGATAATAGATTTAGAGCTCAGGTCTTTTCTAGTTCAATCCTCTCCTTCTCTCTTTTTTTTTTGTGAGATCAGAAAATTAAGGAGTTTAATGAGTTGTCCAAGGCAAAAGTAAGTATCAAAGCTCAGATTCAAATCCAAACTCTTTTGCTATAAGTCAGAACTATTTCCATTGTCTGCAGCTGCCAATGGTTAGATTAATCTCTAGGTAGGAGAGAATTGCAAGACAAAAAGACTTCATAAACTTCTCAAGTTTTCATGGAGAATAGTATAACCATGTTCTCCCTTGGAAACCTTAAATTGGATAGCTTGGCTTCCTAGAGATTTGTAATGATGGTTGAAGGAAAAAGGCAAGATCCACAAATAGAGAGAGGAAGGAAGCATTTGTGCCCTATACATTTGTATAAGGCTTGTCCATTAACTGATGCTGGAAATCCCAGAAAGTAAACATTCTTCCAAAGTAAATCAGCAGCTACACCACGGCTTTGTTATTGGTGTTCAGTCGTTCAGTTGTATTCAACTTTTCATGACCTCATGGATCATAGCACTGCCAGACCCTTCTAACCTCCACCATCTCCTGAAGTTTATGTTCATTTTTTCATGATACCATCTATCCATCTCATTTTCTGCCATCCTCTTTTCTTTTTGCCTTCAATCCTTCCTAAGATCAGGGTCTTTTCCAATGAATCCTGTCTTCTCATTATGTGACCAATGTTTTTAACCTTCAGCTTCAATATTTGACCTTCCCAATGAATAGTCTGAATTAATTTCTTTAAGTATTGACTGATTGATCTCCTGGCTGTCCAAAACACTCTTAAAAATCTTCCCCAGTGCCATGATTCAAAAGTGTCAGTTTTGCACTTAGCTTTCCTTACCATTTAATTCTCACAAAAAAACATAGCTTTGCCTATACAGACCTTTGCTGGCAAGGTGATATATGCTTTTTAATATGCTGTCCAGATTTGCCATAGCTTTCCTTCTAAGGAGCAAACATCTTTTAAATTCATGACTGCATTCTAGAGCCTTAGAAGCACCTAGGTGACATAGTAAATAGAGGGTTGGTCTTGAAGTTAAGACAGACAGAGTTGACATGCAATTTCAGACATTTATTAGCCATGTGACTCTAGGCATATCATTTAACCTCCAACTGCCTCAGTTTCCTCATCTGCAAAATAGGGATAGTAATATCACATATCTCCCAGTGTGGTTGTGAAATTAAAACATATATTAAAATGATTTGCAAACTTTATGGAACTTGTTATCATTGTTATTATTAATAATAATATCATTAGGGAGTGGCCTAAGAAACTAGTTCAGGACCACAGAAGCTAGGATGTCAGAAATGGGACTTATGTGGTAGTATTCCTGATGCAATAACTGGTTCTATACCCACTATACAATTTTTGCTTTGCTAAATAGCATGATGTTATTAAATTTCTGTTAAGTTTAATTAAATTATATGAGGACTTAGATTGAAAGGGTGGAGAGAGGTATACAGGGAAGACAATCAGGTTTAAATGAATGAGATTTAAAAGCTAACCAGATATAAATTATAGCGTGATACAATATTTGTAAGGCAAGTAAACAAACAAAAAAAATTATCAGAAAAGGAGACACAAGAATTAGTCAGTGCAGTCTAGTGGACAGAATCTTGAATCTGGATTCAGAGGACTTGAGTAGCTATGCAACTTACTACCTGCATATCTGTAGGCAAATCATTTAACCTTACTTTGCCTCAATTTCCTCATTTAGGAAATGAGTTGATTAGATTAGATGCCAGGTAAGACCCTTACCAGCTCTCTAAATTAACAGTCCTATGAGTTATTTTTTTTAATAAGTGACTTTAAGTTTTCCTCATAATATGTATATTGGAAGCAGAAGGAGTAGGAGTAGAAATAATTTAAGACAGGGGTAGGGAATCTGTGGGCTCAAGGCCATGTGGCCTCTATGCTGCAGGTTCTCTACCCCTGATTTAGGAGAATGTGGTTGTATTTTCTTCACTGCATAAAAGTGTTTCCCTACATACTACATCTTAGAGCACTCAAATAATAAATGATCGTGAGCATCATCAATTTTTTTTTTATTATGTTATATACCAATGTATGAACAGTCCTTTAAATGTCTTTTGCTCATTTCTAAAAGTCACTTTTCTCTTCATTTGGGCATGTATAACCTTCTCTATGCAGCTGCTTCTTCTTTTCTCCTGTTCTCTCTGTTTAGATTCTATTGTGTTCCATTGGTGCCCTGATCAATAATTTTAATCCACTTTCAGCATTATGTGAATAATTGACTAAGGTAACAGGAGGGTACAGCAATAGAATTTTAGTTCCATAGTAACTCAGTGTCTCAGACGATCACACTGTGTATTTATTTGTATATTGAATAGTTGTAATTAATTGTCATTCATGTGAAAAGGAGATCTTTATTGGTGCCCATACAAATATGAAAACCTTGTTTATTTCACTTTTATTTGTCAACATGTGGTGGCAATTAATTTTATTTGAGTTGTCATATCCTTATAACACCCTGCAAATACATTTGTTGCACCTGTAGCTTTTAATGAGGAATGATTCCATTCACAGCAGCAACCTTGGAACATCAGTCCATGAGACCAAGTTTGGCACACTGAGCTGTTAAACTTTTCTATCATTTATAGGTTTTTTTTTTAACCACTTGCCTGTGGCTTTACTGTTCATTATTAAAAGGAAAGCACTCTCAGCATTTCAATTGAGTTCTTTAGCCTGAATACCAATTAAATTCTGTTTAATGCAACAGTGAAAAGGCACTCCAATTCATCAGTTTGGTAGTAACAGAATGTCATTTCTAATAAGTTTCTTTTTTTTATAAACTTGAATACTTATAAGTGTATTACTCAAATCCTGGAGACTTATATCTAGTTAAGAGGGGAAAAAATATTAGTCAAACTAGTGAAATTAGCTGTCCTACCAGTAAAGATCCTACTCTTGAGTTTGTGTTTTGTCCTAATTTGAATAGGTATGAAGACAGTAAGGCATGAATGAATTTGAAATTGCTTACATGAGTCTCTAGACACTTAGAATGTGTCTGTCTAATGAGAGTATATGGTTATATAATATACTTGTAGCCATAGGAAAGTAAATGCCAAGACCATCAAGATCTAAATTGTAGGTGTCCCTCAAAGTTCTTTTTTTCGGGGTCGTCTTCTTTTCTCTTTCTATACTGCTGCACTTGCTGATCCCATAAGCTCCCATGGACGTAATTAGCCTCTTTATGCCAATGACTGTCAAATCTACCTTTCCTACTCCAGTCTCTCTGCTGACCTCCAATCTCATCTCTCCAACTGCCTTTCAGACATCTCCAACTGGATATCCAAAAGACATCTTCATGTTAATATGTCCAAAACAGAATTCATAATCTCTCTCCCTAATCCCTCCTACCCTTTCACCTTCATTATGATCGCAGAGGGCAACACAATCCTCTTGGACCTTCAGGCTTATCACTGGAGTCATCCTGGATTCTTCACTATCTCTCACTGCCCCCATATCCAAGCTGTTCCATGTCTGTTGATTTCACATTTGTTACATGTTTCAATTACACCCCCTTCTCTCTTCTGATACCATCACCACTCTAGTGCAATCACTTCACCCCTTGATTATTGCAATAGCCTCCTGTTGTGTCTGCTGGTCTCACTCTAATCCATCCTCTATTCAGCTACTGAAATGATTTTCCTAAAGCAGAGATCTAATCATAACACTCCCCTAACTCAATAAACTCCAGTGGCTTCCTATTGCCTCCAGGAGCAAATACAAAATGCTCTCTTTGGCATCCAAAGCCCTTCATAACATAGTCCTCACCTAGCTTTTCCATCTTCTTACACTTGGCTTCTCAACGGGTACTCTTTGATTCAGAGACACTGGCCTGCTGGCCATTCCAGAAACAAGATACTCCCTGTCTTCAGAAGACTCCATCTGCTCCAAGATTTTTCTCTGGCTGCCCATCATGTCTGTAACGCTCTCCCTCCTCTGCTACAGCTACTGGCTTCCCTAGCTTCCTTTAAATCACAACAAAAA
Organism: Phascolarctos cinereus; assembly: GCF_003287225.1. NCBI lineage: Eukaryota > Metazoa > Chordata > Mammalia > Diprotodontia > Phascolarctidae > Phascolarctos > Phascolarctos cinereus. Next base: position 393,594,059 of record NW_027555958.1, on the reverse strand, counting down.
TCCCACCTTCTACAGAATCCTTCCCCAACCACTCTTAACTACAATGCCTTCTCTCTGTTAATTACTTCCTATTTATCCTGTGTGCAGTTTGCTTTGTAGTTATTTGTTTGCATATTGTCTTCCCCATTAGATTGTAAGCTCTTTGAATATAGGGACTGTCTTTTCCCTCTTTTTGTATCCCCATGCTGAGCACAGTGCCTGGAACATACTATGCACTTAATAATCATTGATGAATTGATTGATCAAGAGGATTACTTGCATGAGGATAGGTCATTGAGCTGACAGTTTTAAAAATACGAAAGTAATATTAATATAGGTTGAGACAAATTCTATCAATTTGATCCTTTCTTGAATAAAATAATTTTGTGTTTCTAATGTCCCACCCCCCAAAAATACACACTTAATTTTCTGCTTTAATATGTTCAAATAAAAAAAAATTCATAGATTATCTACTATAGGTTATAAAGTGTGAAATCAATACAGTTCAAAGAAAAAATAGGGAAATACAGCAAACAAAAGAGAAAATATAGCAGTATATCACACCCATGTCTGATAAAGACATTCACTTGCTAATATTTTAGTATGGCAAAAAACATTTAGACTATCTGAAATTATTTTAAGCACTATCACTATTTTTCATTGTGGATGCATATATGTGTGAGCTATTCTTATTATTGTTAATATGATTGTCCTGTCATCTTTGGAACAGCTTCAGTAGTAAGATAGGACAAGGAAACATTAGGGTACGAGCATTTAGTAAGCACTGTACTAAGCATGAGGGATTTAATACAAGTAAAAAGACAATCCCTACATTCAAGAATGTTATATTTGAATAGGGGAAGTCAACAAACAAAAGGGAACTAAAAAGTGAAAAGCTACTAATGCTAGGGAATGGTGTCAGTGTATGGTAAGTCACAAGTAAAGTGGGAAGAGTTAAGAGTAGATTGACTGACCTGTGCTTCTCACCAAATTGGATGCCCTTGGAGGAATTTTTCAATAGAAAAAGAGGCTGGCACAATGAAGGGATGTTTCAGTGTAAGAATATTCCATGTACAGATAGATAGACCAAAGTGAGGAGACCCTAGAGGTAAGGGAAGATCCAGGATAAGATAGTTACTGATACATGATGGCAAAGTCCAGAATGTCAGAAACAGAGCCAGGAAGGGAACCATACAATGATACGTACTTCTTTCTGTTTCAATGTAGTTTTGCTTCTTTTTGCTAATTCTCTTTGTTTTTATAGCTTTTCATTTAATTTAGTTTGTTGATTAAGAGTGTTTTTATGGTGACATCTGTTAAAAAAGCTGCTTTAACATTTTTAGGTCCATGCTATATGTTAACAATTGTGGGCAACAGGTTTTGTCTGCATTAATTCTCTGATTACAATATGCTTTATTTGATGTTTTCAAGGGTATTTTTATAAAGGGATATATCACCCATTAATTTATGAATAGTGATCTTCTGGCATATAATTCTGCATACTCAATCATGACTTTCTAGACATTCAAAAGGGGGTAAACTTTGCAACCTGAGATGATATGTTGTACAATGTCTACTTTTTAAAATTCACATTTGGTCAGCAAATATAGATGCTTTAAAGTTATTGTTTCTTGTATCAATAACATGAACTTATATTACAGTGAACTGTCTATGAAGATAGTCAACCAGCCATTGTACATTGCTTCTATGTTGACATACTGTAGGTCGAATTCATGTGGTTATTGCCTTTGAAATGCCTTTTCTTTTAATTTCTGGATCTTTGCCATTTTGTAGACTCCATCCAATGATAATTCAATGTCAATTATATTTGATGAATTCAGTAGTGTACATGCATTTTTATACCTTACTATGCTTTATGAAGTTGTATCTGTTATTCAGGAATCATTGCTATAAATGATCAACCTGTTTATCATACAGTAAGAATAGTTATCAGACATCTTGCTTTTGATGACAACGTATTAATCTTACAGCAGTCTGGGCCAGGGGTAATATTTTGCTAATAGCATATTAATTTTGTTTTCACTCTCTAGATTCACTCTTATTCATTTTATTTTTCTAAAGGTATAGTATATATTTTGATGAGGTTGAGTTAGGAATGGCCTCCATAAAAATCTGCTCTCTGAAAACTATTCTTTTATACTTAATGTTCTGTGGACCATTGCACAGGTGGATAAAATGAATTTTTTTATAATGGAAGAAGAGTATTGGAATGCAAGTTTGTCTTTTATAGATTCAATGAAACACCTTCAGAACAGCTGCAGGAGAAGAAAGGATGACAAGGATGATATTTATTCCACCCAAATTCTTGTGGTTTTTATTTTTTCCTACTAAGGTTCTATATTTTAAAAATGGTTTCATTTGATGTAGTTTGGAGATCTTGAGTATTTGGCATAGTTATATCTATTAAAAACATGGTTCTTGAAATCTTACGGATCAGTGTTATGGCTTGGCAGTTCTAGGTGACAATATAGAGAATGATACAGATTTAGTGTGGGGTGGTAATTGACAACCTGCTTGACTTGAAATCAGGAAAAGCTGGGTTCAAAACATTTCTCTGATCCCTACTGCTGTGTGAATTCACAGTTATAAGTCTCAACCTCTCCAAAGCTTCATCTACTAAATATTTGTGTAAGGATTTCCTGCAATAAGAAAAGTATAAAAAAAAAACTTCAAAAGACTTACTTATTACTTGTTAAAGAAGTACAGATGGATTTATAGGTAAAACTTACCAGTTTTTTTTTTCATTTATAGATTGTTTCAGGGGAGTGTTAATCACTACATACTTTTTCTCCGACCATCTATCCCACTTGTGCTAATAATCTTTAACTCTGTGCCTCCTCCCTACATCACAAACTGATAGGTTATTTTTGTTTCCTGGTTATGATTGATTCAGTTTTTATCCTCTGCTTTAACACTATTTCTGAAGAATGAAAACTCTTCTGAAGCCAAAGGGATAGGTGTGCATTACTTGGGGTGAACTGGACCTGGGGTTAAATCCAAAATGATTTCAGTTATCATCTAAGGTTGTGGAATTTTTGGAAATCAAGCTTCCTTCAATTTGTGTGAAAAGGTGTCATAGAGATTTTCAGTAGGACTGAGATCTAATTATGTAATAAATGATATTGAGTATTTAAAATGTTTATTTTTTTTAGGCTATTGTTATTGCCTAGAACTTTGCTCAACCATTTTCTTTTTTTAATTGCTGAGTAAAAATTTTAGAAAGTTGGTTTCATCTCTGTGTATCCTATACAATCACTCTGTCATAACAAAAATGAGTGAGGAGCTGTTCATAACAACCTACCCCTGCCCTACTACACATAGCCAGTCAAGGGACACAAAGCCAAACAACGGTCATTTGCTAGGTGCCTCAGTGGATAAAGCACTATCCTTGGACTCAGGAAGAACTGAGCTCAAATACTGCCTCAGACATTTCATAGCTGTATGACTCTGGGCAAATTATTTAATCTCTGTTTACCTCATTTTCCTCAACTGTAAAATGGGGATAATAATTATACCTACCTCCTATAGTGGTTGAGACAATCAAATGAAATTATATTTGTAAAATGCTTAGCATAGTGCTTGACACATAGATGGGAGGTGCTTAATAAGTGCTTATAATAACAATGATAATACTAAAACTTGTTATTGTTGCTACTTAACGATACATGATGATCTAGGAGGAAAGGTATGAGTTTGTTTGGAGTAAGATAGAGACAGAAAGGAATTTCCCCAGTGTTACTTGTGCAACTGCTACTACTGGTAAATTTTAGTCATAATGTTTAAGGGCCCAGGTCAGGGCAGAAAAGGAGAAGTGGAGAGATTGTACCATTCATGAATATGTATTAGAGAAAAACATGTGATTAGCTTTCATCAAGGAGTGGAATGTGAAAAACTTTCCAACTCTCTTGATGGTTTATCACAACTTCATCCCCCTGCCTTCCTCTCAACTTTGGAGTTGACTGCTCTATGGAATCTAAAAACTCAGTAAGTAGTACACATCACTATAAAAATAAGGAAATAATATTAAGGAATCCAGTGGCATTGAAATTCTGCCATGTTGTGTATTAATAGAGAGCTGCCCCTGAAGTTAGGAAGACCTGGGTTCAATTTATTTGTCTGTTATATGCTGACTGTTATATGCATTTGTTAGAAAGAGTTTTCTCACCAGGAGTTGCCTTACATAAATGAAATTACAAGTTGGGCAAAACCCCCAGGAAACAATAAAAAGCAAAGCAAAACAAATCACAAATAAAAAACTACTGTATTTTATATCCAGCTCAAATTGCTATATGTTATTGATTCATTCTGAATCATTCTCATGGGTCAAGGACTTTTAACAGTTTAAAATATATAGGAAGCATAATCAAAATTTAAAAAAGTTATATAACAAAAGCAAATCAGTGTGGTAGTTTGTTCAGTTTGTTAGTGGTACAAAATTAAAGGGAAAGGGAGGAAACAACAATAGTAACTGACATTTATATCAATGCTTTAAAATTTATTAAGTATTTTCATCCATTATCACATTTACAAATAGAAAACTGATAATGACATAGTGAATAGAACATTGGAGTTGGTTAGAGTCAAGAGCCCTGACCTTAGCCTCATTTGTAAAATGGAGCTGAGGGCAGTATGGCACAATAATAGAGGAATCATATTTGCAGCCAGGAAAACCTAGATCCAAAACTGACTTTTGACACTTACTGACTTTGGACCATTGGCCAGTTGCCTAACTTCTCTATTCTCAAAATAATTATAAACATTTACCTTTCTTCATTGGTAGAAGGAGCTTCCTTATAGAACTTGTCCTCTACTGTAAAATTTCAAGTAGAGAAAAAAAATATGAATAGAACTTGGGATAATAAGAATTCTTGTACTTCCTCTGGTACCAGATGGTCATTTGAAATGTACTTTGTAAGTTTTTCTTCTTTCCTTCCTTCCTTCCTTCCTTCCTTCCTTCCTTCCTTCCTTCCTTCCTTCCTTCCTTCCTTCCTTCTTTCTTTCTTTCTTTCTTTCTTTTTTCTTTCTTTCTTTCTTTCTTTCTTTCTTTCTTTCTTTCTTTCTTTCTTTCTTCCTTTCTTTCTTTCTTTCTTTCTTTCTGCAATTAAGGTGACTTGCCTGGGGTCATACAGCTAAGAAGTGTCTGAGGCTGGATTTGAACTCAGATCCTCCTGACTTCAGAGCTGTTGTTCCACCTAACTGCCCCCTGTAAGTTTCAATGTACTATAGAAATGTGAAGTATTATTTATTATCCATGATAGCAAACTTTATTTTCTCAGCAACCAAGTTAAACTCAGTAACCAAGTTAATTCAAAATTTTGCCTCTTTGTAAGTTGTATTAATTAAATGTTGTCAGTCCTCTAGGGAATTATTTAGTTCACTGACACAATAACTTAGAGAATGTACTGGAACGTTTCTGCAATGGAAATTAATTTTGGGGGTGGAGGTGGTGTTTGATTTCCATCTAAATTTAGTTGATGTCCTCACAGAATGTAGCAATACAAAAGAAGGTCTTAATGTGGAAACAACATGCTTATATTCCCTAGTGCAGTTGATTCAGTCACCAAAGACCAGAATGCAATTACAAAGTATAAAGTAGGTGTCATTTTCCTGCCACCCTGGATAATGTGTTAATAAGCTTCTTAACTTGCTTGAGAGAATTACAGGACTGTAGTCATTGGATAAAGGCAACCTCATCCAATGTGTGATAGCTGTCACTATCAGGCATGCCCATTGGACCTCCATATAAAGAAAGAAAACCATTCAGCAATTGAGGAGTTTGAGAGTGGGAGTCAGTTGTGAATGACAGTCCCTGAACCTGAACAAGGGAGAAGCAGGGAGAGAAGGTGTGTGGCTTTCTCTCCTCCTTACACCACTACCATGTCACTAGAGTTACTGGACAAATAGAAGATGCAACACCCAAGGACATTTATCTGAAGACTCTACGAAGTAAGAAAGTACTTTTAAGACCTGCAGTACCAGGAATAGAGAATTGCTTCTGTCACATGTATTGCACAGGAGCTAAGTGCCATTATCCTATATGCTTCCTATACTAGGGCAAAGTACACCTCTTTTGTTGAATGCATCTCCATGTTGAACTAAAAGAGAGCTAGGTGGCCTTAGAGACATGCCTAAAATACATGATTACCCCTAGAATATGGAGGGTGTTCCTCTAGGAACACATTCTTTTGAGTATGAGTAAAAGTTGAGAGGAAAAGGCCAGAGAATGTGATATCTTGGGAAGGACTTGGAATTAATAGACAGAGAACTAGACTTGGAGTCAGGAAGACCTGAGCTCAAAACCTGATTGTCACTATTTATGTGATTTTATGCAAGACAAAAATATCTCAGCCTCAGTTTCCTTATCTATAAAAGGGGAATAATATTAGCACCTATCTCAAAGGATTGTGGTGAGGATCAATTGAGATGAAATATGATAAAAGGAAAAGCTTGGTATCAATCAACTATTATTAATACAATATTAATTGTTATTATTATTATTAGTAGTAGTAGTATACATCAGGGAAATAAAGACAGTGTTGATTATAATAGCCCACAATTACATAGTTCCTTATTTACTTCAATATTTGATAAATTTTTAACCCCTCTCAACCTTAGCAGATTGTTGGATAAGTTTTGATCATACTTCAAAATGATCATCATCTGTGGACCAACCCTCTGATTATGGGAAGCCTTTTGATATTTAGTTAGAATGCCATACTTGTACCCAACAGCTTGAGGATCCTGGGCCATATCCACATCATAATGAAGTATTGGAATAGAGCCTTAGGCTAGGAGATCACTTCAAGTTGAAAAAAATTCACTTTAATAGTCTGTGGTACTACAACGTTTGTTGGATTCATCATGTCACAGGTATAGGACCCCTTCCACTGAGGTTAATTACAACCTATTCATAACTTTATACATTATCCTGCGCAATTCTTATTCATATTGTTCCATAAATCCTTTTTTAGAGGTTCTACCTAATGTGTTTGAGGTCTTCATCTAAACCTCATTAATATTTTATGGCAGCCAGCACAATGCACATGCTGTCCATCTATTATCATTCCTTTTTCTTGCTACATGACTCTATCCTTGCTATATTTTTATGCCACTCCTTGTTACTCAGCACTGTGGCTTATTTGTACCTTGTTTTTCTCTACTGTCCTTTAAGTTGCTGGTAATCTTGATCCATTTAAGATTATGGTGTTCGATGATTCATAGACACATTATGTCACCGGGGGAAAATGGTGTTGGAAAGATTGACTTTTGTGTGAAGGAACAGCTTGGTATCATTTAAAGCACTTTGCAATTTCCCAAATAGTCTAATGTTATATGGAAATCAAGAATTTTTCTCACCCTAAAAAAGCTTTTATAAAATCTTGAGGACTATAAAGTTGTACTCTAATAATGACTCAGAATTTTCATATAAGTTAAATGTCTACTCTGCCTGGGCAAAAGATAATTTGAACATTTATCAAGAATTTAATCTACTAGCTTAATTGCACAAATTGGGCAGAAACTGTTTCATTATTGTCTTTCTATTCCTGGTGTATTACACAGTGCTTGGCAAAGAAAAAAAATAGGTGTTTGATTAATACTTGTTAATTGATTGAAGGAAAAAAATCATCTAAAGTTCCATACCAATTCTGATTAAACAATGTACACATGACAATCTATATGAATTAAAATGTGTTCATAAATGCATTGGTTCACCTGTAATTTTTGCCAGTGTAAGTACTCTCTATTATATTCAATAAACATTAGGTACCAATCACATGCAAGGCAGTGGGTTAGGCAATGGGAATCCAAAGATAAAAATAAAACAGCCTTATTTACTACTTGCTGATGTGGAGGGGTAAAGATTCATTTGGTTCTTCCCTTTGAATTCAAGTTTGTTCAGTTAATAAAATATTCCATAACTATGTAAATAATGAACTTAGTTGAAATTGGAAATATTGTTAAGTAATTAAGAATAGCAGAGACCTAAACACATGGATGTTACTTCTCTAATTATATATTTATTGACATATATATATGTATATATATATATATATATATATATATATATATATATATATGTTACACAGATTATCTTCAAAGTTCAAATTAAAATCTCTAGCTTAATATATTTGGATTTGTTTTTATTCAGGTTTTATCTGAAGGCAATAAAGATTAAATTTATGACCTGGTTGCCAGATAGAATCATGAGAATTAGTGGATTGTAACTGTAGAGTGCTACAGAAAGGGCTACTTGACTTTGTTTTTTCTGGTAGTGCCCAGAGCTGAAGACGAAGCTGACAAGTCAGTCTAGGAGACTGAATCTTACTCATCCCCATTTTCTGACCTTGCTTCTATATGCTGTGGGCTTGTACTGTTTTGTAATTGCTTGAAAGGATAAAACCCAGTGATTGTTTGTGGCAAGTGATGCTGTATATTGGAAGTGGATGGTGTCAGAGTATGCCATCAGCTGTGTCCATGCTTCAAGTTCAGACCCACTAAACACATATGGCCTTCAATAGAGAATGTCGCTATGTTAAGTATGCTAAGAGGCACTTATGAAATGCTTACTATGTGCCTGGCACTGTACCATGTAAAGAATAAAGGCCCAATCTGAGAACTCAAGTTACTCACATTCTAATGGGGGGAAAGGCATTTGAAGAACTATGTATATACAACACATATACAGAATAGGTTGAAAAGCATCTCAGAAGAAAGATTAAATCACTCAAAATGTAACCAATACCATAGAACCATGCTGTTGAGTGGCAACCTGGCTTAATGTATAGAAAGCTAGCTTTGAAATCTCAATAACCTTGTTTTAAATCTTTCTGACACATACTGATTATATTAACCTTTGTCATCTACTCATTGCTCTAGGGAGTTCTAAAGGACTTTCCTCACCTGTGAGTTTTCTATATTGGTGGAACCACAGGTCTGGTCCTTGTCTCTGTCCCATCATTCTTAACTTTATCTGAAGTGACTTCAGATTGAGGGGCAGGATGATGTATGAAAAAGAAAGCTGCATTAGAAACCAATGGTACTGGACTCAGATCCTGCCTTTATTACTCACTACCTGCATTACCCTGGTCAAAAACACTTAAGCTATGATTCTAAAATAAGCCAGAGGTCATCCTGAGTCAAACCAGAGTTCAATGGAATTGAGAATCTCATGAGTAAAGCAGGAGGTTTGCGAAATGTAATTCTGCATTCTATTGCAAAGTTTTAAAAAATGTTATGTTTCAGGATGAGTAGGTATCAATCAGGTGATAGTTTAGCCCTCCCGCCTTCTCTGACCCAAAGAGATTACTTTGTTTAGGTTATGGAGTTGTCCTGCACTCTCTCCTTGTTACTGCTGTGCATTATTGTTGCTGTGTGACTCAGCAGGATCTGCCCAACATTCTGGAATATTTTTCTTTAATTTTTTTTCATTTTTTTAGTATCTTAATAGTCCCAGGGTCCCATTTAACTCTTCTTTAGGTTGATTCTAATTTGTACCACTGGCTGACCTGCTTTCTTTTCTCCAAAATGACTCCAGAAATCTCATTATCCTACAACATCACATAAGCCCTGATACTCACACTTTAATATTACTCTCTGCCCCTGGGGGACCATTTGTTGAAAGGCAAAGCAAAGAGATCCTCCCAAGATCTTGATGTAAGAAGGGCATTCAGGCCAGCCATCTCATTTCTCAAGCAACTGCACTCCCTTGGACTTCTCCATCATTCCCCAGGTTTGGATACCATCCCTATCTTCCAGGCTTTTCAGGTTCATTTTTATCATCCACATATTTCACCTCACCAGATTTTAAGCTCCTTGAGGACAAGGACTTTGTCTCCCTTTCCTCTCCTCTCCTCTCCTCTCCTCTCCTCTCCTCTCCTCTCCTCCTCTCCTCTCCTCTCCTCTCCTCTCCTCTCCTCTCCTCCTCTCCTCTCCTCTCCTCTCCCTCTCTCCTCTCCTCTCCTCTCTCCTCTCCTCTCCCTCTCCTCTCCTCTCCTCTCCTCTCCTCTCCTCTCCTCTCCTCTCCTCTCTTCTCTTCTCCTCTCCTCTCCTTTCCTTTCCTTTCCTCTTCTTTTCTTTTGTATTTATATCCCCAGTTCTTAGCACAATACCTGACATATAGTAGACACTTAATAAATGTTTAGTAATGGACTGACTAATCAAAGTGTTGAAAATTATTAATGAGATAGTAAATATTTTGAAGTAGGTTAAGATCTGTTTGTGAAATGGATATTGTTCTTACTTCATTCACTTTCTCTAAACTAAAAGAGATTCCAAGTGAGTGAATTTGAAAGCAAACAAGACTAGAGAGAAAACTAGTCAAGTAAAATGTATGAGTCTTGAGTACATAAATCAAAAGGAGGAGGAGGAGTAGAAGCAAACATTTATTATTAAGCATCTATGTGAGAGAGAATGTGCTGAGAGCTTTAGAAATATTATCTCATTTGATCCTCACAAAATCAATGAGAGGTAGATGTTTTACACTTGAATAAAATGAGGCAGACAGAGATTAAGTGACTTGCCTAAGGACACACAGCTAATAAGTATCTGATACTGGATTTGAACTCAGATCCATTTTTCTCCTGAAAGATTATACTCAGTTTTGCTGGGTAGGTGATTCTTGGTTTTAATTCTAGCTCCTTTGACCTCTGAAATATCATATTGCAAGCCTTCCATCCCTTAATGTAGAAGCTGCTAAAACTTGTGTTGTCCTGCTTGTGTTTCCACAGTATTGTTTATTTCTGGCTACTTGCAGTATTTTCTCCTTGACCTGGAAGCTCTGGAGTTTGCTCATAATATTCCTATGAGTTTTCCTTTGGGGATTTCTTTCAGGAGGAGATCATTGGATTTTTTCAATTTCTAGTTTATCCTCTGGTTCTAGAATATCAGGGCAGTTTTCCTTGATTATTTCTTGAAAGATGACCTCTAGACTATTTTTTTTTATCATGGCTTTCAGGTAGTCCAATAAATTTTAAATTATCTCACCTGAATCTGTCTTCCAGGTCAGTTGTTTTTCAAGTGAGATATTTCACACTGTCTTATTTTTTTTCATGCTTTTGCTTCTGTTTTATCATTTCTTGAATCCTCATAGACTCACTAGCTTCCATTTGCTCCATTCTAGTTTTTAAGGAATTATCTTCTTCAGTGAGCTTTTGGGCCTTCTTTTCCATTTCGCCAATTCTGCTTTTTAAGGCATTCTTCTGCTCATTGGCTTTTTGGACCTCTTTTGCCTTTTGGTTTAGTCTATTTTTAAAGGTGTTCTTTTCTTCAGTATTTTTTGGGTCTCCTTTAGCAAGCTGTTGACTCAATTTTCATGATTTTCTTTTTTTTTTCTATTTTTCTTTTATTAATATATTTTGATTTATCAACAATCACTTCCATATAGTTTTGAGTTTAAAATTTTTCTCCCCCTCCCTCCCTACCACCCTCCCCAAGATGGCTCACAATCTGATATAGGCTATACATTTACATTCCTATTAAACATATTTTCACACTGGTTAAGTTGTAAGTAAAAATTTAAACCAATAGGAGGAACCATCAGAAAGAGGAAACAAAACTCAACAGAAGAGAAAAAACGATAGTGATTCAACTTTCACAGTTATGACTACTATCTGTGTCTTTTTCTCCATCCTTTTTTCTCCCTGTTTATGCTTTTCTTTCTCCTTTCTCCTTTCTCCCCCTCAATAGTGTTTTGCTTTTGACCACCACCTCCTTCAGTCTCTCCTCCCTTCTATTATCCCTTTCCCTTTTCTTCCCCTTTGTCCTTACTGCTTCTTCCCTCCCTTCTATCCCCTCTCCCTTTTCTTTCCCCTTTTCCCTCCTACTGCCTATAGGGCAAGTTAGATTTCTATACCTAGCTGATTATGTTATTCCCTTCTTGAGCCAAATGTGATGACAGTAAGGTTCAAACAATGCTCACCCCCTTCCTTCTTTCCCTCTGCTGCAATAGGATTTTCTGTCTTTTCCTTTAATGTAATTTACCCTTGTCTGCCTCCTCCTTTCTCAGCATATTTTCTAAGATCAGACTAATCCACTCACTTGGATCCATTTAAGCCACTTGATTAGAATTTTTTTATCATTACATTTAAGTCAACTAATATGCACCCCCTTTGTGTATACTCCTTTAACATGGTATAATAACAATACAGTTCTCAAGAGTTGCAAGTGTCATCTTCCCTTGTAGGGATGTAAACAGTCTGCCCTTATTAGCAACATGTTGTATCTTTCTGTCCCATTTATCTTTTTATGTCTTTCTTGAATCTTATACTTGAAGATGACATTTTTTGTTGAGCTCTGTTTTTTTTTCCTTTCCTATGAGGAAGGTTTGGAAGTCCCCTATTTCACTGAATATCCATCTCCTCCCTTGAAAAATCATGCTCATTTTTGTAGGGTAGTTTATCCTTGGCTGCAATCTAAGCTCCTTTGCCTTATGGAATATGATGTTCCACACCCTGCGGTCTTTTAATGTAGAAACTTCAAGGTCCTGACTGTGGTTCCATGATATTTGCTTGCAGCGCCTTCTCTTTCATCTGGTAATTTTGGAATTTTGCTATTTTATTCCTTGGCGTTTTCAATTTGACAGCTCTTTCAGGTGGTGAGCAAGGTATTCATTCTATGATTATTTTACCTTCTGTTTCTAGGAGCTCAGGACAGTTTTCCATTATAATTTCCTTAAGTCTCTTTTTTTCATCATGATTTTCAGGTAGTCCAATGATTTTTAAATTGTCTCTCCTGAATTGATTTTCCAGGTTGGTTGTGTTACCAATGAGGTTTCCAGCTTGACTTCTTTACTCTTTGTTAAGATAGGGGTCTGCTTTCAGTGTGGAGGGTGTACTGTTTGAAGCGTCAGAGGTTTGGGACAGCTGTTTTCAGAAATACTTCTAGGGACCTGTAAATTTTCAGTTCTTCCAAAGTGATATGATAATGGAAAGGTGTTTACTTTTTTCCTGGACTATTCTCTGGTCTATGAGTGACCACAAGCACTCTTTTCTGACTTGCAAATGTGAGGAGGATTTTCTCTTCACCCTGCCACAACCTGTAACTTGTCAGTGCTCCTCCTCACCCCAGGACCACCACCCAGGACTATGATTCATATCCAAGCAGAGGCAAAGCAAGAGAATCCTGCCTCAGCACTAGCAAAGAGATCCCTGCAATTCGCCTCTGATGAGCTGTTCAATTTCCACCATGGGCCAAGAGCTCTGGAAGCAGCCACTGTAGCTGCTGCCACCACCCTGGGGCTGCTCTAGGGCCAGGGGTGGACTACACTCCTCTCTCACCCAGGTCTGACAGACTTTCCTTCTAAGTTGTAATTATTTTTTTTTTCCTTTCCCAATTTCATTCTAAGCTGTCTTTGGCATTTGTGGGTTAAGAAGTCTGGAAACTGCCACAGTTGCCTATGATTCAGTGATTCAGTCTCCTGAAGCTCTGGGTTTGCGCTGCCTAGGCCTTTGATTGAGTGGCCCATACTGAACTATCTTCCTTTCCCAGGCTGGTGCAACAGACCTTCCCTATCAACCTTCCAGGTCATTTCAAGCTGGAAATTTGTTTCACTCTGTCTTTTTGTGGGGTCTGCTGCCCTAGAATTTGTTTAGATTCCTTTTTAACAGGTATTTGTATGGATTTGGGGGAAAGGTCAAGCAAGTCACTGCCTTTACTCTGCCATGTTGACTCTGCCCACAACAATATTGTTTTAAGAACAACTTAGAGTGACTAAGTTATTTTTCACTAGTATAAATTCCCAAATTAACTACAATGGATGTATTAAGTAAGACACTATCTACATCCAGAAAAAGAACTAATAGATAGAAATATGTATATGTATATAGAATAGGTTTACATATATATGTATAAAAGGGAAAAAAAAGAAAAGATACATTATACTTTTATTATATATTATATTATGTTATGTTATGTTATATTTATATATTTACGTATTTAAAAGGAGCGACAAATATACTACAGTCTTACACAGATGCATATGAATGTATGTCTATATATGAGTATGATTATAGATATCTAAGTATATGTATGTATATGTTAAATGCATGTAGGTATATATATATGTGTGTGTGTGTGTGTGTGTGTGTGTGTGCGCCTGTCTGTCTGTCCATGATTAGTTGTAGGCTTCTTAGGGGATAGGGAGGAGGAAGGGGGAAAAAAGAACAAAGTAAAAAGTGCACAGCAAAGAACAAAAGAAAACTTACAAGGAAACAAAGACAAGATGGACAACTCTGAACACAATGCATAGTGTAGTATTCATTATAGGCTTTCTTGAAATGGAAATTCATTGCTATATATTTTGAATCTTCTCTTACTTTCTGCTGTGCACATGGCAATGCTTTTTTTCTCTTTTTTCTTTTGCATTGTATTAATATTTAAGTTTGTAATATGTTTCTTTTTCTTTTCTTATTGTATACTTAACTTTTTACTATTTAAGAAAAAAGGAATAGCAAGTTTTACATAATAGATTTGCAGTTTCATGGACAATCATCTTTTTTTCTATTCTATTGTTATGGAAATGCTTATTTTATTTCTTAAGTTCAGAGTAAAATAAAGAAAAGAAAAAAAAGAAAAAGAAACATATAGTCAAACATCTAGCCTTGGCTATTTAACACTGTTTTAAGGAATAACTCAGTATGCTACACAGTTGATCCAATTGATTGGGCTACTTAAAGCTGTCATGTGTCTGATGCCAAACCAATATTGCATTAAAATATGAAAAATGCATTCATTGCTTTACCAAATAAATGGTTTACAACCCACCTGTCCCATCCCTAAATGAGCTTTAAAAAAAAATCAAATCCCATTGACTATTTTGCCGTTGTATAGACACAGACAGAAAAAAATAGGGAATGAAATAAAGCTCAATTCAGTGAAATTGCCTTAGTTTCCCCATGTGTTAAGGATAATGAAGTTCATTAATATACGTATTTGTCATTAATCATATTTATAAAGTCTACAGAATTGCTGAAAGGAAAAGAGATGTGTATTGTGATAGATTTATTTTTTTGCCTAAAAAAACTTTCTTAATATTCTTTTTTTGACTCTTGGGAGCTCATTTAGAAAGCAGGAAAAAGCAAGCTGGCTATTGCCTGCGGTCCCTTCTTAAAACTTGTGCATTTCCAGTATCACCATGACTCAGACACCATTCACAACAATTGGAGAATATCAAAATGAAAAAGGGTGTGCAAATGGCAATCAATGACATACATGCCTTTCTTCTAATAACAATAATAGAAACTGCCCATAAGTAAAATCAATAAACCAAATGCACTAAGATTTTCTTTCTTTAGTGACAGCATCATTCTGTAAATTTGTTTAGTGGGAAATGAAGAGAAGTCTGGCAATTATATCTACTTATATTTAGCATAAAATTGCTTAAAGGAAAAACTGATGATTTTTTTAGTATATATTGCAAAGAACATTTTAACACAATTAAATAATTTGGGGGAGCAATCTGAGTCTGGAATTGCATTTTTGTAAGGAAATAACAATGTACAAAACCCGTCTGCCAAGGCAAATCAGCAATTTCTCTGCAACTAATAATCATAGAGAGTTGCCCGGGGCATTGAAAGGTTAAGTGATTTGTCCATGTTCACACAGCTAGTTTATGTCAGAAGCAGGTCATGCTACCTTTTATTTTAAATTACATATTTAAAAGAGATATATGGACACTAATGAGAGTTCAGCCCAGAATCTAAGGAAGAGGAAGCTTTTTTACCCCTTTTTTTGTTGTTTCTTTTCATTTAAAAAAGTACTTTTAATATATTTTATTGAAACCTTTTTCTTTTCTTTGTATTGAAATTCTTTTTTTTCCCCTCCAGGGGAAAAAAAACCTGACAAACCTTTTCCTTATTCTGAGGAAGAAGCAAAGCCAGAGAGACAAAGGCAGAGACAGAGATAGGAATAGTAAGAGAGAGAGAGAGAGAGAGAGAGAGAGAGAGAGAGAGAGAGAGAGAGAGAGACAGAGAGAGACAGAGAGACAGAGAGACTGAGAAACAGAGAAACAGAAAGACAGAGACAGAGAGACAGAAGACATATAGAAATACTATGTGCTTACAAATGCATTATATATGCATGTATCTGCTTAAATACTGCATGTATAATAACTAACCTAACTCAACAACTCTGTTGGTCAAACAACTCTGTTACTACATTGTATACACTGCTTATGTTGGTCTTCTAGCATATATTTTACCTTATACTGTCAGGCATCTTCAATATTTCCCTTGCTTTTAAAAAACTTTAGCCTCTCTTTTTCTGTCTGTCTCTCCCTCCCTCCTCTCTTTCATTCCCTCTCTCTTGCTCTGTTTCTGTCTTCCTCTCTTTGTGTCTTTGACTCTCTCTGTCTCTCAGTCTTTTTCTCTCTGTCTTTGTCTCTGTCTCTCTTTGTCTCTCTGTCTGTCTCCCTCTGCCTTATCCTCTCTCCCCTCTCAGTCATTTACTCCTCTGTCTTTCTCTGTTTGTCTCTCTCTCCTCTAGTTCTCCACCCTCTCTAACCCACCCCAAACTCCACCCCTCCCCACCCTGGCTCAGTGCTTTAAAATGGCATAAGATTAAAAACATTGTACAAAGAAGGTGGCTCAGAAATCTTGTAGAAGATTCTGAAATTGTGTAATATTCTTGTAAAAGCAACTTAGGTGGTTCTCCTTAGAAATAGGAATTATCACTTAATCATCTCATTCATCAGGTGAGGTTCTTTTATGTCACTATTCCTTTAAAGAGAGCTCAGGAAGCTATGCAAAAACCTGCTCCCTGACTATTACCAATTATTTCTGGGTTCTTCCTCTAGGAACATATAGCAGGTGTTGGAAAGAACGATGGATGGCAGTGTATATGATTATCTTGTGACATTCTAAATGGCTTTGCACGGCGTCTGTGCTTCACGCATTATAGAACTCTGTAGCAGTTTCCTGGCTCCAACAATGGATGAGATGATTAGTGTAGTTCCCAAATTGGTAACTATTACTAGAGAGAGTATAGTCAGAGAGGCTATACTGATTATGTGGGATATAATGATGAGAAATGAAATGATTTGAGCGAGAAAATAGAATTTCTGAGGAAAGATTGAAGAAATTGGAGATCATTTTATCTGGAAAATTGAAGTCTTAGGGGGAAACATTAGTAGCCATATCTAGTTATTAGAAGGATTGTTATATGAAAGAAATCACAGAGGCATATAACCCTTTTTAATTGGCACCTAGGCAGCCACAGCCCTAAAGTAGTGGGCACCACATTGAACCTGTAAGTCATATACAAGAAGGACTAAAAATCTAAATTCAGCAGCTGTCCTTTATCTGAAGTGTTCAGTCAATAAAAAAGAAAATGAAAAAGAAAAATAGCCTGAAGTTACTTTGATAAACTTCACATTTGTTTATTAAATTCATGAAGTACTCAAATAGGGTAGGGGAACCTATATCTACTGTTTTGTCATGACCATGACAAGCAGACCAAAATCCTTACAATAAGAGATGATATGGTTTTGGTTACCTGAGAGTTACACTCAACAGCATTATTTGTTTTGGTCTGAGGGGAAAATGGAGGAACCTGGTATTGTAAATTTATTAAACTAAATGAATGACCCAAAGGCAACTTGAAATTTACATTTTGACAGGTATTTTTAATTTGCCTCTGTGGAATACAGTAACCCTTCCACAAAAATGTTTAAAGATTATTTGTATTCTGTTAAAATGTTTTAACTAGCTTAAACAGCTTTCTGTGCATATATACATAGATGTGTGTATATGTGTGTGTGTGTGTGTGTGTGTGTGTGTGTGTGTATGCATATAGGCCTCATTGTTGCCATTGTAGATTAAAAGTATGTCCACAGGGGTTTGTCTAAATGTGGTTTGTATTGATGATTTGATAGAAATTTTAAGAATCTTGTCTACAGATTCCAAGGGAGACTTTTGATTCCTGCCTTGCTTTCTTCCCTGTCTTGCCCTCTTGGTGAACCACCTCAACTCTATAATGTCCACTTCCCTTCAGTCTCGATTTCCTTTTCATTTTGACTCATGTCCTGATAACCACTGAAAATTCCTGCAGTCAGGAATTGGAGTTTTGTGTGTAGGAAAGGCGTGGAAGCCAGTGTCACTACATCACAGAGTATAGAAGGGAATAAGATATAAAAAGATTAGAAAAGATATGAAGTATTCAGGTTATAAAAGGTTTTAAAAGACAGAATATTTTTATATTTGATTATGGTGGTAATAGGGAGCAACTGGAGTTTATTGAATGGGGGCAGTGCGATATTGTCTGATTCATATTTTAGAGAGAGCAATTTGACAGTTAAATGGAAGAGGACATACTGGAGTGGAGAGACTTGAGGCAGGAAAGCAATAGCAGCCTGTTTCAATAGTCCTGGCTTGAGTTGATGAGGGCTTGCACCAGGCTAGTCGTTGTGTCAGGGGAGAGAAGGGTGTCTGTAGGAGAGAAGTTACAAAGGTAGAAGTAACTAGAATTTGGTGACTGTATGGATATAGACGGGGAGGAGGAGATAGGAAGCAGTATATGAGAATGATACCTATTTTGCAGGCATGAGGGACTGAGGGGAAGGTGTTGCTCTCCACAATAATAAGGAAAGGAAGGAGGGGTTTTAGAATAAATCAGGGGGGAGATTAAGGATTTAGGGGAAAAAGATAAGTTCAGTTTGAATGTGTCCAGTTTAAGCTGTCTCCTGTTTGAGATATCTGAAAGGTAGTTGTGGATCAGAGATTGGACATCATCAAAGAGGTTAGGGCAGGTTGGGTAAATTTGAGAATCCTCAGGACATAGATGGTAATTAGATCCATGGGAGTTGATGAGATGGCCAAGCAAAAAGTAATTAAGAGAGGAAAAGAAGAGGGCCCAGGATACCTGTAGTTAGAGGGTATGATCTAGGAAGAGAATCAGGAAGAGTGGTATCCTGGAAACCAAAAGGAAAGCTAGTATTGAGGAGAAGGCTGTCAGTTATATCAAAGGCTATAGAAAGGTTGAGGAAAATGAAGATTGAGATAAAAGCTTTGTATTTAAAAATTAAGGGATCATTAGTAACTTGGAGAGAGCACTTTTAGTGTAATAATAGAATGTAAAGGGTTAAGAAGAGAGTGAGAGAAGGAAAAGTAGAGGTATCTATTACAGATGAACTTTTCAAACTTCTAGGTCCATTCACTGAGTTAAAATCTTATTTTAGTATATTTTTATTTCTTTTACCACTTTTGAGAAGATAACATGAGTAAATTAATATTTTAGTAGTGGTTCATTTTATGAAATATTGACACAGCCTTCATGATAAAACAATAACAGGCCTAGCAGGCATTTTGCCTTCAAATTACAGTATGAAGTTTTATTTCCCAGTTCAATAGGTACACAGTTGAATGAAAGATTCTGCCTCTGTGGAATAGATGTGAGACACTATGTGTGTGTGTGTATATATATATATATATGTGTATATATATATATATATATATATATATATATATACACATATATATGTATATATATATGTATATATATACATATATATATATATATGTACATACACACATATGCATATATGTATGTATATACACACTAGAATAATTGCTAACATAGGAGTTATAACTTTTTAAATGGTTAAGGAATGGATATGATAACGGAAAGAGATAGAACCAAGCTAGGAAGTCCCTAAGTATGGGCCTGGTAAGAGGACCAGCCTCTATAAATTAATGATGCCATATGAAGTAGGACTGTTTTGCCCATTGGAATTTTGTGTATCATAGAGAAAAGGAGGACAATCTACATACAGAGAATAAATGGACACATAATAAAATTATAGGTCTTTGCAAATAAGTACTTAACATTTCAATATACAGTTGGCATATCACCATTAAGAGTGATTGTTCTTAAAGTTTTACAAATTATTCTGCAAAATTTGTGAAGTTTTAGCATTCAAATTTTCTCTAAATTTCTGGAGTCCAGATGTATAATTCAGGTCACATCTGGCACAAATACTTAGTGTTCTGCAAGATTTAATATAAAACAAAAATACTACAATATTTCATGATGTAATGTATGTGCCTAAAGCTGTCAAAGTGGATTAAGACCACAAAGCCAGCCAACATTTCTTACTAATTAATTAATTTTTAGTTTTCAACATTCATTTCCATAAGTTTGAGAGTTTTAAATTTTCTCCCTCTCCAGTTCCCCTTCTGTCCCCCAGATTTCATGCAATCTGATATAGGTTCTACATTTACATTCCTATTAACTATATTTTCACATTAGTCATGTTGTAAAGGAGAATTAGAGCCAATAGGAGGAACCACAAGAAAGAAGAAACAAAACAAAACAGAAGAAAAAAAGAGCAAATAATATTCTTCTATCTGCAAACTCCATAGTTCCTTCTCTGGATGTGGATAGCATCTTCCATCATGAGACTTTCAGAGGTGTCTTAGAAAGCCAGCCAACATTCAGTGGATACATATTATTTTGTTGAAATGTTTAAAGTAAAAAATGGCAAATAAACAATAGTTTTAATATGTTAATAAGCCTTAAGCACAAAGCATCTAAGTGACATCTTTCTTATCTGGAAAGCTCATCAAATCTGTAATTTTGCTAAGTCAAGAAATGAGAAAATTAGGCTACTGAGCAAACTAAATGTCATAAAATCCATGCACTAAAGCAACTTTTGAGAGACAGCTAGTGTACAGAGCATGGACCTAGAGACAGGAAGACCTGAATTCAAATCTAGTCTCAAACACTTAATAGCTGTGTAAGTCTGGGCAAGTCACTTTACCTGTAAAATAGAGATAATAATAGCATCTACCTCACATGATTTTTTTCTTTGGCTAGGCAATGGGGTTAAGTGACTTGACTAGGGTCATACAGCTACTAAGTGTTATGTGTCTGCAGCTGGATTTGGACTCAGGTCCTCCTGAATCCAGGGCCGATCCTCTATCCACTGTGCCACCAAGCTGCCCCATCACAGGATTGTTGTGAGCATCAAATGTGACAATATTTGTAAGGTGCTTGGTTAGCACAGTGCCTGGTATATACTAGGTGATGAATAAATGCTTGCTCCTTTCCTCTCTCCTTTTCTAAACCACTCAGAGACTCTTTATTCTCCCTTTATGTATGTATTTTTCAAAATTGTTCATGTGCTTTCCTAGCCCACAGAAGACTAGAAAATGTAGAGAAAGAAATGATGGTGATAGTAGGGGCAGAGGAGAAAAGAAAGGTGCTGATAGAAATAGGTATGCAGATAGGAAAACAAACAAACAAAAAATAAATAATCACCACTTAAAACCTGACAGTGGTAAGTGGAAAAATACACAAGGACTGTAGTTACAGCTTACTGAGTGTAGGGGCTAACAATGTGTTGTACATCCTTTAATAATAGCCTCTGAGGCTATTAATACAATGCAAGAGATTATAAACTAGAATTGGAGAGTGGGAGATCTTAGAGACCATATTTATCCTAATTACTGCTGCTCAGCAGTATGACTAAGAGTTATGAAAAAAAGTTAAAGTATTTTCAGTAGACCCTATTTAAACAGAAATTCAATTATGTATGCATAGGGACTGGACTTGTGATTTCAATGGTAAAAGAAACTTGTAGGTGAGTAAATGCCTTCCAAAGTTCAGGTTAGCCACTTCTCTGAAATTAGAGTCTTAGAGACTTGATTAGAGAAATGAGAGTTTCAATGACTTGCCGAGAGTCACATAGCCAATATGTATCAGAAGCAGGTCTCCAACCCAGATCAAAGGCCAGCTCCCTAACCATTGATAATAATTAATAGCTATCATTTATGTAGCACTTACTATGAGCCTGGGCCTTCTGTTAAGTGCTTTAAAATTATTATCTCATTTGATTCTCATAACCCTGGTAAGTAAATGCTATGATTATCCCCATTTTACAGACAAGGAAACTGAGGCAAACAGAAATTAAGTAATTATCCCAGGGTCACACAGGAAGTATCTGAGACTGAATTTAAACTCAGGTCTGACTCCAGGCTCAGCACTCTATCTGCTGTACCACTAAACTGTCTGCCGTTATACAAAATTGTCTCTCTAAAAATCTAAACAATCAGTTTTAAAAAGAAGTACATAAATAAATGAAATATTTTGGCAACTAAATGTGTAAACTTATTAGTCAAATATTTATTTACGAGAAGTCCCTTTTTCTCCAATAATTAGTAGATAATGAAGATACAACTTACCTGGTAGAGATTCTGCCCTCAGCTCTGTCCTTTTTTTTTTCTCTGTACAAAACTATGATGATGGTTTCCACCATCACTTCTAATCAGATGACGTACACATCTACAAGTCTAAGAGCAGATCTGGAACTAGGTGCCATTGGACCCAATGATTCTCATCCTCAAACTGAGGAGATTGCACTGGGTAAATTCTAAAATCTTTTCCAGTTCAAAATCCCAGATTCCTAGAAATCAATCTGAATGTTGTGCCAGCATCTCAAAGTTGAAGTGTTCAAAACCAAGTTCATTATTTTTTACCCTCAACTTGCTCCTCTTTCTGCTTCATTATTTCTGTCAGGGGTCCTCTGTCTTCTGTGTTCAAAATTTATGTTAAGTGCTTCTTATTCATCCTTTACCTGTCATATGCAATGAAATACTAAGTCAAGTTGCTTCTACCTCCTCAATGTCTTTCACATATTCCTTCTCCTCTCTATTCCCAATATAACCAACCTACAATAAGTTGACACCACCATCTTTCTGAAATATGGCTCTCCTCTCTTCCCCACCAGACCATTCATTAGTTAGTCAACAAGTATTTATTTAGTATTTATTATGTACCAGACAGTGTACTATGCACTGATAGTACAATGAAAGAAGACAACACCAACAACAAAGACAACAGTTCCTGCCCTTAAGGAGGATATACTCTAATATGAAATTAATGAGGTAAATGATAAGATACAAGATAGATGACGGTAATAAAAAGAGAAAAAGGACTAACTCCTTTATACTGTTGCCAGATTTATCTTCCCTATGCATGGATCTCGTCACATCAATAATTTCTTCCATATATACTTTAAATTAAGATTTGTAAGACACTATGTAAATTATCTTATTCGATTGTCACACTCTGTGAGATATGTTGTATTAATAAGCCCTTTGATAAATGAAGAAATTGATGCTGAGTGAGGTTAATAAATTTGTCCAGAGTCACAGAGCTGTTTAGATATCTGAGGGGCAACTCCAACTCAGTTTCTGTTGCCTTCAAGCCTGGTACTCTATTAATTATGTCATATAGCTGCCTCATTGTAGAGAGGGTAGAATTGTCCTTAACTTGTTCTGTCATCCACTGTACTGGCAGCCACTACCCCACACCCTCCAGCAATAACTGGCAAAAAAAAATCCCTTCTTGTGCCTCTGACTTTAAGTTTTGATGTCAGTTTTTTAAAAAATATTTTTCAATCTATCTAATTATACAATGATAAGAATGATACTAAACAATTATGAATAGTTCCTGGTCATGGGCTGTTTCTCTATGAGGATGCAGAATCATAAATTACTAAGGATATGTTGTTAGCCAACTTGTTATAAAAATACATCCAACCCTCCATCCCTGTTATATCTTTTAAGAGGATTCCCAACCATGGCAAATTGATCTTGATGAATCTTTTGATCACATTCAATTTATATATATATATATGTGTGTGTGTGTGTGTGTGTATACGTATATACACATACATATATGCATACACGTATATGTATTTATATACATAAATACATTCATATATGCATATATTTGCATATGTATATATCTATAACCTAAAATAATTGCTTTTTTCCAACTCTAACTTAAATATTCCAAGTGTACTACAGTTCCCTTAAACTTTGATTCTTTTCCAAAAGGAAGTATTTTGCTTTCTAAAAATGTGAAAAGAATTTTGTTCTTGTACTTTTCTTAGTGTTAGAAAATATGTATTCAGTCCCCTGCTTCTGGGTAAAAGGCTACAGGCCAATGTGTGCCTTTTCTATTCCAGAAAATGAAATGCTGATGAAAAGGAGTCTAAGAGTAAAAATATAAATATATGATATTTGAAGCAATGCTTTTGAATTCAAATGGAAAAAAAGTTCAGAATACAGATTTTATCTTTCTTTACAAACTCTGCTGCAGAATGTGAGAGAATGTCAGATCCAAAAAGTATAACTATCAATGAAAAGGGAATGGGAAGAGAAAGTTGGATTGGAGATTCTAATTTTTTTTTTCTGTTAATCTAACTGGTTATGCCTAGTCTAACTCAGAGAACCACCATCCATAGCCAATAGCTGGTCCCAGAATTAGCAACCACTGAAAAATTTTGGAATTCCATGACTTTAAGATCTATTACTCAGTAATACGATGATACATTTTAAAATGCATAGGTTACCCTATCACAGGGGCAGAATAAAATATGCTTCTTTTCAAATTTATACTTTTTTTCCTTATTAAAGTAATTTATCACCTATGTTAAGATCATGGCCACTCAATCAATGATGATTTGCTGTTCTGGAATTATTCATGCAACAAGTATGAGCTAAATATACTTCAGTGGGGGGACGGAGCCAAGATGGTGGAGTGAAAGCAGTGGCTTGCTTGAGCTCTCCCCCAAACCCCTCCAAATACTTAATAAAAATGGCTCTAAACAAATTCTGAAGCAGCAGAACCCACAGAAAGACATAGTGAAACACATTTCCAGCCCAAGGCAACCTGGATGATTGATCAGAAAGGTGTATCTCACCAGGCTGGGAGTGGAGCACAGCAGGCATGGGCACATCGGCCCCAGCAAACCTGGAGCAGGTGTCAGAGGACTGAATTGGGGGCAGCTGTGGCAGTTTCCAGACTCCCCAATCCACAAATGCCAAAGACAACTTAGAAGGTCAGGGGAAAAAGTCTGTTTCTGTCAGTGCTGAGAGAGGAAGATGGGTCTCAGCTCCATTCCCAAAGCATGGCCTTGGTGGGGGGGCAGCTGCTTCCCAAGCTTCTGGCCCACAGACTGAGGGGGAATCCAGTGGCTGATCAGAGAGGGATTGCAGGGATCTCTTTGCCAGGGCTGAGGCAGGAATCTCTTGTTTAGCCCATGTTTGGATCTGGGTCACAGTTCTGGGCAGCAGTGCTGGGGTGAGGAGGAGCGCTGGCTCATATTGTCTGTGGAGAGTAATCCCTCCTCACAGTTACAGGACAGAAAGGAATACTTGTGGTCACAGGCCAGGAAAGGAGTAAACACCTGGCCCCTTATCATACCACCTTGGAAGAACTGAAAACTTACAGGTCCCTACAAGTATCTCTGAAAACAGCTACACAAACCCCTGAAGCTTGGGACAGTACACTCTCCACATTGGAAGCAGTCTCTTACCTTAACAAAGAGTTTAAAACTCAAGTAAATGTCCAGGATCATGAGCAAGCAGAGCAAAAAGAGTCAGACTATATTATTTACTTTGGTGACAAAGAAGATGAAAATATACAACCAGAAGAAGACAACAAAGTCAAAGCTCCTACATCCAAAGCCTCCAAGGAAAATATGAATCAGTCCCAGGCCTTGGAAGAGCTCAAAAGGGATTTTGAGAAGCAAGTAAGGGAAGTAGAGGAAAAACTGGGAAGAGAAATGAGAGTGATGCAAGAAAATCATTAAAAACAAGTCAACAGCTTGCTAAAGAAGACCCAAAAAATACTGAAGAAAATAACACCTTAAAGAATAGCCTAACCCAAATGGCAAAAGAGGCCCAAAAAGCCAATGAGGAGAAAAATGCCCTAAAAAGAAAAATTGGCCAAATGGAAAAGGAAGTCCAAAAGATTACTGAAGAAAATACTTCCTTAAAAATTAGAATAGAGCAATTGGAAGCTAGTGACTTTATGAGAAATCAAGACAGTATAAGACAAATCCAAAAGAATGAAAAATTAGAAAACAATGTGAAATATCTCATTGGAAAAACAACTGACCTGGAAAATAGATCCAGGAGAGAGAATTTAAAAATTATTGGACTATCTGAAAGCCATGATCAAAAAAAGAGCCTAGACATCATCTTTCAAGAAATTATCAAGGAAAACTGCCCTGATATTTAGAACCAGAGGGCAAAATAGAAATTGAAAGAATCCACAGATCTCCTCCTGAAAGAGATCCCCAAAGGAAAACTCCTAGGAATATTGTAGCCAAATTCCAGAGTTCCCAGGTCAAGGAGAAAATATTACAAGCTGCCAGAAGAAACAATTCAAGTACTGTGGAAACACAATCAGGATAACACAAGATTTAGCAGCTTCTACATTAAAGGACCACAGGGCATGGAATATAATATTCCGGAGGGCAAAGGAGATAGGATTACAACCAAGAATCACCTACCCAGCAAAACTGAGTATAATCCTTCAGGGAAAAAATGGTCATTCAGTGAAATAGAGGACTTTCAAGCATTCCTGATGAAAAGACCAGAGCTGAATAGAAAATTTGACTTTCAAATACAGGACTCAAGTGGAACATGAAGAGGTAAACAGGAAAGAGAAATCATAAGAGACTTATTAAGATTGAACTGTTTACATTCCTGCATGGAAAGATGATATTTGTAACTCATGAGACCTTTGTCAGTATTAGGGTAGTTGGAGGAAAAAAATTATATGTATGTATATAATAGATAGATAGAGGGCACAGGGTGAGTTGAAGATTAAGGGGTCATATCTGGAGAATAAAATTAAGGGATGAGGAGGATATATTCGGAGAAGAAAGGGAGAGGTAGAATGGGGTAAATTATCTCACAAAAAAAAAACAGAAAAGAAAAGCTCTTACAGTGGAGGGAAACAGGGGAAGGTGAGAGGGAATGAGTGAATCTTATTCTCATAGGATTTGGCTTAAGGAGGGAATAACATACACATTCAATTGGGTATGGAAATCTGTCTTACCCTACAGGAAAATAGGG
Organism: Phascolarctos cinereus; assembly: GCF_003287225.1. NCBI lineage: Eukaryota > Metazoa > Chordata > Mammalia > Diprotodontia > Phascolarctidae > Phascolarctos > Phascolarctos cinereus. The sequence goes on along the minus strand of NW_027555958.1, from coordinate 393,567,195 downwards.
GAGAAGGGACAAGAGAGCAGGGGGATGATAGAGAGGAGGGCAGATTGGGAAAGGGTAATCAGAATAAATACTTCTGAGGAGGGACAGAGTCAAAAGAAAGCATAGAATAAATGGGAGGGCAGGATAGGATTAAGGGAAATAGAGTTAGTTTTTCACAACATGTCTGCTATGGAAGTGCTTTGCGTAACTGCACATGTACAACCTATATTGAGTTGCTTGCCTTTTCAATGAGAGCGGGTGGGGAGGGAGGAAGGAAGAAAATCTGAAACCTAAAGTTTTGAAAACATATGTTTAAAAAAATGTTTTCACATGCTACTGGGAAGTAAGAAATACAGGAAATGGGGTACAGAAGTCTATCCTTGTCTACAGGAAAATAGAAGGGGAAGGGGATAAGAGAAGGGGGGGGAAGAGATAGAAGAGAGGACAGACTAGGGGAAGGAATATTCAGAATGCATGCCATCTTGGGGTGGGGGAAGGGGTGAAATGGGGTGAAAATTTGGAACTCAAAAACTTGTGGAAGTGAATGTTTAAAACTAAAAATAAATAAATTTATATTAAAAAATAAAAAATATATACTTCAGTAGCATTTCAGATATGAAATGCTTAAACATGAGATTATTTGATGTTAGTGTTGAGTCAATAGAATTTTTTTGTTTAACCCCTCAGTGGAGAGGGATGAAAATAAAAGCAATTTAATAGTAGTTGTTATCACATTGTTTTTTTGTTTGGAAATAAACACATGGGGGAAGTAGAAGAAGCAATGAACAAAGTTATCTTGAAACTGTGTTTCAGAAGATTAATGTGAGAGATTGAGTTCTCTACAGAATGAAGAAAAATGAGTCAGGATCTCACTCTTTGTGAACAGGTCAGCTCTACAAAGACATATCTAATGAGGAATCAAATGAATCACAGAGATTCAAGCTTATATTAATGATCTGAAGGAGTAAACAGCCTAATTTTATTTTTCTTAGACAAGGAAAATCTAGAAAAAAGCTGAGCTGAACACAGTAATTTAAAGTTCACTGAAATTTACCAATTCAATTAGACATTCTTGTAAAAAATAATCAGGGAAAATGCTGATTAATAACCACAATCAATTTGATTATAAGATTTCAGACCTTTGTCAGAAGGTCTTTCATGGATCTACAATGTGTATCCTATCCTCTTTCTAACCAAGAGTAGAAAAGAGGGTGAGTTAATGAAATAATCCTGAAAATGAAGTTTCTGGACCTCTAGCTTCTGGCTGCTTTTTCTAACTTTCTGTTTTCCTTTCCAAGTGAAGGTCATAGACTATTTATTGATCATGAGAATGGATGTTTTCAGAGTTGGAGAGATTAACTTATATGTAATTCTATATGAGAGAATTTGGGTCCAGATGCCCCTGGAAAGATAGCCTGACTTTCTCAGTTATTCTAAGTAATTGCACTTCTCAGGCTTAAAAAATAAATAAATAAAAGATCACCAATAGGAGGTTATTGAAATTGGAGGACTTTAAACCATGACAAAAAAAAAAAGACAGAAGATCCTGCCCAACTTTCCATGATATTTTTTATTAGTTGTTTTGAGGGTGTAAGCCCAAGGTGAACAGGAAATAATTTTTCAGCAAAGAGATGTTTGAGGAATTCAGCTTCTTGAGCCAAATATTACTCAATGTTCCTACAAAATAAGCTTCCTAATTTAATGTCTAATTCATTAAAGGGATATTCTCATTAAGGGAAGAAGCTAATTGTAAGTGAGATAGCATTAGGTTTAGAGTCCCTGGACTTGATTTCTAATTCTCACTCCAAAACAAAAAATAGTTAAATGAGCACGGGCAATCAACTTCTCACCTCTGAGGATCATTTTCCTCAAGTGTAGAATGGCATAATAATACTTGTGCTATCTACCTCACTCAATTATTGCAAAACAAATAATAATCACAATACTGAACATAATCTCAATTAAAATAATAAAATCTTTACTCAAGTCACGTCTATAATACTTTGCCAAGAGTAGACCCAAAATTTGCTCAGAATCATTGTAGAAGTCTTCCAATTTATGTACAAGTTGTACTTTCAAAGTTATGCTCTGAGTCAGAGGTGTGATACTAGGTTCCAGGTTTTCTACACAAATAATGCTTTTGATGGAACTTATTTTTCCAGACTAGCTGACCAAAGCATGTAGTTCAAGATGCTGTACCTTGGCCAAGAATTATAGTAGGAAAAGAAAGAAGATTTGAATGAGAAATATGATGTATGTATTATTATATGTGTTATTTATTTTGAATGTTGCTCTATGAAGAAAAATAGGTTTATTTAGAAGTTGATGAGGAAGGATGCTATTAAATTGGTCCTGAAGGACATTGGTTTTTATTATTTCTATTTTCATTTCAGCTTTCCTTTTCCTTAGTAGAGATAGCATCCCTAACACTATTGCTGCATTTATTATTCAGGATTATGAGAGTTTTCTTCTTCTTTTTTTTTTTTTGTCTTACAAATGGAACAAAATCTATGCAGGGGGAGGAGTGACAAAGAAGATTTTCTCTAGGTAACTGGACAAGAACTAAAAGCTAGAGGAGAAAGAGGATCAAAGAAAATTCTATTAATTGTGGTAGAATCATTCAAGCTATCAGAAATGATGCTGAGGGCATAAAAAAAGGACAGGAGAGCATAGTGAATACATGGTAGTTTATGGAAATTGAGAAGAAAAAAGAGGAAAAGGAAGAAGAATAAAAATAAGAATAGTATTAAGTAGGAGAAGAAGGAGGAGAAGATAGAGAAAGAGAAGGAACAGGAGGAAGTGAGGAGAAGGAGGAGGAGGAGATGATTATGAAAAGAATGATGATGATATTGTATTGTGGTGAGAGTTGAGGTTAGAAAGGGAAGGCTTGAATAATGATTGTAAGAGCCAAGAGCAGTTTGTAACTAATATCCACATGTACAAGATATTTATAAGTTAATTGCTTGTTCATTCACATTTTAGGACAGTCTATAATTTGTGTTTATTTTTTGCTTTTTCAAGATTTTAAGTGTCTGTCATTTGAAAAAGACATGATTCCAAAAAGTATTTTAAGGAGTCATTAAACCAAAAAAGATAAAGTGTTTAGATTTTTTACCTGAACCTTTTCTTATCATTTGGAGCCATATATGGGGAAAATATTCTCAGTCTCCCAGAACAGAGGCAATAGATTTTATAAAAGCTAAATTTACAACAAAATTCTTTGGAATAGCTTCATTATTATGTTCTCACAATACAAAGGAAGATAAGAGTCATACAACGTTCCCTGCATCCTTCCCCATTCCTCCTTCTAGGTGTTAAGGATAAGTGGTAATGGATTAGAAAAAGGTATTACTGCATTTATTTGGTTTCTGCTAAATAGAAGCAATGCTGAAGAATAGGAAAGGTGTCCAAAGACTGAAAGGAATATACAAGAAGCTCAACAACTAACATAGATCTTTAACATGAAATAAATAAATCTTTAAAATAAAGATATATTTAGAAATGGAAGCAAGACAAATAGCAGAGGATGAATAAAACAGTATTGCAAATTCCTGTAAAAGGAGTGTCAGAATGAGCTAAATTAGCAAATAATGCTAACAATAGCACAATGAGTACACAGATAGACTAGAGAAGAATCAAAGACCTCTTAGAAGTACTTTTCTAGGTCAGTGAGATTTGGGCCTACAGTCAGGAAGACCTGAGTTCAAATATGAGATAAGAAATTTATTAGCTCTGATTCTGAGCAAGACACTTAATTTTTTGTGCCTCAGTTTCCTCTTCTGTAAAAGGAGGGTGCTGTTGTTGTCTATCTTTCATTTTTGAAGAGGGCCGATGACATCACAGAGTGATAATTTGGCTTGCACGTGAATTGGATTTAAGTGAGGCAGAGTTACACAAAGTTCTCAGTTACTCTCTTTCAGAGTCATTGAGGTCCAGTGGCAAGACAACAGTCAAGATGACTGGCAATAGCCTGGGATCCAGCAGATTACTTTGGCATTTTTGATGTCTGACCAAGCTCTATAGCACTTGCTTTAGTTACTTTCATGGTCATTAGAACAAATTGTTCTCATCTGCCCTTTCTACCAGGGGAAGTCTTCCCTTCCCTTCACTTCACTTCACTTGGGTTAGACATCCCTTTATATCATTGACAGGTTTGAGGCCTGTTGGTTGCCCACAAACTGGTTTAGCCTGCCTGCTAAGATGGTTTACTGGGGTATGAACATTGTACATGCTATAGTTTCTTGCAGCCACAAGTGAGAATTGAGTGACAGGTAGACACCAGAGGTGGATGAGCAGCCCTGAAAAGGATCCTCAGACCAGAGATGCTATTCTTCCCTGAACACCTTAGGCATGCTAGAGTAGTCATAAAGGCCAAAAAGGTAGGAGGGAACCAGGTTACAAAGGGTTTACAAAACCTAATAGGATTTTTTATTGGATTATGAAATGGGGATGACTGGAGTTTATTGAATAGAAAGTTGGCATGATCAGAACTTAGATTTGGGAGAATCAATTTGACAGCTGACAGGACGGGACCTTGAATGGGGAAGACTTATGGCAGGAAGATCAATCAGAAGGCTTTTGCAATAGTCTAGGCATGAGGTGATGAGGGCTTGGAACATGGTGGCAGCATTGTCAGAGAGGAGAAGATGGCACATAAGAAAGATGTTACAAAGATAGAAATGACAGGACTTGACTACTAATTAAATATGAGATGGGGAGAATTAGGAGGATAAAAATAGCTCCTACCTCCCAAAGCTGTTTTGAGGATCACTTGAGATTATAAATGTAAAGTGCTTAGCTCAGTTTCTGGCACATATTAAGTGCTATATAAATGTTAGCTGTTATTATTATTTTTAGATTGAGAGGGTTGAACTAGGATCAATGGGATGTAGACAGTGGGTTCTCCCTTATTGGGAATTTCCAGGCAAACAGTAGATGATCACATGTTAACTATTTCATATTCTTGTTTGGTTATAGGTTGAACTTATTGGGCTTCTGAAGACCCTTCTAACTATGAGATTCAGTGATTTTGAGTGATTCTGCGATCTGTGTCTTAAGTATGACAGATCCTTTTGCAGACTGCAATAAATATATTGCCAGTTTGTGTAGGCCATTACAACTTATAAAGAAATAGTGTGCCAGAGTGGATAGAGAGTTAGATTTGGAATCAGGCATTCTTGGGTTCCATGTCTACCTCTGACACATATTTTTTGAGCTTTGTCTATTCCTTAATCTCTCAACATTCTATACAACTGCCAAATAATATTACAAAGAACATGCAAACTTGCATTGGTAGAATAAATTTCCTCTTCTGAGATATCCCCACATCAATGAAATCATAGGTCCAATCAAATTGTAATTTATAAAGGCACTTTTCTTACCCAGATGCCAAGTGACTCATCAGGGTTCAAACTCAGATAATTTGACTGTTCTTTTCATGACACTAGACTGCTTCACAAATGCACATAGAAGTGGGCTTTGTAGAAGTTAAATCAGCTGTTTGCCTGAACTCCTTTATTGCCTTGAGTATTAGATTCTTCCAGTTGAGGTAGTCATGATATGGTGAAGTGACAAGAGCACTGAACTTGAACTTAGAAGGACATTTCATTACATATCTGCCACATTATAGCATATGACCATGAGCAAGTCACTTAACCTTGATAAATCTCAGTTTCTTGATCAGCAAAATAGAAATAATGCTATTTACCTAACCTAATACATAGGGTTTTATGAAGTGCTGGTATATAGTGTGGGGGAAAAAAAACCTTCTAACCATGAAATGCTATGTCATTATCAGATATTACAATATTATTACAATTGCAATTATACTGCACTTACTATAATTATATTTCAGTAAAGAAGTATGGCAGAGGCAGCAATGGAAACAATATACATTCAAAAGTAGTCATTCATTCTGTAGTCCTTGGACACACAGTGAATACAATGTGCCCTTCCATGGTGCCATGGAAATTGGCTCATCTACCATGGCTATGATCTGATTAATTATTATTTTCAACTTGGTAGATAGGACTATCTCAAGTACCTGTCAAATAAAAAGACAAAATATGCCAATTTAAGGCACACACATCATCATGGGTAAGCATTTCTGAAATATCCCAGCACATGTTCTCTAATCATCGATTACCAGAGCAAGAAAGGGCTATTAACTATTTCCATCTTGTTCTTTACGAGTTTGAGAATGAAGTAATAGCAACATTAAGCAGGAGCTTATAGATTTATTATGTTCTCAAGTCTGAAATGAAGAAGTATTTGTTGGACATTTGCCATGAGCCAGTTATTTCTTTAAGAATATTTGGTTTCCAGTAGCTATCACTTTCAGCTAGACCTTTTAGTGTGTTTACCACTCTTTGGAAGTAAGTTAGCATTTGTGGAAGCACATTAGTGCTTTGGACCGTCAGGGTGCCTTTAATACATAGGCATTGCAATTTACTGAATGGTCCTCTTGGGTCTGAAAGAGCTAGTCTGGAAGTGCCAAGTATAGGATTAAAGAGTAATTAATGGACTGAAAGGAGGTCATTTATGGTAGTGTATTATAAATTCAGTTCTTCCATTATACTTCTTATTCAGTGAAATTATGGAATATTAATATTTCTATGTAAAGTATATAAATTCAGAAAATTCAGAAAAAATCAAATTTAGATACCCATAAAGGCATTCTTTTTTTTTTTTGGCTAGGCAATGGGCTTAAGTGACTTGCCCAGGGTCACACAACTTGTAAATGTTATGTGTCTGAGGCTGGATTTGAACTCAGGTCTTCCTGACTTCAGAGCCAGTGCTCTATCCACTGCACCACCTAGCTGCCCCATAATGACATTCATTTTGAAAAATGCATTTTGAACAAATTTTTTTTAAGTTCCATTTTAAAATTTTTACTCTTTTTTCCTAATTCATAGATAATAATTGCTAATTTATAAATAAAAACAAAATACCAAAACAAAAAAAAAAGATAATGGATAAAAGGATAGACATAGACAAAGCCTATCATAATTTATTCAGGGAGCATAGAAAAAATAAGTCATTTGCTATGAAGAAAGCCTGGAAGTTTTCTCAGCTAGAAAAAAACATCTTCTTCTCATGGTATATGGTGGCCAAGGCTTATCCTGATTTAAAATATAGAGCCAGGTCCAAATAAGTACAAATAAAGTATCCTTTGAGGTGATAGCATTATTCAAATTTGGACTGCATATTTCCATTTTGGTGGAACCATCTACCATATTTTATACAATCATAATTCTGAATAGCACAAATTTGAATACATATAACTGGCTACTTCAGAGGATTCATTATTCATACCCATAGAGTCCTAATTGTAAAGTCATTTACAGTATCTTACAGAAGAAGGTGGTGTAACATTATTGACCCTCCCCCTTCCAAAAATTGAAAAAGGTATTGAAGTGAAAGCTAGATTGTTGCAAGAGTATTTGACACAATAAAGATGATAGGAAATGGATGAAGAATTAAAAAGGTCCATCTCACTATAATAAAAGTCCATCACCATAATAAAACTTACTCCGCCAAAGTCGAGCCATAGCATGCACTCTAACTTCACAGTTCTTCATGTGCTACATACAATGAGGCGATTTGTGCTGGAAGAAACATAATTTTGAATATATTGAGAATCATTTCTCTAGATATCTGAGATGAATAAATAATCTGTTTCTTTTGAAGAAAAAACAATAAAGGAAGGACAGGAGGGAAGGGAGGAGAAAAAAAAAGAAATGAGCATTTATTAAACATTATGTGTTTGGCAGAACCAGGATTTTGATTTCAGGCTTTGTGTCTGCAAGCTCAACATGCTTTCTATAGCTCCACACCAGCTAATACGAATTTGTATATTCTCTCTTTTATGTCCTGTGTGTCCAAATCCATTGTGATACCCATAGAAGAGTTGGAGGTGATCGCTGACACTTGGGAGCCAGACTACTATGACATTAAAGTTTAGCAGAAATTTGGGACTGATGAAAATTCCCATTTTCTCAACTTGAAAGCAAGGTAGATTGAAATAGACGTGAGGAAATGTAAAAATTAAGTAAAATTTGGGATAAGCCAAAAACATAAGGGAATCTGAAACACACGCTTGAGTGAACCTAAGGAAAATCTTGGGGGTGGTAATCAAAACAAGAATGTTTTGGGTGGATCAAGGATATGGAGGAACTCAAAATATATTGTGGCCATTTCCAGCATTCCTAGAGAGTTGCTGGGGTCAGGTGACATTCTGGGTACAGACAATCTTTAGGGCTGGATTTAAACAGTTTAATAATTTTTTTCCCAAACAATATAATAAATCAATTTTCCCACAGAGTATGTGCGGAATGTGTGGCAAACTGGAGTATATGTCAGATGGGGGGAATAAAGGGGTAGCATAAACAGGCCAGGGTTGAATAAGAGTTTCGCCTTAGAGTGAGCTACTCTACCCCTAGTTACTGTTTTTCCTTCCCTTCCTTCCCTTCCCTTCTTGATTTTGTATCTTTTGTCTTTTTGTTTTGTTTTTTTTTTTGTTTTGCTTTTCTCCCCTCTGACTGTCTATAAATGCATGAAGTTATAAACATCCCTATGGATCCATTAGTAAAGGCAATAGGGCTCCCCAGTGACATCCATAGGGGAGGGGATGAGAGGAAGGTTTAAAGGGAAGATCAACTGGGACTGGCAATCATTTATACTCTATGCAATTTGCAATTTGGCTATTAATTGGACCAGAATTTACTATTGTCAATCCTGGAATCTGTTCACAGAATGACTTTCTAGCTTCCTGCCTCTCTCATTATTTTCACCTTAGACGCTGTGAAAACAGCAAGGAAAGCTCCAGGGGAATTATCTGTGATTTGGCATTATTGCTTGAGGGGAGTGAGTAAGTTTACAGTAGTACCTTCACTTTCTCTTCTCCAAACAGTTCCCTAATAGCAATTACTATGAGGAGAAATTGTTCCATAGTTGTAATAGAGAGTGGTGCTGTTTACTCAAATAAATTTCCCCAAACTTAAATAAGTCTTCTCAAGCTGTCCTTGGAAACATTAGTTGGCTATTGCTTGACTGTAATCCACCTTTGAACACAAGTATACTTTGTGAAAATGTTCGAGACTAATGATCTGTGTACAAATGCTGAGCTCAGACATCTTTGTGATCTGCTTGCCATAGGTAGCCTGACATTTCGGAAGGCCTACAGGGAAAGAACTGTGTGAAAAGTCATTTTTCCCCTTATAAAATTGCTTTCAGTTCACTATTGTCTACTTTACTACCTTTGTCACTTAATCTGAGAGAGCATTCAGATCGAGGGATGATTATTATAGGCAAAGTGAGAAGAAAAGGCAAAATATATGTTCAGAAAGGCAGTTTGTGCTCCAACCCCTTCCAAAAAAAAAGTTTTCCCATAGCAGCTATACCTTAAAAAAAGTTTTTAGAAAGTTTAGGTAATTAGAAGGCCTTGGTGAGATTGTCATTTATTTAAACACATCATTAAAAGGTTTTATTTGATTTCAAAGTGGGAATATTCATTAGAAAAAATTGTTTTTAAGATCTACATAGAACTCAATATATATTTGTAGGTTAGTAGATCATATTGCATAACTTACAGCTGATACATAAATAAGCCTGCTGATGTTTCCCTACATCATCACTTAACATTGAAATTAAAAAAGGAAAAGGAGCTGTATTAGAGGTTAAAATCAATACAGTACTAGGAGCTAGAATTTTACTGGTGGAAGTTGAGGAACTGAATTTGGCAATACTATAGAAACTCATGTAGAAGTAAACTTGGAATCAGGAAGCTGTGGGTATAAGTCTTAGATATGTCTGGTATGTAATCCTAGACAGGTCACTTTAACCTACCAGTGACACCAAGAAAATCTTTATAAATTGCTGAGGAGATCCAGTCCCTATTCTTATACAAACTCATACATGACAAGTTAGAATTAATTTTCACCAATCAAGACTCTCCTTATCCCAATTTAAAATCATATAAAGCCTTTGTTGTGATTGTTTAGTTGTGTCTAACTATGACTCCATTTGGGCTTTTCTTGGCAAAGATGTTGGAATGGTTTGCCATTTCCTTCTGTAGATCACTTTACAGATGAGGAAATCAGGCAAACAAGAGAAAAAATTGTCAAGATAGAAAAACATTAATCCATTGTGGCACATCTCACACAGGAAACAAAAGAAAGTACAACTGATTAGGAATGTGAATACATAGAAGTGAAGAATGATCTGCCACAAGAGAAAAAAGTCCTGATACTAAAGATATTCTAATGAAGGAGAGAATCATAAAATCTCAATCTGCTGCCTCAACTGTTTTATCAGTAAAATAAGGATAATAATGTTCGACTTCAGAGATGTAAGCAATGCATTTTGGAACCTTGAAATGCTATAGAAATTTGAATTATAATGATGATGTTATCAGGATACTTTTCTAGTGGACTCTATTTAGACTCAACAAATGTAGCTCTTAGATTTTAATAAGGATTCTACCTGATTTAACAAAGATTTAAATCCTTGGAAAGGTAGCAGTGGAGGGTGGAGGGAGAATAAAGAAGGTAGCATTTTAGAAGAATAGAATAAATGCAGCATAGTTAAAATCAATGTAAATGGCTTTCAGAGTACTGATTTCAGGGTTTTGTAGGTGTGGGAGTCTTTCCCCTTACTATGTTGTGTGGTGAAACTCAAAACATAACCTTGGAAAACACTAAGCCAAATACCTTGTAGCAGATTGGCACAATAATTATACATATTTACAACACTGCTTAGTAGATATAATTTGTCCTACCACTTCCAAAAAAATACTGCTAAAGAGCTACTTTACCCATTTCATTTAACCAAATTAACATTTTGTGTTGATAAAATTCCCAAACTAAATAAAAAATTCCTCATTATATACATACATAAATAATATTGATAATGCAAATCCCTCCTTAAAAGAATCAAAAGCATGAACATGAGTTTGCTACTAAATCAGTATAGAACACACACACACACACACACACACACACACACATACACAAAACTGAAGTCTGTTTCTCATGAGTAATAATGGAGAAAAATGAAGCCAATGATATTTTTTCATAGCATGAAATAAAAAATCCTTATGCAAATATTAATATGAACCACAGTCATAGTCTTCTAAAATAATACTACGTGATCCAGAAAATTGGAACTCTAATAACTCATTTAGAGTGGCAAAAAGGTAAAGTATGAACTTCTTTTATCTGACAAATATCAAGGAGCATGACTCAACTAATGGCCTAATTATCCACTTTTCTACTTAATTTTAGTTTCTATGTGCCATAGGCAAGGAAAGGAATCTTAAATAGTAACCTTAGTATTATTACTCAAAATTCCTATGTATGTATCTGGCAGATTCAGTTGAACATAAGCACATAATATACTTCCTTATTTTTTGTTTCATAATTTTCTCTTGTTTCATAGCAGAGCAATTTTATACATATTGACATAGACGTTAAAATGTTATATAGAATAAATATGCCTTCATTCCTCTCCTTATACTCATTCTTGTATTTGGAGGCATGTATTATATTTTGACTTAAAAAATGTTTTTCTTTCCCTGATTTTATTAAAGAAGTCATTAGCTAGATATGGGTTCACCAGTCAGTTCTGACTCAGTAAGCTGGTAAATAACCCACAAAACTCCTTCTAAAATCAGCACTCTAGGAGAAAAAATAAAGTTACTGTTAATGCATTTCAATTAATACAGATGCCTCCACTTTCTCTCTGCTTTTTTCTTGAATGCCCAATAACAGTTGTGGCATTTGGAATTCACGCAAAAGATGATCAACTCAATTGTTAGTGTCTGATGGTTCATTCCAATTGAGCAAGCATTTATTAATCACTCTCTATGTGAGACCACATGGTATGCACTGGAGATACAAAAACAAAATTAAAAAAAAAGGATCCCCTGTCCTAAAAAAGCTTCTATTCTACTGGAGGGTATGGCATGTATATAGATGAATGTATACGTGATGCGCTTTCTATTATGTTGCTTTGTTGATATGTTGATGTTTTGTAACTTCTGTCATTTGTAGAGAAAAAAATCCACTTCCCTTCTCAAGTTTGAGCCTATCTTCTTATTAATTTTTAAATAAGTCAACAAGCGTTTATTATGTGCCAGGCATCTTACTGACTGTTGGTAGTTCAATTACAAGCAAACAGTTCCTGCCCTTAAGGAACTTACATTCTGATGGAGGAGGATAATACATTAAAGGAAACCAAAAAGGAGTAGGGAGAAAGACACCCACCTAGAGCAGGTGTCACAAAGGAGAAGGCCAGCATGAAGCTATTGTTGTCTGCCCCACGTTCTCAAAGAAGGCCAATGACATCACAAAAGTGATATCTTGACTTCCTTGCGAATTGAATTTAAGTTAGGTAGAACTGACTAAAGTTATCAGCCTCACTCTATTGTCCAGAATCATTGAAGTCCAGTGGCCAGACAAAAAACAAAACCACTGATAATGACTGAAAATGCTGTGGGTGACCTTGATCTTTCTGAATTGATATCTTTCCCAGGTTTCAGTTTATCTGAGGTAAAGACCATTTAGTGACTAAGGACTAGATAAAAAATTGAGACAAAGCATGGTGAAACAGCCTGTAGAGGAATGAAAGAATGACTGACCTATGTGTCCTCCTGAAATAGAGGTTTTGAACAGAGCCCAATCAAAGGGATCCATCTGATACAAAAATACCAGGCCTGAAGTGATCTACCAGGATGAAGAAGTTTGTGGGCATGATAGAGAAGCTTAGATTTCAGCAGCTTGGTGAAAAAATAATCTAGTATTTATTCAGCACTTTAAGATTTATAAAGATTTTTTACAAAGACCTTCTCATTTTATTTTCACAACTGTGGGAATTAGGTGCTATTATTAGCCCCATTTTATAGAGGTAGGAAGTAAGGCAGAAGTTAAGTGATTTTCTCAGGGTGACACAGCTGGTTAGTGACTGAAGCCAGATTTAACTCAGTTCTCTCCAAATGTAGGTCTAGTGCTTTATTCACTGGGCCACCTAGTTTCCTGAGAAAATAATTAAGTGAAAACACCCAGTATAGCAACTGAGTTTGATAATTTACACAATATTCTTTCCTACAAGTCTACTGAATTTCGGCCGTGAGGAGGAAGTTATGGTTCATTATCTGTTTTCTAGGATTGTAATTTTATTCAGAATTCAGCTACATTTTGGTTATTTTTAAAGTTACCCTGTTATAGTCATTTTATATATTGTTCTTTTGGTTGTTCTTATTTCATTCTGTTTTATATAGATCTTCCCGGGTTTTTTTTTCTTCATGAATTCCTCATCTGTGTTATCTCTTAACACAAAGTACATTAATATAGCAGATATGTTCAGTCATTCTCAATCAAATGTCACTCACTTTGTTTATAGTTCTTTTGTTTTAATGAAAGGTGCTGCTTCGAATATTTTGGCATATAATAGATCTTTGTTAGCATCTCTAACCTAGATTAAAAGGTAGAGACAATTTAGTCCCTTTTCTGACATAATTCCAAATTAACATCAAGGGTGGCTAGAACAATTCAGAGTCCCACCAATAAGGTGTTAGTCTGCCTATCTTTCTACAGTTGCCCCAAGAGTGACCATTTCCATTTTTAAATTTTTTCTCTAAAGGATATGAAATGCAACCACTGCCTTGTTTTAACATGCTTTGATCTAATCACTTATGATTTACAATTAAAAAAAAATATGGAAGGGGAATGGAGCCATGATGGCGGAGTAGAGGCAACAACTCAACTGAACTCTCCCCATATTCTTCTGCAAACAACTTTAAATTAATGTGTCAAATCGAATTCTGGAGCAGCAGAGCCAACAAAAGGTTGGGGTGAGACATTTTTTCCAAACCACGACAATATAGGATGTTGAAGGAGGAGAAATCTATGAAACTGGAATGAGGGCTGGCATAGAGCACACGCAATGGCAGCATCAGTGGTGGGCCTTGGAGGGGGTTGTGGCTTCAACAGTGGTGGCAGCAGCAGTAGTAGCTTCAGGAGCAGTCAGCCCAGAGATGGTAAGAGGGTTGGGTAACTAGTCAGAAAAAGATTACAGGGGCCCCTGAGCTGACACCGGGCACAGGACTCTGTTGCATTCACCATACATAGTTATGAGTCTCAGTTCCAGGACTCAGGAGCTCTAGCACTTATGGCTATAGGGGAGCAGGTGCCATAGTCACAGTTCTAGTGCCAAGAATAATGATAGTACTTGCAGCTTCAGGGGAGCAGGCACTCATCCTTAGTAAAGATCAAAGTGCAGGCCAGGACAGTAGTGACCACAGTTCTCCTTAGAACATGCCTCCTTGGAAGACCTGAAAAACTTAGAAACCCTCACAACTAAATATGAAAGTAAGAGCCAAAAAAAGTGTCCCACACAACACAGAGCCACACCTCTCCCTGGGAACAGATCCCAACTTTAATATGGAGTTAAAAGCAAAGAAATAAGCTAGGAAATTAGCAAACAATTAGAGAAGGACCTTACCAAAAAAAAAACAAACTACTATGGTGACAAGGAAGATCAAGACAAACTCAGAAGAAAACAACAATGTGAAAACAGCTAAAGGCAAAAATCAAAGAAAAAAATGTGAATTGGACACAAGTCTAACAAGAGTTCCTAGAAGAGACAAAGAAAGAGATTAGAGCAGTAGAGGGAAAATGGGAAAAGAAATGAGAGTGATTCAAGAAAATTATGAAAAGAGAATTAATAGGTTGGTAAAAGAGCCACAAAAAAATACTGAAGAAAATAACACTTTAAAAAACAGAATTGAAAAAATGGCAAGAGAGGTATAAAAATTCACTGGGGGAAAAAAAAAGAACTTCTCAAAAAGCAGAATTGGCCACATGGCAAAAGAGGTACAAAAGCTAACTGAAGAAAATAAATCCTTTTTTAAAAATGGTCTTATATATTGGCAATGTATCTATTAAGGGATAGCTCTTGGTATGATACATTTGTGTCAATTTCTTAAATATTTCAGATCTCAGACTTTTATCAGTGATACTTGATGCAAACATTTTTCCCCATTAAAGAGTATCTCTTAATGATTTCTCTTATTGATTTTATTCATACGTAAGTTTTTTGATATTTATGTATATTCTCCAACTCGAATCACTGTCAGAAAGGTGGCTGTGATTATTGATAGAGTTCTAGAAGTGATCCTGTGAGGAGATAGCCTGTTAATTCATTAGACCACATTAGTGTACTTTTTCATAAGTATTAGACTCAGTTCTTTAGCAAAGGCATTTACTCAAATGTCATATCAATAACCACAGTTACAAAACATTTCCCAGAAAACATCAGGGGCATAAAGTTCTACCAACACAACCAGAGTCTAGAATTGGGAAGAACCTGAAGTACAATGGTAGCGAGGCATATATGCTATGGCTAAGGCATAGCATGGTGAAATTTGTCTCTCCAGAGGGTCCTCAGAAACTTCACTCTAAGTACCTCTGTTATCTTTGCTACTACAAAGAGATCTGCTATGAATATTTAAGAATATATAGATTCTTCCCCTACTCATCTTTAGAAATAGACCTCATAGTGCTATTGCTGGGTCAAATGCTATAGGCAGTTTGATAACTCTTTGGGCACAATTCCAGATTGATCCCCAAAATGGTTGGATTAATTCACAATTCCACCAACAATGAATGTATCCCAATTTTTCCACATCTCCTTGTACATCACACACATCTTTAGAAATCTTATATAGATAAGTGGTTAGGGAATGATATTTTTCATCTGAAGAATTTCCACTTTACAATGTTTTTTTTCTTCCTTCTTCTAGGTCCCCAAAGTAATCCTTTTCTAGTTTGGTAAAATATTGAATAATCATATTAATTTAGGCAGTGTTGTTATGTTTATCACATTGACTTGGCTTTTCTAGAACAATACATTTTCTTGTCAAAAATTTGGGTCTGTCTTTATTTCCACAAATAATGTTTTCTAATTGTATTGATATAACCTCAGTATCTTGGTAGATAGACAGACCACCAAGTATTTCATATATACTGATGTTATTTTAAACATGATGTCTTTCTAAGTTTTGTTGGTAATATGCAGAAATTCTGATTAGTTATTGTTTCCCTTCATTTTAATTGATTTATAAGTACACCATCATGTCACAAAAAAGTGATAGTTTTGTTTGGTATGTGTTTGTACATATTCCCTCATTTTCTTTTTCTTATCTTATCACAGTAGCTCCTATTACTAGCACTATATTAAATAATGTTTCTTTTCACTCCTCTGATTATATTTCAAAATTTCTATTCATCTCGGTTCATCAGGAATTCATGAAGTCATTTACTTTATTAAAGGTCCAATTTTTCACATGTATCTTTTTCAATTATTCATGTTTCACATTTATTCAGTTCTTTTTCTGATTAGCTTATTCTTGATTATAAACATATTTTGCCTTTTGGAATACCATCATCATCATAATAGTTAGTATTTATATAGCACTTACTATATGTCAGGCACTGTGCTAAGCACTTTACAATTATTACCCCATTTAATCCTCATAACTACCCTGTGAAATTGGTGCTATTATTATCCCCATTTTACAGGTGAGGAAACTGAAACAAACTGAGGTGAAGTGATTTGGCCAGGATTACACAGCTTTAGTTGTTGTATAATTGTCTAATGCAAGATTTGAACTCAGGTCCTCCTGACTCCATGCATATGCTCTATCTACTGTGCTAATTAGAGACAACTGGTGGCTCAATGAACAGAGCACTGGTCCTGGAGTCAGAAAGATCTAAGTTCAAATCCACTCTCAGAGACTTACTCACTACTTGACCCTGGGCAGTCACTTCTCCTCTGACAGCCTGACAAAGTGGATCCACTGGAGAAGGAAACCGTTCCAATATCTTTGCCATGAAAACCTCAAATGGGGTCATGAAAGGTCAGAAATGACTGAACACCTGGAGTGGCTTGAGTCAGAGAGCTGTATCTTTTCAGCATGTGGAATTTTGCCAGATTCAGGGTAAGGTCTGTTCTCTCCCTTCCTGGACTGGGTGCCCTGGGTGGCACTCCATTAGAAAGTAGTTGACTCAAGCAGCTGAAAGGCTCAGTAGCTTCACAGTGACTGTCCTGTAGGTCTAACTTGGTTCTGATGCTAGGAATAAGTCCCTAATCCAATCTGGAAGTGATGCCAATCTAGCCTTGTTCTGCACCTGAGGCTCAGTTTGCAGTGTGTTCTGGGCTACCTTGCACTAAACTGTTAGTACAACTTTTTTCAGAGTCCTGTGGATTGAATTCTTCACTTCCCTTTAAGAGAAACTTCTTCCCCCTCCTCCCATACTCATGATGCTGTCCTGGACTTAGGACAATGATTGCCTATTTCTGTTCTTGACCTATAGATGAGCCCACAGTCTGATCTTGGCTACGCTACGCTTTTCTGGAGCCAGGACAGGGCGTATGGCTAAGTCCAAATCCTGACCCACCACTGTTCCACTGTTCCTACCATGTTTATTTGCTTATGGGTCACATCTGTGATCTTAGACTAGAAAGATGCCCCACCGTGGTTTCTCCCTATTTCCCTGTCTTCTTACATCTTTGTTGGAGTATCTTAAGGAGGAGTTAGGCTGAATTGCTTTTTTCCTACTCAGATAGATTGGCTTATCTACTTGATCCTTTTTTTTCCCCCACTGATACATTCGGAATATTTTAACCAGTTGAAAATTATTTTGGTGACTGCTACTTTATATTTAATTTGCAGATCTGATTATGGTATGCCATCTTCAATTTTGCTTTTTCTTATGATTTCTCTTGCAATTTTAGAACTCTGATTCTTCCAAATGGATTTTGTGGTTTGTGTGGTACTATTATATACTTCTCTGGTGATATAATTATTATAGCACCAAATTATAAATTAACCCAAGTGGAAGCATGTTGATAATGTCCTTACCCCTCTCCCAAAGTTCAGATAAAAACAAAGAAAAAAATACATATATATGTATGTGTGTATACACACACATACACACACACACACACATACATTCACATACAGTTTTGTTTTGTTTGGTTTTCCTCTCATCTAAAATCCTTTCTAGACTTTTCCTTTTACAAAAGTTTGTGAAAGTTTAGAAACAAAGCTAAGGTCCAGGGAAAATGAATCAAAGGTGGTGACGAAAATTACAACCAGAAATACTTTTTGTTTAATTAAGATCATTTCCTTTCCCATCCCATGTAGCATAGTAATCTCTTCTCTTTCTTGAAAGGATAAAGATATTGATGACAGGGAGGTCTCTGATTACTTCAAAACCACACTTGAGGGGAGTGGTCAAATAAGAAGTTGTAGTTATCTGACAAGATTAAGTGATCATTGTTCTAGAATGGTAACTAAACTGTATTTCTTCATGTTGTAACCTTTTCTTTTTTAAAGGTTCCAGTACATGTTACTCAAATTGTCTTTTGGTGGACAGATGTCTCTGGCAAGCAAGATGGGGTGGAGACTATGTTAGTTTAGGCATTTTGTCTCTAAATTAGAAATGCATGGGTTTAGTATAATGTTGAATTCATTCTTGCAGACTTGTACATAAAATGCAGAGAATGGCATTGACTTTTTTGTCTCTTAGAGAGATAGCAATGTCATTTTTTTAATAATATTGAAATTCCACAGTAAATCTCTCTCTGTTTATCTCCCTTTATTTCTCCGTTTGTAAAAAGCTTGTGTATATTAACTACCAGATATGTGTTATTATCTTTTCATTCCTGTCCAACTCTTCATGGCCTCATTTGGGGTTTTGTTTCCAAAGACACAAAAGTGGTTTCCATTTCCTTCATCAGTGGATCTATTTTGTCAGGGTATCACGGGTTAGGTGAGTTGCCCAGAGTCACACAACTAGGAAGTCTCTGAGAGTAGATTTAAACTTGAGATCTTCCTGATTCTAGGCCCAGGGCTCTAGCCATTGAACCAACAGTAGCCTGAGGCCAGATTTGGACTCAAGAAAATGAGTCTTCCTGATTTTGGGGCCTGATACTCTATCCACTGTACCACGTAGCTTCCCACCAGATATGTAATTATAGGTTATTTTTAATGCAATATTGCTTAACGCTTCTTGATTTTATTAACAGCATATAGAAATGCTGATGTGTTATGGATTTATTTTGCATCATACTATGATTATCATTACCATTAATTTCATCATTGATTGTCTTGATTTTTCTGAAAATCATCATGACAAAGAAAGATAGTTTTTTTTTACTTTGCCAAAGATTTTTGTTTTGTTCCCTTATTGTTATAGCTCACATTTCTAGAATTATGTCAAATACTAGTGACGAGGAGAGTTAACTTTGCTTTAACCTTGTTTGTACTGAAGAAGCTTTTTTTCAGTTCTTGGCTTTAGAAATATGCTCTTGATTATATTAAAGAGTGGCCTTTATAGGTTTTCGGGTTTTTAATATATGTGATAGTTGGACTTTGTCAATAACTTTTTTCTGAATTGATTAAAATAACTGTGCACATTTTTGTTTTGTTTATATGGTTTATTATGCTAAATTTGTCCCTAAATTTAAATCATTGAATATATTTTATGGTTACATTAAATATGTACATGTTTATGGGTGTACAGATATATATGTGACCTTTCTCTGTATTATCTTCTCTGCAATACAAATGAGATAATAATTGTAAAACACTTAGCACAGTGACTAGAACATAAGAGGTGTTATATAAATGCTAACTATCATCATCATCATCATTACTTGGTTTCTTCCATTCAACTTTTCTTCCTCAGAGATTATATACATTTTTTTAAGAAAACATCACCCACGTCAATGACCTTATCTAGCCCTAGCTACATGCAAACAAATATTTATTTTCTTAATCTTTCATTTCTGTCTGAAAGTGTTTACCTTCATAACAGTTTATCCATTTGTATGTTTAACACTCTGTTCACCTCTGAGTGTTTTTGATAGAAGTTGAATTCTTTTCTTTTGCTATGCTCCTATTCTTTTCTTTTTCTTTTTTCTTCCTTAGATATAGTTTCACTAAATATTTATGTATGCCATTTGTGATCTCTACTGAAACTTATTGCTTTGTTGAATGTCGTATTCCAAATTTTCTTTTTTTCCTTTGCAAATAAGGAATAATCATAGACTATTCTAATAAGAATATGCTTTGAACATGAAAGGGTTTTTTTTCTATTACTCCTAACAAAGATTATTATTTGATGTAATTATGGGTTTGTTTGTTTTTTTATAGCTTGCATGGGATAATGTTGAAAAGACTATGTACTAGATTACCTCTCTTATTGATGTCTTCCAATTATTACCTACATATGGTAGTCTGAGGAAAGAGAAAATTGTAACAATTAGCAGGTTAAAAAATACTTCTTATAGGAAGTCAGCTATAAACTGATTCTTGAAGGAAACTAAACACTCTAGAAGGTAGAGATAGAGAGGAAGTACATTCCAGGAATGGAAGGCAACATTTACAAAGGCATGAAAGGAAGAGATAGTATTCGTGATTCATGTAAGAAACTAATTTTAATGGAATGTAGAATGAATGAAAGGAAGGGGTGAAGTAAAATTGTAATGAATATGTAGAATAGAATGGTATTATGAAGGGCACATAGGTAGAGGAATTTATGTTTTATCCATTAGTCAAAGCTCAGTCATTTTTCAGTTGTGTTTGACTCTTCATGACCCCATTTGGAGTTTTCTTGGCAAAGATACTGGAGTGGTTTGCCATTTCTTTGTCCAGCTCATTTTACAGATGAGGAACTATGGCAAACAGGATTAAGTGACTTTCCTTGGGTTACAGAGCTAGTTAGTGTCTGAGGCCAAATTTGAACTTAAGAAAATAAGTGTTCTTGACTCCTGGGCCTGGCACTCTATCCACTGTGCCACCTAACTGCCCTTTAGTCAATAGGAAGACATAGAAAATTGTTGAACAGGGAAATGATGTTGTCAAATGTGTGCTTTGTGAAGTTTATTTAGTCATTTGGATAAGATTGACTTTGAAAACAGAAAATATGGAAGTCTGGAGTCTCAGGAGACTGATGTATTACTCTGGAAGGCAAGTAATGGAGGACTGAAAACATGGGACATTGATGTGAGTGGTGAGAATTGGAGTATGCATATATGTGAGATACTAATTGAAGTTGGAATGGATAGGGCACGGGAAATGTTCAGGCTTCAGTTGATGCCAGCTAATTCCTTTTTGGAAGATACTTGAAAGCCTATCAGTAAACTGCTGTTCCAAAATAACATTTATTTTTCAGGATCATATTTTAACTGTATTCAATGCCTGAGTTTTTGAATGATGACTAATCCATTTTAGTTGTCCCTTCTCCAAGGTGTTGAATTCAACTTTTTTTTTCCTTCATTTTTTATGGATATAACCTGTTAGGCTGATTTTGTTTATTTGATTTTCCTTTAAATGAAAATTTATTTTGGCTTTCTGTAGCTACAGGTTAAAACATTTTGTTCAAAAGATTCAATAGTTTTATTTCTGGAAAACTGCTAATTCATGACTTTTTACTAGTCTACTTCAACAAAAAGACCTCACTTCTTAATACCAAGAAACAGTGCAAACAAGACATTTAAAAAACTTTCATCTTATATTCATCAGTTAGAAAATTAATTGTCTAGCACTGACTTTTTTAAAGGCTCCAATATAATTAGTACAATAGGAGTAGAACATTGTGAGCTTCTGTTTCTATCCTAAATTGTATTTTGTTGATGGAAAAGTGGTGATAATATCCACTATGATTAGGGAGAAATGATTAGAGTCTTGAATTAGTTACACGCAATTGTATTCTAGGGCCAAACAAAAGGAAAGAGTATTGTTCATAAAAGAGATTAAGTAGATAACCCAGGATCCAGGAAACTCTGGGTTCTTTTCTCAGTGTCATTAACTAGCAAGGTGACTATGGGCATGCCTTTTACCCCATATCATCATTCAATCAATAAGAGCTTTAGCAGAAAAAGAGATAAGAAAAAAGAATATCTTTCTCCTGTACAGAGATAATTGAAATTCACTTAATTGGATTGTTCAAACACTTAAATATCAGGCAGATAAGAGTCAAAACAGATCCATTTAACTTCTTAAAGACATATTTTCCCCTATTTGTTAAAACAGAATAATAATGTTCATCTGCCTCAGAGTAATGTGGCAAGGGCACCATCATAATAAAGCACATTATTTTGTAATTTCATTGTATTTGTTAAATGTCCAGTATGGAAAACCCACAGAGCACCTTATGAAATCTTGTATATATCCATGGTTGATTGCCAAATAATTCGGTAAGAAAAATTCAATAGAACCAATTGTTTTACTTAATTGATTCATTTGGCTAAATTGATCTGATGATTCACTAACCCAGCATTTTCCAAATAGTGAACTATGGAACATTAATTTTTCTAGGTGATATAAATGGAGATATTGGAAGAAAAGTTTGATACTAGTAATAATAGCTACATTGAAATGAGTTTTAATTTGTATGTGTATACACACATATACATATATATAAATACCTTTTTTGTTTATATTTTGAAAATTTTACCTTAAATACAATTTGAATTTCTTCTATTTTCATTCTAAATTTCCCTTCCTCTATTACTGGGGCATTCCAACTTTTGAGACTCTCTGGAGCATAATTAATGAGTTTTATCAATATGTTGCAAACCCAAACATCTTACTTGGCAAAATCATTCTTGGATATACTGCACAAATCAATTAATCTTTGAATTACTGAATTTCTCTCTAAAAATTAATTATTTCAATTAACATAGTCATTCAGTAGTCTTATAGAACCAAGTATTGTACAAGTCTTCAAGGAGCTTAGATTCAGGACGAAAAGGTACTTTCTTTAATTTATGGCCTAATAGTCTATGTTTGCAGTTTACATAGACCAGGTCTGATCTTAAAGTTAAATCTTCCACTTTCTACCCCCACTCTTGCATAAATCACATTGCTTTAGCTTATTTCCCCCTTAGAATTGCCTGTTGGAAATCTCAGAATATATCTCACATTTATGTTTTCATGGATGTTGGTAAAGGGGTACTCAGCTCCCACAGAATGACTCAAGGAAACAATGTATATCAAATATAGAATAGTATTACTTATCATCATAAAAACAAAAATACAAAAAGGGCTCAGAGTTGTCCCTGAGAGATCTATTCAATTCTGCTCTTTGTCTGTTATAGAACATTCTATATTAGAACATCTGAGGGCTCTAGAAACCCCAAGTTCGATTCCCTTCAAAGGCAGATCCCAATCATGGAGTGTTGCTATGACTCTGGGAGATTGAATAGGTCTTAAGTGAAGGTGAACTCCCCAAAGAAAGAACAAATTGACAAAGATGATAAAAGTCAGAAATAGTCTCACTGGGGCATGGAAAATATTGGCACAGTAATAAACTATTGATATAATTACAAATTTATCTGAGCCTTCTAGAAAATAATTTACAGTTATACAGGAAAACTTACTGAATTATTCAAACTCTTTTCCTTAAGGAACTAAGGCATATATTCAGAACATCCACATGGAGGGAAAGGTCCTGTAGATTACAAAATAGATGACAAAATATTCACGACACTACTATTTGATAACAAAAATAACTAGAAATATATTATATACATGTATTAATTTATAGGCCAACAAACTTTGGTACTATATAGGAATATAATGAAATATAATTGCATCATGGGGTAATTTTAATATTAGAAATTCAAGGAAGGGTGGGAAGAGTTGAATGAATTTATGCAGAACTAGAAAAGCAGAACCTGGGAGACAATATACAAAATGACTATTGTAATGCATATGGCAAAACCAAATGATGACATATTTCAGTTCAAAGTCAGGTGAAAAATGTGGTTCTAGATGTATGATGTCAGAATACATGTTTTTCTTCTCATTAAAAGGGTAGTAGACTATATGTAGGGCATATTACATACTATATTATTTATTATCCCTATGTTAAAGTGTTCTGCTTCTTGTTTTATTTTGTTGAATAATTATTTTGGCGTTAAAAATCTATTAACAAAACTAAAAAATAGATCCAAAATCATCCTCATGTATTAATAAAATATTGGGATGCACTCCAGTGGAAGATAAGAATACGAAGTTAAAATAAAACCATTGTGAAGAGTGAAAAATTGGGCATTGGCACAATAATTTTTAATTTTTAAAAAATTTAATTTTAATCTATGGAATAAAACAAGTATTTCCATAACACAGTCCATAATAGATTTTCGGTTTCATGAACAATCTTTTTTATTATACTATAAAATAGTAGTAAATAAAAGCAGATTGTTCATGAAACTGAAAATCTATTGTGTACAACTTGTTATTCCTTTAAAATATACGTTATCATGTAAATTTTTTATTTTCCTTTTATTTACTCCCTTCCCACCCTAGAGATCGCTACCATTAGACACAAATATGTGTGTATGTACACACATATTATATATGTAAAATAATTGACCATATATTAGACCAAAATTTTTTATAGTTAAAACACAAAGATTTTACTGAGTCTTCTAATTAGGTACCACTTCCCTAATAGCAGAATACAATCAAATTAATTTAACTTATTCTATATTTAGTTCTCAGACCAGGTTTGCAAGGTAGCACCATGTCATCTCTATATCAGAGCTGTACTCATGTTGCGATCTGGTGGCATTCAGAAAGGAACAAACATAGCTTTGAAAATAAAGGTTTGATTCAATTTTGAGAATAATAATAAAAACCTTGTGTTTTTCTTTCTTTTGAATGTCAAAATGACATATATTTATCTTTTCTATAAATCATGCTATGAGCCCTGAGAAGTTAGTCCCTTAAACTTTAAGCAGAGAATCAAGGAAAGGGAGGAAACAAACATTTATTAAACACATACTCTGTTCCAAGCCCTGTGCTAAACATTGTATAAATACTTTCATTTGATCCTCCCAACAGCTCTGGAGAGCTATGATTATGATTATCACCATTTTGCAGTTGAAGAAACTGAGGCATTCAGAGGTTAAATGAACTTAAGTGATTTGCCCAGGACTTTAAATTCAGGTCTTCATTAGTCCTTGGGCTTGCAGGCTCAGACCTCTTTCTACTGAACTACCTAGGTGACTCAATGTTCATGTTTAGATAAGAAAAATAAAATTTATCATAAAAACACAAGCCAGTTCATTATAAGTCTATACCTGGTGAGTTGGAAAATTAAAGTGACTTCATTTCTCTTAATCAGTTGACCCTATAATTCATATAATAATGCAAAATAGGCATTTGTTTTGCATGTGATAGCTCAAGGAACATGGTATAATATTGAAATGCTTCTGAAAGTTGAACATTATATGTGTGAAAACCCCATTGTCCATCAGGAAAATGAGTTCTAGCTCTTCCTGCTGAGCAAATATGGGAGGGTTCATCACAGCCAGAATACAGTAGAAAACTGAGTAAAGGGAAATCAGGAGTTAAGTTGTCAGGAGAAAAATATCTGCCAGGGAGCATATATAGCAGGCAGGAGCCCCAGAGAGTAGAAATGGATTGCTAAGCCCAAATAAAAACACAGAAGTACAGTCAGTCACTAAAACAAGGTTAGGAATCAGAAGCCAGAGTCAGGAGGACAAAGGAAAACATGAGGAAAGGCAAATAACAAGGAAGGCAATACCTAAGGGCCTAAAATATTTGTCTGTGCTTGGTTGTATCTTTCCCTTTACCTAATTCTGAAGCATGCAAGCCTAGCTGTTTCCTCTGTGAAGAACACTGGCAGTACCTGAATGAATTGCATTCTCTGACCTTTCTCACTCATTCATACAGCAGCCATATTAACAAGATAAAGTTTTACTAATAATCCTCATCATAAAAAAAGAGTCATAATTCTCCAAAGGATTTTTTTTTTTGGTTACATACATCTTTAAGAGAAGCATGATGTGGGGCAGCTAGGTGGTACAGAGGATAGAACACTGCCCCTAGAGTCAGGAGAACCTGAGTTCAAATCCAGTCTCAGACAGCTAGTCTCAGACTAGCTGTGTGACCCTGGCAAATCACTTAATCCTAATTGCCAGAGGAGCGTATTGGGTTATAGAAATATAAAACAGACTACTGGGAATGCTCTGATTTCTAAATTAGTCTAACCCAATGTCTTGTTACCTGATTATTCTAAATCATGTACAGGAATATAATGCAAGAACACAAAACAGTGGACTGCAGATTATGGAGTCCAAGGCCATGAACTCTATAGTAGGGTTAATGCTTAGACAGCACAAATTTCAATAAACTATCCATAATTTTTGATCGGTAGCACTATGGAGGTCTGTCAAAGAGACATGCCCTTCTCAAGTTCCATTACCATGAAAGCCATGCCCATGATAAATTCTTTCCTGGAACATACAAATCAGCCTCATGTTTTACACTTTTATGAGGCACTATAATTCTGTGGGGGAAAAAAAAAGTGAGGGACTTTGAGTCACAGGATTTGAGTTCAAATCCTGATGCTGGCATATCTCGTGACTGGAGCATTTCACTCCAATCTAGACTGTACTCTTGACTCTCCACAGGACTTTCTCTTTCATGCCATAAAAGCACCTTCACCCAGAAGTTCTTGGGTTCTTGGATCTTCTCACTCTTCTCACACTGGAAGTATCCTCAGTACCTACGACCTGCGACTGGTTTGCCCTCCAGGCTACACTCCTGACACCTCCTCCTCTTCTCAGCTTCCTTTTGCGAGTTATTGACTTTTCCCACTAAAATGTGAGCTCCTTGAAGGCCAGGATTATTTTTTTTTTCTGCTCCCATTTTGTGTTCCTAGAACTTAGCACAGGGACTAGCACAGAGTAAGCACTTAAAAGGGCAGTTAGGTGGAGAAGTAGTTAGAGCACCTGGCTTGGAGTCAGGAAGACCTGAAATTTAAATGTAGCCTCAGAAACCTATTAGTTGTATGACCCTGGGCAAGTCATGTAAGTGCTGATGTCCTCAGTTTTCTCATCAGTGAAAATGGGAATCATAATAACCTAACTTCCAAAGTTGTTGTGAGAATCAATTGAGATAATTGTGTAAGATCAGATAATGAGATAATAATTGCGAAGTGTTTATCACTGTGACTGGCAAACACTACATAAACACTGGCAAGCATTATGTAAATGATAGCTATTATTGATATTTTTATTAATATAATTAATAAAATTCTAAATGCTTGTTGACTTCCTTGACACACTACCTTGTGACATTGGAGAAGTCACTTCAGTCCCCAGAGCCCTAGTTTCCTCATCTATCAAAATTAGGGTGTTGAATCAGATGACCTTTAAAAGTCCTTTTCAGCTTAGATTTATGATTGTATGATGTCCCTGTTATTGAAAAATGAGTACACTGGAGAAGAACACTCTGAATTGTGTAACCTCATAAAAGGCTTACTAGAAAGGCCTATCCCATTCTAGTAATCAAGGTTTTGCTTTGTTTTGTTTTGTTTTGTTTTCCCCCAGTGTTCTTTCTGTAAAACATCAATTTCAGTGATGATGATAGAAACTTGGGGTTCTTTTATTGTACTTTGAGCTTTACAATGTGCTTGTCTCCAATAACCCTAAGAAGGACAAGAACCAATATCATTATTTCTGTTTCACAGACCACAGAACAGGGATCAAGGAGGTCAAGTGATTTGTACAAGGTCACATGGTTAGTTTCAAGGTAGGAACTCAAATTCAGGTCTCTCAACTCCAGGAGCAGGACTATTTCACTGTACCACACTTCCAGATATAAAGCTGGGCAGAATGGATTCACTTAAAGTTTGATAGAATATCAGTGTTTAGTTAAAATTTTAAAAGGCCAATCCATTTACTGGTTACTATAGGTCTGGCACATCGTTTTAAGAAATTTATTCTCACAAATTACATATTTTGATAATGATAGGTTGTTCATTTCATCTCAGTAAGATGTATTAGGGAAAAAAAGTCCTATGATTATTTCATTATTAAATCTACTCTTTTCCCCACATATCACCC
This sequence comes from Phascolarctos cinereus, assembly GCF_003287225.1. Taxonomy (NCBI): domain Eukaryota; kingdom Metazoa; phylum Chordata; class Mammalia; order Diprotodontia; family Phascolarctidae; genus Phascolarctos; species Phascolarctos cinereus. The sequence goes on along the minus strand of NW_027555958.1, from coordinate 393,539,268 downwards.
AGAAATAAAATGTATTAAAGCACATTATCCTCTGGGAAAGAAGGAAGCCTAAATAGGCTTCATTTAGCTTTTACTTATTGGCAGGTATGGCTGTTCTTTTGGTGAGGGTAAGGAAACTTTAGCTTCATTTCTGAGTGCAAAACTTTTGTTTTTCAAAGGCCCCATAATTTTCACCTAAAATTCAGAAAATAATAGCTTAACATGTAATGGGTATGTTTCTAATAGAAGCTATAAAGAGCAAGCTATAATCTTGCTTTTAGAAATGTTGACAGTTACTATGACTTCCTCCCTAGAGATGTAAAAGCTTTCATGGGGAAACAAAGACCTTTGGATTACAACTTTATTAATGTTTAATACATGTCATTTAATACTAGGAATGCCATTTACAACATTATTAGAAGCTTCCTATGAATATGATGGCATTTTACTTTCAACACATTCTTCTCATTTCTGATCTAACCATTAAACCAACAGTGCAGGGTTAGTGGAGAGAAGGCTGAATTTTCCATCAGGGGGCCTGGATTTAATTCACAGCTCTGAAACAAAGTACATGTGTGCCCTTGATCAAGTCACTTAACCCCTTTAGACCTCAGTCTTTGTAAAACTTAAGACACTGGATTAAAAGTTCCATTTTAGACCTAAATACTATGATTCAAGTTCTAACAGTTATAGCTGAAGACATTGCCTATGTGTGTCTTTTTATGTAAAGAATCCTGGCAATAAAGAGTTACTCCAATTACACAGCCCTACCCTGAAAAGGGACAGAAACAGCCAAACTGATTAGCCAAACTGTAAGGCATAATAACCACCAAGTACTAAAAAGAAATGTAAAAAAAAAAATAAGGTATATATTCTTATCTGACATATTTATAAATGATATGTCTATAAAATGGAATGCTAAATTTGTGCACCTGTAAAATATGCCTAAGTTTTTTTGTTTGCTTGAATAGAAAGGGTTGGACTTCTGGGGACAGTTGATCAGTCATATCTGCTGAAGGGCTGGCCAGTTCCTATGTATTATGTATGAGAGGCAGCTATGTGCTTCAGAAAATAGAGCGTGGGACTTGGAATCGGGAAGATTTGAATTCAAATCCTTCCTTAGACACTTATTAATTGTATGACCTGGGCAAATCGCTTAAAACTCCCTGTCCCTTAGTTTCCTCATATGTAAAGTAGGGGCAACAATATCACCTTTGTAGCAGGATTATTGTGAGAATCAAATAAGATAAAATATATGAAGTACTTTTCAAACCTTAAAACACATTATAAATGTCAGATATTCTTATTGTTATTATTAATTTCAACATGACGACCACCACCACAACCACCATCATCCTTATCATCATTGAATTGTCACAAAAGCCTGGGACCCAGAAGGGCAACATCAGAAATATACGCGTCGTCTTTATTATGGCTTTCATTTTTATATTATTTAAGTAAACAGATATTTTAAAAACACTCTCTATGCACCAGAAATTGTACTAGGCACTGGTGATATGAATGCGAAAGAGAGATATCTTCTGTCCATAGGAGCTTTCATTAAATTTTGCCAAGCATTTTGTATAATTATCTCATTTTGTGTTTACAACAACTCTATTACATATGAACACATGATTCCTAAAAAAAGAAATAGGAATTTTATTTCTGAAAATAAGAATGAGGTCCTTTATTTAATAGAATTTTTCTGGAGATAAATGAGATTATGTATGGGATTCTTTCCTTTCCCTCACAACTTATGTCCAACCAGTTACCAATTCTTACTGACTATGCCTCACAATGACTCTCACAACCCTCTTCTCAATTCATAAAATTAGTTCAGTCCATCATTACATCTTATACAATAGATTCTTAATGGAATATTATTTACCTTCATAAAGCTCTGTTACAGTTGAACTGAATTTCTGACTATTTCTTTGTTTGGATGTTGCATCTCCTATGTGTATTCCCTCACATAAGTGGTCCCATTTATATTGGAATGTCCTCTCTTCTCATCTATACTTTATAGTATAGTAGCAGAGTATTTCTAGCTTCCTCTAAAGCGCAGATCATATACCATCTCATAGATGAAATCTACCATTCTCAGTTATTAGCACACTTTCTCTCTTGATATTGCTGTGTATTACTTTATATTTACATTCCTTTGTATAGAATATATGTGCCCAGTGGAAGATAACCTCTCTGAGTGTAGGGACTGTTCATTTTTTGTCATTTTGTCCCCAGATTCTAGCACAGTTCTTTGCATGCTCATACAGGGTGTTTAAGAAATGTTTATCGAATTAGATCTAATTGTATCTAGTAGTTCCTGACTTAAGCAAAAATGTGCTAATTCCTGTTGCTCATCTAACTATACTAGACTTCCTTGGAAAACTACAACCACCACAACACAGCACCAGCAATAACTTGCTTTTATATAGCAAATGCAATCAGGAGTTTCTGACATCTCTAAGTCTAGACATTTACAGAAATTGGATTTTTTTTAAAAGTCCAATTTCTGGGATACCAGGCTAAAACATCCAAAGACAAAGTCAACATTGAATGCTATATTCCAATAAAATACTTACTTACTTCAGTACTCTACAATAGCCAGGCCTTTTGGTAGTCTCATTACATTGATTACCAATTCACTATGAATCTCTCTTTTACTTTGTACCACTTGTAAGCAGTCAAGAATATTGATTGTGAAGGAAAATAGCAAAATTGGCCAATGTTTTCATTTAAACATATGAATGATTGATTGCCTTTTTCTGCCTGAAAATCCATTTTTGCTTATTAGGTAGGATTTCCTTAGATAGTAAGTACAACCCATAGGTGAGAGGTAATGTCTACCTTTTCCTAGCATATGGGTATTAGGCTTGGGTTCACTATGAACTTTTTTATGCTCTTTAAATAAAGTTTGCTTAGGACAAAATGTCACATTTCTATAGGATTGTTTATTTGTTTAGTACCCTTCCTAGGAGCCCAGGACATTCTTCCAGTATGGTAATATGCCTGTTTTCCAGTTGGAAAACACGGTCGTCCTCAAATGATGAAGAAAATATGGGAAAAAATGGAACACTAATGCACTGTTGGTGGAGTTGTAAACTGATTCAACCATTCTATAGAGCAATTTGGAACTAGCCCAAAAGGCTATAAAATCATACATGCTTTTTGACCCAGAAATACCACTACTAGATCTGCATCCCCAAAGAGATAAAAACAAAAAGAGAAAGGACCTATATGTACAAAAATGCCCTATATTCTCTTTTCTTAGGGCAAAGAATTGGAAATTGAGGGGATGCCTATCAGTTGGGGAATGGCTGAACAGATTGTGGTAGGTGATTGTGATGGAACACTATTTTGCTATGGAAAATGATGAGTGGGATGCTCCCAGAGAAGCCTGAAGAGACTTGCATGAGCTTATACAAACTGAGAAGTATTGTCTACAAAGTAACAGCAATTTTGTAAGATGATCAGCTATTGCTTTTCTCAGCAATACAATGATCCAAGACCACTCTGAAAGACTTATGATAAAAAAATGTTATCTATCCCCAGAGAAAGAACTGATAAGGTCTGAATGCAGATTGAAGCATGCTTTTTCTTTTTTCTTTTTCTTATTTTTTTCTGATCTATGTTTTCTTTCACAAGTGACTATTACAAAATGTTTTGCATGACTGCACATATATAACCTATATTGAATTGCTTACCTTGTTGATGAGAGTGGGTGAGGATGGAGGAAGGGAGAGAATTTGGAACTCAAACTTTTAAAAATGAATGTTAAAAATTGTTTTTATATGTAACTTGGGAAAAACAAAATACTAAATAAAAGTTGAAAAAAATGAAAAGAAGAAAACCTAGTTATTTTTTAAATATAATTTAATTTAAAAAAGTGGTGCTTATTTAAGAGTATAGAATGCTCAAAAAAATAGGGTGAAATCAATCTCAAAAAACCAATACTCTGTATCTTTCAATATTCCTATATTTCTAAGACATTAACTTTTTTTTTTTACTTTCGAAATACCTAAGTGGAATAACCAAAGTCTCTTAACATTAATTTCACCTAATTTTTAAGTTAAAGCATTTTAGGAATTATACATCAAAGTAAAGGTAGGAATAAGAAAGAGGAAAATAATACCTTAGACATGAAGCTACATAAATAATTTATTCTAAATGTATATGGCAAGTTCTTGAATATTATTTCAATATATAAATTTATCCTAGATAGTTGTTTTAGCTTTAGACATAAGCAAAACAAAGAAACAAAAAAGGGACAAGAACATGATGAAGAAATTTCATTAAAATTAGTGTTTTTCTAGTTTTATGGTAGCTAGCTCAATATTCTGTCTTGCCTTTCTTGCTGAGTTTTTATAAGAAGTAGTCAACCTATTTTCCCTCCCAATCTACAAAGTCCAATTCCTTTACTCTAAATGATTGTCTTTAATTTGTCAAGGCCAAAAATATAAAAATCCTGCTACAAAGGTGCCTATTTAATTGTCAGAGAAAGCTTTCAAGATTTTGCCAATAATTCATTTATTCATTCAGTTAACATGAGTTATTACCCATTGTTGTTGTTGTTGTTGTTGTTGTTGTTGTTGTTTAAGCCATAATAGTTTATGAGGATTAAAACATAGAGTTGATCCTAGTTCTGATCCTGACCCTGCCTGGCTCTGACAAGCCCTGCTCATATGGCCAAGTTTCTAAACGTATCTGGACTTTAGCTTCCTCAACTGTGAAATCAATGGGTTATGTTAGGTGTTCTCTTAAGGTTTTATCTACTTCTAGAAATTTTATGATGGAATACATACATCAAATGATGAGGTTTCAAATAAAGCTGCCCTTGGGTGACAGAAAAAAGGAAAGAATACTTCTCTCTTCTTCTCTCCCTAAGAAGTATATGTCTCCAGTTCATTTCATAGCTGGCATGACATTAATGATAATAATAATGATAATAACAATAACAAACAAATAGCATCTTCTATAGGCCATGCACCCTATTTTTTGGAGCATTCTATTCTCTTTAGACTCTCATATTAACCCTGACAGATGAGTGCTGTTATTATCCCCATTTTACATTTGAAGAAACTGAGGCAAACAGAGGTCAAGTGGCTCGCCCAAGATCATACATCTAGTAAGTTTCTGAGGTTAAATTTGTCACTACAGGCCTAAAGCTTTGTCTACTGCATCACCTACCTGCTTCTGAATGTCACTAGGATTTCAAGCTATGTGCTTGTCCTTAAAAAAATCTCCCTTTAGAAGTGTAAGGTGAATAAAATTACTTTGTTCAACTTAAATATGGGGAATCTAAAGTGTGCATTTTGGGTCAATAACAAAGCATTTACTGAGCACCTATTGTGCTTGGACATAGAGTATGACAGGAGAATAACATATGATGAGTCTAGAAAAATAGGTTGAGCAAGGTTGTGAAAGGCCTAAAGTTCTAAAGAAAAGAGTTCATATTTTATCTTACAGACAATAGGGAGCCACAGGAGTTGACTGAATAGAAGAGTGATAGGGGGTAGTTCCGCACTTAAGGAAAATCACTTTGGCAGCAGCTAATAGGCTGAACTGGAGGAGAGAGAGACTTGAGGCAGGTAGACCAAATAGGAGACTGTTGCAATAATATAAGCAAGATGTGATAAGTACCAAGACTAAAGTGGTGGTTGTGTGATTAGAGACAAGAGGTCATATTCAAGAGATATTGTAGAGCTAAAAATGGCAAAATCCATCAAATAATTTCAAGCTATGGGGAGACTGAGTCAAGAGTTGAGGACAAAAAATAATCACAGTTATAGATATAAAGAGGACTTTAAAGATCATATAGTCTACTCTCCCCACCCCCACCCCAACCCTATTTTTACCTACAAAGGAAATGATACACAAAAATTTTAAGTTACTTTTTCAACTTTAGGCAGTTACTTCTAGCCAAGACTTGAACTCACACCTTCTTATTCATATTATGTTATTATTATTATGTTGGTTTTCATCACTTCAGTTAAATACATATTAGTAAGAAAAGTATTATAAATAAATTTATGCTCTGCTACCACTGTGATTGTTACTAATATTATTATGTTTTCAAAATGGACAGCTATTCTTAATTACTTTTTCTACATGATGAGCTTCTAAAGACTCTACATGTTTACCTCTCCTTGGCAATAGGATAATCGTTGAAATGTTCTTCTTTCTGGTTATTTGGAAATAGGACTGCTAGTTTTTTAAATTATATTTTTTTATTCACTTATCAAATATTTATTTTTCCCTCCCACCACCCACTGCAGTAGAAAAACAAAAGCCTATAGCAAATGTGCCTAGGCAAACAAAGCAAATTCCCATTATTAGTCATGCCCACAAATGTGTCTCATTTATTTTCTCATCTCTGTATCCTATGATGGGGAGCATTCTTCATCATCAGTCTCCTGGAATCATGGTTGATCATTGTGTTTATCAGAGTTGTTGAGTCTATCAATTTTGTTGCTTATGTTTACAATGTTATTGTTACAGGATAAATTAGTCTCATTGCTCTGTTCATCTACTTGACTTCTGGAAAATCAATTAATCTCAGCAAAGTGGCTATTTGATTGAATGGAGAAGGCAGATTCCTATTGTTAAAATTGCTGCATGTGCTTGATTTAAAATTTATTTGTCCTATAATTATACCCAGAAAAGGCATAGAATCATTTAATGGCTCTTTTCCCAGTTCTCATTCTGATACTTTCAGACTTTGCCACCATGTATCAACTGACTTTTTACCAAAAACTTCCTCAGCACCTGGGGTTGTTTCTCCATGGAACCCCTTAACCATTCTCCCATAGATGAGTTCCATCTGGAACTTTCATTTGGTGGAGGAGTCCAGACTAGCCATCACTCATTTCCCTTTTAGTTCTGCTTCTGCTTCTCTGAACTTTGCCACCATGTCAATTTTCAACAACTATTTTTGAGTTATCTTTCCCCTTCAGAAGTTCCCTGAGCCAAGTACTGTCTTTTTGCTTTCATTTATATCCCAGGGCTTAGCGTAGTACCTAGAACATAGTAAAAAGTTAATAAATGCTTAATGCCTGACTGCTTTAGATATGGCATACAATTTGGAATACAGACAGTGTGATTTTGTTTCCTACTCTCTGTGGGTGGTGAGGGTCAGACTACAGAGACTCTAGAAAAAAAATAGAGGCAGCTAGGTGGCACAATGGATAGAATGCCAGGCCTGGAGTCAGGAAGTCCTCATTCTGAATTCATATCTGGGTTCAGAAATTTACAACCTTTGTGACCTGGGAGAGTCACTTAACTCTGTTTGCCTCAGTTTCCTCACCCTTACAATGAGCTGGAGAAAGAAATGGCAGACCACCTCAGTATCTTTGCCAAGAAAACCTTAAATGAGGTCATGAAGAATTAGACACAACTTAAACTGAATACCAAGAAGAAAGAACAAACTAATTATACTCTATTCTAATAAAGTGGGAATAGTGGGAAGGATACATGGTTATGTTGGCTTTCTAATCCTTCATCCAGTTTAATTGCTTGTCTAGTTAAAGAAACAAGAAAGAATCTTTTTGCCCTTTTTGGCTTAACTTTCTTCTTCTGAATATTATAATAGCTAATGACAATGCACTCCCAATAGTACTTTCAGGTTTTTTTTTTTAATTCTTTTTGGAAGTTGTGAGAAACAAAGCTGATACTTCTCTGGTGGGATAAGGAAAACTAATTTCAATTTTTCCCTTTAGTTTGTGATGTTTTCTTCCTCTCCCCCTTCTGTATTTGTTATAGATGAATTTAGTTGAATCTAATTAATCTAATTCCATCCAGTTTACAAATATATCTGCATGTCTAGAAATTTAGGATTACCATTAAGAATCATTACCAAAAGCTTCGTATATATGGAAGTCAGTGTACTGAGACAGATTCAAGGCATATGTAAAAAAACACCTGGGAACAGATAAGTTGGCCAAAAAATCCTAGGGTCTGTGTAGTAGTCTCCTGTTTGGGAAGGAGAAAACTAAGGCTAGATCAGTATTAACAATATCAGGACTTGGTTGGGAGGGTGGATGTTTTCATATAAAGTACACAGTGGAAGTTTTTAGAAATACTCAAAGGAGAATAAGGAGAGGAAGACAAGTGGTAGCAGTCAACTTATGGCAGCACAATTACATTGGCAGCCACCTTCCCCAAGACCATGAGCATCAATGAGTTTTGACTGTAGAAGTGGAGATCAAGTATACAAGTGTGTGACTTTGGGTTTTTGTTATTTGTTTATTTGTTTTAATGATGAATTTCCACTCTAGCAGCTGGAGAGCTGAGAGAAACTAACCAAGTATAAGGAAGGGACAGTCTCTACCTCAGAACTGCCTTCCTGTTGCTTAGTTAAAAAAAATCTGCTAAAATATACATTTGCCAGATATGATAATATTTATCATATAAACGTGGTTTATCTTATTATCATGTTAATTGATACCTCTTTGTAGCACGAGGAAGCAAAGGAATTACAAAAGACAGAAATCTTTCTTTGAGGGTCTGGGAATTCAATATCCTTTGTTAGAGAGTTGGTTTGTTTTGTTTTGTTTTAATTTGGAGGCATAACTATTAACAATTTCATAATTACATTTTAACGTGCAGAATTACTATCAACATGGACTAAATTTGTAAATATTCCACAGTCATAAACTCAAGACCAAATGTTATGTGTATAAATTCAAGAGCAGAAGTTTTTAAATACTTAGAGAACTTAAATAATCAGAGCAATATTCATTGTTCATGTTTGGGGCATGCCAATATTATTAAAATGCCAACATCAAATAAATCAATTTAAAATTTTTGTTGCCATACCAAGCTGTCATGCAAATACTTCATGATGTTAAAAAAAAACAAACTTCATTTAAAGGAACAAAAGGACTAGAATCATTAAAACATTATTTTAAAAGTGGAAATAAAGGTAGAACAGTACTTCCAGACATCAAGCCATACTACAGAACAATAGTAAAGGAGACTAATTGTTACTTGTTAAAAAGTAAATATAAAGTCATAGATCAGAGAAACAGGACAGATGAAGATAAATCATAAAGAGATGATTTCAATACTTCAATTTTGAGAAACCTGAGAACATAAATTTCTCTGTTTGGTAAAAATTAGATTTGGACTAACATTCTATGCCTTATACAATATTAAGTTCCAAATGAACATACAAACTGAATATATTTAAGATCATATCATTTTTAAAAAAGAGAAACAGATCAGCTATTTTTCATAGATTTCACTAGATGGAAAGTTCTTGAAATAGAGGTTAATAAAAAGATAAAATAGACAATTTTATGACATGAAATATAAACAATTCCACACTAACAAAATCACTAATTAAAAAAGAAGCAATCAATGAGAAAACTCCATCAAAAAGCTCTATCATATGTCTTTTATATGACATTTATAGGGATATAAGGTAAACATATAAGAACAAGAATCATTCCCCTGTAGAAAAGTCACTAAAAGGTAAGAACAGTTCTCAAAGGAAGAATCAAAAGCTATTAAGAATCAGATGAAAGGCTGCTCCAAGTAAGTAATAGTAAGAGATTTACAAATCAAAAAAATGTTGAGGTTTCTTCTCAAATCTACGAGATGAAATGATTAATCTTAGATGGGGACATGGAAAGGCACTTGTATTAATGCACTGTTGATTGATTTGTGATTGGTCTCATTATTTGAAAAAATGAAATTTTACTAAAAGCAATGAAATGACTGAAATACCCATATGTTTTGTCCTAGTTACCACAATACTATCCTATGGAGGCCAAAGACAGAAATCAAAGTGTCCCTATTTACTAAAATATTTATAGCAATGTTTTTTGTAGTAGCAAAGAAATGCACAAAACAAAGACTTAACTAATTGATTGAAAACAATTAAACTGTAGTATATTCGTTTAATGGAATATTACTGTAATAAAATTAGGAATGAAGAATTGAACAAAACATGGGAAGATGTCTATGAATTGATACAGATTGAAGTAATCCAGACTGGGAGAACATAATGTATTTAATGACTAAAACATGTAAATGGAAATAACAAAAATAACAAAATGAAAATTAATGGTGAGTAGTTACACTGACCAAGTTTGTTCCCAAAGAAGTGATGAAAAAAGTCACCTTCCTTCCTTTTTGAAAAGGTGGGTGACTATAGGTATGGAACATTCCATATATTGTCAGAAACAGTGTATGTGCTGATGAGTTATATTGAATTGTTTTCTTTATATGAGAGATGGCTCTCTGGAAAGCGAAACATGATGGGACACCTTTAGAAATGCAGGTGATATGAAAATGAACTATATTAATAAAGAGGATTTAAAAAAACAAGATAATTATATAATTAATATACGGAGGCATTCATGATGAATTTACACGTTTGTACTGAGCTAGAAAATTTATTTATGCTCTATATTTTTGTAAGTTTCAGGCAAAAACTGTTATTTATTCATTGGTATTTGGACAACTTAGCATTCTATTTTTCACTGCTTTAAAATTCTAATAATTACTGGACAAAAAGGATTACTAAGTTGTAACGCCAGATCCACCCCTAATTAATGTAACTAAAACTTCTAGGTCATTGATTTTTAACTTAGATTAATATATATTTCAATAAATTGGTTTCCTTTGTAATTATATGTATTTTATTTTATGCATTTTAAAACATTCTGAGAAGGATCCATGGGGTGTTACTAGACTGAAAAGGTGGTCCATCACACACACACACAAACGCACAAACACACTAAAGACAAACAGTTAGACAAAGGATGGTTAAGTTCCCCCATAGAAATTTTTAGGAGTTATGAATTATCCCACAAAAAGTGTAAATTTTCTTACTGACTAATAAACACAGGGGAAAAAGAAGATGCTTTCATTAAAGGCACAGTTCCTTGGAGAAGTCCACAATGCAATCAAATATCTTTAAGAATTACACTCCTGAAGGTCACTAATTATGCTTATTAAGCATAAACCCTAACACAATCTACATTTGTTCAAAGAGAATCTTCCTCTTCAAAGAAATCTCTATGGAATCAGTCAAAGGGCTTATTCCTAGGACAATAATAGATAAGTACTCTCAGAACAATGTGCAGTGATTGTTGCAATTTTATACTTCACTGCACTTTCATGACAAATTGGGTAGCAAACTTTCCTTATTAATCTGCCCCCAGCCTGTCACTGAACAGCACAATGTCAATATAATGCAATGAGGCTACAAGTCTAGTTATAAAAGGTAAAAATGCAAACAAAAGCATCATGCTCAGTAATGTTCTGGTGCAGATAATGGAAAACAACTTGACGGTTTTAAGAGAGGCAATTATGTATGTTGTCCTCAACAGCATAACCATTTAACTTCCATTATATCGACTCTTTTGAAAAATGTCCTGAAGACTTTTAATTATCTAAACAGGAAAATTAAAAAAAAAAAAGCTTAGGTGATGGTGCTTTAGCCTTACAGGAATTAGATTCAAAGGGCGTGTCAATTTTTTCCCCCATGGCAAAAAAGCTATCATCAGTCTGTCTGTCTGTTTATCTATCTGTCTATCTATCTATCTATCTATCATCTATACCTATTTTTCTTTCTTTCTCTTTCTCTTCCTTCCTTCCTTCCTTCCTTCCTTCCTTCCTTCCTTCCTTCCTTTCTTTCTTTCTTTCTTTCTTTCTTTCTTTCTTTGTTTCTTTGTTTCTTTGTTTCTTTCTTTCTTCCTTTCTTCCTTTCTTCCTTCCTTCCTTTCTTCCTTTCTTCCTTTCTTTCTTTCTTTCTTTCTTTCTTTCTTTCTTTCTTTCTTTCTTTCTTTCTTTCTTTCTTCTTTCTTCCTTTCTTTCTTCCTTTCTTTCTTTCATCTATCCTGATTTATGTTTATCTAAGATACAATATATATATACTCAAATCTTGTAAGGTAATATGCATTTATCTATAACTTTTAAAAAAATACATGAAATTGCATGTCTATAAAGAGGCAACCAGGTGACAGAATGGATAGAGTGTTGTACTTGGATTCAGAAACATTTGAATCCAAATATGTCCCCAAACACTATTAGTTGTATGACCCTGGACAAGTCACTTAACTTTTATCTTTAGGGATAACTATAGCATATATCTCCTAAGGTTATTGTGAGGATAAAATGAGATAAAATGTTTAAAGCACTTTCTGCTCCTATCTACTTTTTACATATCAGGGAACTGAAGCAAATACAGGTCATTTGACTTACCCAATGACACAGTTGGTGCCAGATTTGAACCCAGCTCTCCCTGCTTCTAGATCTAGCACTTTATGTACTGTACCACCTAGCTTCCATTTTTAGTTTACATATTTTAGTTTACATGATTTTTTTGTTTATGGTCTAGTAGGGCTATAAAACATTTACTCAACTGTAAAACCAATTAGATTGTGATAAGTGCATAAACAAAGTCAGAGTTAGAGGAGTTTCAAAAATGTAGTGATCAAATATATGGGGATATGAGAGGAAGCTTCATAGAGAAACTATTTCTTACTTTGGGTTTCTAAAGCAGACAAGGATTTCAAAAGTGGGACATATCGAGTGTATCTTTTTCAAGGAAGTAGGAAGTATATGCACTACAACAAAGACCAGAGGGATCTCAACGAAATAAGGGAATAGGTAGTGTTTTAATTGTCCTGAAAGGTAAAATATAGAGAGTACTGTCAAATCAAAAGTGGAAAGATAGGCTGGGGTCTTATTTTGGAAGACCTTAAATACTGAGAAAACTCATTTGTACTTAATTAAGCAGACAATCAAGACCAATTGAAGACTTTTGAACTTGGTAGTAAACCAGCCTAACCTTTTCCTTACAAAGATTATTTTGCAGCTGTGAAGTGTGAGTTAGAAGAAAGAGAGATTGGAGGTGGGAAGACCTGATAGAAGGCCATTACAGTATCGTGGGCATCACTCAATGGGCTTTATGGAATCAAGTTCAAGAAGTTTATGTATGAGTGTCTGAAAGCCTTTTTAAGAGAGCATGATCTCAGTTCCACTGGGAAATGAATGGTCTTTTTAAGCATCGAGGAGGTAAAAATGAATAATGCTACCCAATATTAAATACTTGAAAAAAAATTAACATTGAAGCGGATAAAAAAGTTTCTAAAATTCATGTAAATACTAAACATACTAGGTTGACAGGTGACAAATAATATTTTGTTACTTTTTCACCTTAGTACTTTGCTGTCACTTTTTCTCTTCAATGGAGTATGGCCCCTCCTCCAATGCAGGGAAATATCTTGAGAAATTGTGCCTAATGCCAGACTCAGTAAATCTCTCTAAATTACAAAGAATGAACATTTCTACACAGAAAGATGCCTAAAGTAGCTATAACCAGAGTATAAGTCAGACCAAATCAATGACCTGACTGAGTTGGATAGACAACCTGTCATCTTTTAGGCTGCTCTTCAGTAATGCATGCTGCTGTACTGACAATGAGATGACAGGAAAGCTAATTCCTGTGAAATAAGCAGGAATAATAGCAAATGGATTACAATTATTGCTCTGGAATGGGTTATAAGGGGTAAATGATCACTACAAATATAAAGTAACTTAATTTCAGAGAGGGAAATAAATATATACATACATGTGTATAGACACATATATATGTAAAAATGAATGTATTTACATGTACATACCGTAAATGCATGTACATGTGTCTGTATGTGAATCATATGGCTATATGTTTACCTGTATATGTATATGTGCATATATGTGTATACATGCATGTGCAAGATGAACAGAGACATATATGCATGTATGTACATATATGTATACACACACACACACACACACACACAAATGAGATAAACATAATAGTTCTTTAATTCAAACCAAGAAAAAGAATTCTCTGGTAGCAAGAATGTCAAACACTGAAACTAGTCTGTCTTATGGAGCTTTTATGGGTTTTAGAAATAGTATCCTGTTAAGAAATGTAAGGCATATGTCAATCACTTCAAGCCAACACGCATAATGCAACACCAACAAAAAATTCTGCTGAATTAACTCTGGGCTAGAACGAACTGTTCAAATGACCTAAATTTGGACAAGACTGAAATCAAATTGCTAATGCCTTATGGTTATTGAGGTGGAACAAACTTAGGGCTCATTCTATATGTAGACAGAATTGGAGCCACCTTACACAATATGATTTGAGAAGTACCACAAGGGATGCTGTTCCTCATTGCTTTGTTTAGTTATTCTTAGGGCATCCATTTTAGGCTAGCCAGCCTTCAGCAACAACCAGATCTACTCTTTAATTTCTGGACTTTAAAACTCTCCATAAGTACCTTCATTTGCACCACCACCTTCAGCTCCATTTTGTGTATGGTATTCTCCAATTCAAGTATTAGTGTTTCTAGTGTATGAACTGTCTTTCTTGTTTGTATGGTTATTCCCAGACCTTAACATGGTGTTCACAACTTAGTTAATGCTTAATAAATACTCATTTCTTTGCATCAATCCTCTTCTCCTTTTTCATATATTTCTGTAATTATTTCTTCCTGGTAGGTTAAAATATATAACATTAGAAATACACACACATGACATGTTATTATGTATGGCTAGATATATATTTGCATTTTATTTCGAGAGGCACATATTACCTAGGATAGACCTTCTGACTCTTCCATTAGGGCATTATCATGGACTAAATTGATAATTGGTACCAAGGACCTCAATTGGACATGAAGTTTAGTAAGTTTTGGAGTTTGTCTTCATTTGTAAAGATTTAAAGTGATTATACTGCCTAGGCAGCACTTAGTCAACAAATGGTAACACTCACCTTTCCCTCCCACGTCTTATATTGATTGGCTGCTGAGAAGTGAGTAAGAACAGTAACTAGGACAACTATTTAATGTAAACTTGCCAAAGCTCAGAGAATGAGCAGTTTATGGTCAAGTGAGGAATGGTACCTGGTATTTAAGAGATCATGCCAAATCAGATGAGATAGGCAAAGGAACTGGACAGGTGGTAGTATAGCATCTAAACAGAATTATAGTGACAACTTCAAAGACTCAGATAGAACATAAGTGAAACTAAAGAGAAATGTGTCACAAAAGAGGTAGCTATAAGGAGAAGAGCTGTAGTGGGAGGGAAAAATAAAATCAATATTATGAGTTCTGCAGCTAAGGGAAGGGACGGAAGATAAAGCTGAGATCAGTGACAACGTGTAAACAGATTCTTACATGGATAAGCTTGATCAATATGCCATCATCAGGTACAATCCTTTGAAATTTTGCCGGAGATAACTGCTCTTGGTTTAGGGAAATCCCCCACCCTCATTTTAAGGGGAATCTCTGAGTTAACTTCAAAAGTCAATAAAATGTCACCTGAAAACAGGAGAACAAAATCCTGAAGGCCTCTGGTTCTACCCCCCTCCCACCTATGTAGGTATATAAGAGTTAGATGTTTGACAATGGTTTTAATGGAATTTGTAACATTTATTTCAGAGATTACTAAAATGTTCTAATGACTAATTATGGTAGAATTCAAAACTTTAGTTCATTCTGAAGGGTGATTATGGAAGGTTGGGAGTAGAGCTTTTGGCCTGGACTGTCACATAAACTTTTCTTTACACAAAGGAGGCATTCAACAAGTGAGAGATGGGACTGATATTCTGAGGTACCAAAGAAGAAAGTCAGACATAATATACAAGGAATTACATTGCATAAATAGTTCCCAGTTAGGAAACTCAGAAAATTCTTTCCATTCTGCCTGGTATCAGACTATCTCCAATTCACCCATGAGTGCCTATCACTCAAGTTCTTTCTAAATTTGCACTAACTGATGTACTGATGATAACTATCATGTGAGGTTTCTGAACTCTGGGCAAGTCATCCAAAACTCCAAAAGTTAAGTATGATGTCCAAAGATCAGCATGCTAAGCATGAAAACATTCATTACATGAAGTCTGGCCCCTGGGTGAGAAATCATTTGGCTATGGAGACTCATGAAATTACTTGAGTAGTACCATAATTAAAGATTGGAGGGTAAACATGGAGCAAGTTGCAAAATATCAAGCCAGAATATTGAGAGAAAGGAATAGTGGACTAGGGAAGGTGTTCATGGTTAGTTTCATTTTGCCTAAGTTAGCAGATATTGTGTGTTAGAATCCAGAAAGAAGCCTTAGGTCAATGCAACATGGAAAATTCTGGATGAGATTCACCAGGAAGGTGCCAGCATGGGTAGGAAGAAGATATTTGGGTTTTCTGAGCATTTTTCATTACTATCAGTGAAGAAGTTCAAAATCAAACTAGAAATCAAGCTCAAATCAGGAAGAGGAATCAAATCAAATTTTGAATACTAATGTGTTAAAGACATGTACGAAGAGTAGGTCAGAGTTATATAATCAGAAGTACTGTTTTGAAATACAAAGTAAGTTTGACTTAATTTACTTTTGGAATGAAGGCACAAGAATACTAATTCTAAGTGAATAATGATTTAAAAAAAAACAAACCTCTCACTCTGAGGAGTTATATGAAGTCTTATATTTTTAACTCTGGATAAGCAGAGGAGGTAAATTTTGAGTGTTTAGAGAAATAGTACATGGTAATACACTGGATCAGAAATATTCATATAGAGGAAAGAACCTAAAGAGTGGTCATCTAATTTCTAGGTGGGTCTAATAGATTAAAGATAATGGATGGATGGCTATAGATCTCTGACTTGTCATACTCATATTCTTGTCATGCTGAGACTATGAATATCTTGGATTTATTGGAGCAATATTAAAAGGTGTGTTTGGTTGTTTACCAAGGGTGTCACTCATAGCCAGGAGAGCTGTGAAAGATGCTAATGGAAAAACACAATGGAGAGAAACATCTAAATAGAAGAAAGTCCTTGCATCAACTTTCCAAGATAAAATTCTAAATTCCAAGGAAATGAGTCAAATTTGTAATAAAGAACCATTTCCCAATTGACAGTCAAAATACATGAACAAGTAGTTCTCAAGGGAAGAAATCAAAATTCATATAAACATACAAAAATGCTCTAAAATCACTAATGATTAAGAGAACTGCAAAATAAATCAACACTGAAAAGGGCTATTGGAAAACATGCACACATTTAGTGGAGCTATGAATGGGTCCTTTTAACCAGTCATGGATTTGGAAAGCAATTTGGAATTATGCCTAAATAGTAACAAACTGTGAATATCATTTGACTTGGCAATGCTATTACTAGTCCTATATATCAACAAGAACAAAGAAATAAGAAAAAGAAAACATTTGTGTGTGCATGTAGATATAAGTATACACATACACATATCTGTATATATACAGATATAAAATATTTATAGCAATTCCTTTCATATGATCAAAGAATTAGAAACTAAGGGGGTACCCATGAACTGAAAAACTACTGAACAAATAATGACACGTAATTGAGAATACTTGGAGTACATGGCGAGTCAGGGGAGAATATCTTATCAAAGTCTCTGATAAGGAATCACATAGAGAGGGAAGAAGAATGATTCAGTCCTTGTCCTGAGTTCTCATCCCAACTTGGTTGGAGGATTTGAGCTTTTTCATTCGTGTTCTAGTTGCATTCCTGGGACACCAGTAACTGGAACAGTGTCTGCTTTGGGAGAAGAAAATACACTTGGTATAAAAACAAAAGAAGGAAAGGCAGATTCAAGGATTCACAAAGGAGGACAACAAACAAAAGATTGTGCCGTTCCTAAGGGGAAATTAATGAGTACCCTGCAAAAAGGAAGAAGAGAATTCCAGCAACCAGGACCTGCAAGTTACCCCTTTACCACAGGTCTTCTCTAAGCATAAGCCATATTTCCCTAGCCTCTGTATGAACTTGTGGTTGAGTGTGTCCTTTTTTCCCCTTGGGGAACTTTATAGTTTAGTCATTTCAGTCATGTTCAATTTTTCATGACCCCAATTTGGGGTTTCCTTCGCAAAGATACTGGAGTAGTTTACTATTTCTTTCTCTGGCTTATTTTACAAATGAAGAAACTGAGGCAACAAGGTTAAGTGACTTGTTCAGGATCTCATAGCTACTAAGTGTCTAAGGCCAGATTTTAACTCATAAAGATGGATTTTCCTGACTCCAGGCCCAGCACTCTATTCACTCTGTCACCTAGCTTGCACCTTTGCAGGAAACACTTTGGGCAAAGTATTCCAATGTAGTAAGCACCCATTTCTAAAAGCTGATTAATTCTTATCAACTGGTTGATATCACTAATAATCATTAAGTAGAAATATACCAATGGAGAATGCTGAGCTATGGCATTAAGTAGATACCCTCTAGCCCCCCCCCATTTTCAGGTATAACCCAAGGGCCTTAAATGTATAAAAATAGTCATGCTCTGAGGACAACTCCTCAGTGCAAGTCAGAATTGTCATACTAACAAGTGAATTTTTCTATACACAACTTTTAAAATAATTTTTCATGATGTTGTGTGTATAGAATCACTAACAATACAATTTATAACACTGAGCTTACCAAATCCATGTTTGTCCAAATAGCCAGACCACTACATCATCCCATCAATTCCTCAGGCTTCTAGTTTATCCATTACATTCCCATGTGTTCTAATCTGTTTGTGAGACATTTGATGTGAATGGAATCTGGAAGTCTTGGATTGGACTTCTTGTTTTGTTATGTAATTTTTTTCCCCAAGTCATTCAATAGCTCTAGTTATATTTCCATGTTGATACAAATAAGCATAACACTAATTTAAATCCTGAGCTAGCTTGTAGTCTTTTGGATGACTTGGTTAAATTAGTTAAAGCATTTTTATAAAAGTCATAGTAAAGGGATATTACAATTATAATTTACATGATATTACTAACTATGAAAATTTGCTTTAGGGAAGGTCCAGCTTAAACAGGGCTTTATAGAATTGGGAAATGAGAACATTTCAGTTTGGGTAAAATTACTTCTTTATTAAGGCTCACATATTTGGTGTTTATATACCTGTTTATTGTTTCTTTCCTTTCCATTATCATTGTGCTGAGTTATTAACTTATTTGTTCCTAATTATTCATAACTATTAAGTTTGAAAAATGAAAATGGTACCACACTTTAATAAGAAACACATTTCTTATCTTCTAGTTTTAGAAATTCATAGCTATGTGTAATAAATGATTTGTTGACAAATCATTTATCTTAAAAATACCATTTCATGCTTTGAAGTAATAGCTTTCATTAATGTACATTTTATGGTGAAACAAACAATTTCAACATTCCAGGGAAGTGGTATGTTAACAAACACAGATAAATTGTCAATTTGGAAAAAGGGGCTTGAGTGTGGTACTTTTGAAAGCTATTACTTCACAGTTGGGCTACCTGCCTTACCTATATTGAAGATAATCCTGTAGCTCAAAGGGTGGTATAGAATATGGTTAAATATTAGCTTTATATTTAGAAAAGCTTTCTAGTTCCAAGTTATCTCCCTCTTTGTTGTGACTGTCTCACTGGCATAAAATGATAAAAAAAGATTCCCATCCCCCCCCACTGTACCCTAACTGTAAAAGAAATGGAAATGTTCCCATTTCACACTAACAACCAATCTTAGAAAGTCTGTGAATACATCCTTATATAGGTCCATTGCAAATCAAACATTTTTATACAAGAGAAAAAATGCCAGGGCAGTTTTGAAAGAGAAAATAGTCACACAAAGGCAACAAAGATCTTGAGGGGTGGGAAAGAAGACAAAAAAAATCACCTAATTTGCCTTACAAAGGATAACCAGGATGCCCCTCTGAGTTAATTCCGTGGATGTAGTTGAGTCTGCAAACTTCTTAATGGGCTGCTTCTATTGAAAAACAAACAAACAAACAAACAACAAACAAACAAACAAAACGTTCATTTGTCCTAAACCAGATGGCAAGTTACAGTGGCTGGGGTGGTTGCCTTGATACACCAAATATATGGGGCTGGCTCTGGCTTTTAAGTGAGAGAGAATACTGAGGTTGTGATACTCTTCCCCCCACCCTTTTATTTACTCTATCCTCTGTTGATGAGTTCTTCAAGGTGGCTGCCTAAGATGATGCTGGTGTTAGGGTAAATGCCCTTACAAAGAAAAACAAATAACAAATAACAAATCCACAGCTTTGTAAAGGTTTCCTGAGGTCTGCGTACCACATTAGAATACACAATGTTTTCAGGATGTCAGATTAGCTACACTCTGTTTCAGCCAAGTGCATTTATGCCTCTACTCTCTGGCACCCTGCCACAACTAAGCTGCTTTTCATTCATCAAACCCTGTAGCTCACCACTCTAACGAGGCAACTGCTCCTCATTTCTGCCCAAATCTCTTTATCATGGAATTGGGTTCCTTTCAAAGAGTTTATCATGGTGAAAAGGGCCTCCGATGCAAAAACAATGCCATTTATCAGCCTGGGCAAGGAGACTGCTAGAAAATGATCAATTTCCTGTGGATGACTGTAGTTTATCACCAGTTTACTTTAACTTCACCTTGTACTTGCCTTGTGCATTTTTGTGACAGGCATAGTGTCTGTGGCCTTTGTACCTTGCCCTGGATAAAAATGTTTAATTTATAATCACATTTATGGTATTTCCTCCTACCAGTGTGTTACCAATGGATACATTTGATTAAAATTATATGTTATTGTGATCAGAAGATCACAAAGTCGAACCTCTTTATTTTTTCGTGTGAAAAATGAGACCCAAGATAAAATGCTGGTTTCTGAATGGCTGAAAAACAACAGAACCAGGACCTGAATCTTGGTCCCATTCTTATCATTGCAGCTCTCTCTGCAAAATTGCTGGTTTATAAATTATAATATTTTGTCAAAGAATCAATCCATTAATCAATCTCTTTTACTGAGCAATGAGTATCTTCATGAGCTAGAGGCTATGAGTCTACAAATGATATACAAGACATAGTCTGTCTCCAGAAGATACTGAAAATGGTTTACTCATTCAAATGTGGATTCATTAAAATGAAAAGTTATTTTTTTTATAATTTGACAATATAGAATGTTATGACCCATATATTCAATCCACTTGTTTTTCTTTTAAGATTGGAAAATGCATTCCATTTTTAGGGTTATTTGTTATAGGAGGAGAATAGGACAACACCTTAAAGATTATCTACTACAATTTTTTTCATTTTAAAGTTGAGAAAATTGAGACTTAATGTAAGGGGTGAGGAGGCAGAGCCAAAATGGTGGAATAGCAGGAAGAAGTACAAACAAGATTCCCACAAATAATTCCTCCATAAAGATATAGAAAATGCATCACATGAAGTCCACAATAGGAAATGTAAAGATGTAAACTGTCTTATGGCAAAAACAAATGACATGGAAAATAAATAAAGGAGACATTTAGGAGTCACTGGGTACTTGGAACCTATGGTCAAAAAGTTCCAAATAGCTTGTTTCAATAAATCATAAAAGAAAACCTCCTGGATATTTTAGAAGCAGAGGGCAAAACAGAAGTAGAAATAATTCATCAGTCTTCTCCAAAAGAGACATTCCAAACAAAAACTCCTGGGAATATTAAAGCCAAAATCCAAATCTTCAAGTTCAAAAACAAAAAAAAATGTAAATACTGAGGAGATACAGCAAGAATCACACAAGTTTTAAAATCTACAACTGTAAATGAGCAAAGAATTTGGAATGTAACATTACAGAAGGAAAATATCCAGGCTTACAATCAAGAATAATGCACAATTACACTAACTATAATACCAGAGGGGAAAAATTAACTTTTATGAAATACAGGATCCGAAGTACACTTGATGGAAAGAACAGAGATGAGGAAAAGATAAGAAATACAAACATAAGGGTCATGAGAAGCATGAGAAGGTAAACACGAATGAGCTATCATGAGGAACCAAAGAAGGATAAACTTTTTCTGTCTTAATATGGAGAGGTGATACAGTTACAGTCTCAGAACCTTTTCATGATCAGAGATCACAGAGGAAGGTTAATTAGTGACAACTCATTGTGTTATGCTTTCATGAACATAAAGTGTTCATGAAATGTTATGAAAAGAGAGAAATAATAGAATATATTATGGCAGGAAGGGAGAAAAAGAGTAAGGAAAATCACATCACACAATTGAGTTGTTTAAATAGAAATCAGAGCAAACAAGGAGGAAGGGTTGGAAAATAGGGGCAACATTTGAATATCATTCTCATCTGAATGCTCAGAGTAAGAAATGTAACATACAAACATTTGGGTGCAGAAATTAATTACATTCAAAAGAGAAACAAGAGGAAAATAACAGGAAAGGAGAAGGGGAGATTAGTAGGAAGGATAGAATAAGGTAGGAATTAGTCTTCAGAAAAAACATGTTCTTAAATAGAATCTAGGAAACAAAGAAAGGAAAAGGTATAAATATAAAAATGATTCAGGGAAATAATTAACAAAAATAACTGATTGTGAAATGGAAAAAATTCATCACTAAAATGAAAGAGATTATCAGAATGGATTAGAAAACAGAATTCAACAATATCCTATTTATTAAAAAACACACACAAGTGCAACTCAAGATTTTCACACAGTTAAAATAACAAATTGAAAGAAACTGTATTATGCTTTAGCTGAAATAAGAACATCAGGAATAGTAATCATGATCCCAAAGAATAAAATAGCAAAAAAATAGAATTAATTGAAAATAAATAGGGACACTACATTTTACTGAAGAGCACCATAGAAAATTAATAAACATTATTACCAACCATTTATGTGTGAAATGGTATAATACCTAAAGATCTGAAAAAAGCTAAATAATTTGTAAGCCAAAAAAGACAGCAAAACTACAACAAGAATTAAAGACCATTACAGGAAGTAAAATAGATAATTCTGATTACATAAAATCAATAAAGCTTTTGCACAAATAAAAATAATGCAGTCAAAATTAGAAGGAAATCAGGAAACTGGGGAAAAGTTTACAGCAAGTTTCTCTTATGAAGGCCTCATTTCTCAAATATATAGAGCCATTCCCAAGCTGATAAAAGATTAGAGGATATGTGAAAAAAAGAAATCAAAGGTATCAATAGTCACATGAATAAATGCTCTAAATTACTAATGATTGGAGAAATGCAGATTAAAAAAATTCTGAGATGCCACTTTACACCTTTCAGATTGGTTAACATGACAGAAAAGAAAAAAGTGAGAAATACTGGAGGAGATATGGAAAAATTGGGACACTGGTGATGGAGTTTTGAACTGGTCCAACCATTCTGTAGAAGAATTTGGAGCTACACCCAAAAGGGTATAAAATATGCATACCTGTTGCCTGGCATGCCATTACCAGGTTTTTATCCCAAAGAGATCAAAGAAAAGGGGAAAAATGTACAAAAATATTTGTAGTGGCTGTTTTTGTGGTAGCAAAGAATTAGAAATTGAGGAGATACCTATGAATTGGGGAATGGCTGAACAAGTTGTGGTATGTGATTCTAACTGAATGCTATTGTGCTGTAAGAAATAAGGGGTAGGTTCACTTCAGAAAAAAAAAAACTGAGAAGACATATTAAATCATGCAAAATGAAGTGAGCAGAACCAGGAAAAAACTTGTACTAAGTTATAACAATAGTATAAGGATAATTAACTATGAAATACAGCTATTCTAATCAAAGGACCCTCCAGAGAGACTACTGATGAACTCTATACAGATTGAAACATACTTTTAAAATTTTTATTTATTTTGTTGGTATCTTCTTTTGCAACATGGCTAATAGGGAAATTTTTTGCATGACTTCACTTACATAATCAATATCAAATTGTTTGCCTTCTCAAAGAGATGGAAAAGGGAAGAGAGAGAATGAGAATTTAGAGCTCATAATTTTAAGAAAATGATTGTTAACTATTTGTTTACATTTAACGGGAAATATTTAGGAAAATAAAAATAATTAAATACTTTTGTTGCTTAAAAAGAATGGATCAATGAATTGGGTATGTAAATTAAAAAACAACAACAACAACAAATTAAAATCCTCAATTAAACACTAAAATATAAACTGTATAAATCAAAGAGGTTTTTTTTGTTTGGTTTTTGTGTGTGTGTGTTTAGTAGATGTCACTTCAGAATCTCAAATCTGTGTCTTTAGCAAACATTAGCCTCCTGGATTTCTTTGTTTCACTATGTTTTATAATAATATTGATCACTGATCAACGTTTCTATTGCTTAACTAATACCACATTGTTTTGATGATTACTGCTTTGTAATATAATCTGAAACATGATCCTTCTAGGCCTCCTCATTTTGCTTTTTTTCATTAGCTTCCATAAGATCTTTGACCATATGAATTTCCTCTTTCTTTCTTTTTCTTTTTTTCCCTATTTATTTTTTTAAAATTTTATTAATTTATTTTGATTTATCAACAATAACTTCCATATGCTTTTGAGTTTAAAATTTTTCTCCCCCTTCCTCTCCACCACCCTCCCCAAGATGGCACACAATCTGATACACGCTATACATTTACATTCCTATTAAACATATTTTCACATTAGTGATGGTGTAAGTAAAAATTAAAACCAACAGGAGGAACCATCAGAAAAAGGAAACAAAACTCAACAGAAGAGAAAACAAAAAATGACAGTGATTCAACTTCCATAGTTCTTTCTTTGGACAAGGATGGCATGTTCCATCACGAGGCCTCTAGAGATGTCTTAGATCCTTGTAATGCTGAAAAGGGTCAAGTTTATTAATATTAGTCATTGCGCAATGTGGCTGTTATTGTGTACAACATTCTCTTGGTTCTGCTCACTTCACTCAGTATCAGACCATACAAGTCTTTCCAGGTTTTTCTGAAGTCAGCCTGTTCATCATTTCTTATAGCACAATAGTACTCCATTAAATTCATATACCACAACTTCCTCAGCCATTCCCCAATTGATGGGCATCCTCTCATTTTCCAATTCTTTGCCACCACAAAAAGAGCTGCTATGAGGGTCCTTTTCCCATTTGTATGATCTCTTTGAGATACTGCTGTGTCAAGGGGTATGCATATTTTTGTAGTCCTTTGGGCATAGTTCACAATTGTTCTCCAAAATGGTTGGATCATTTCACAACTCTACCAACAATGCATTAGTGTTCCAATTTTCCCACATCTTCTCCAACATTTATCATTTTCCTGTTTTGTCATGTTGGCCAATCTGATAGGTGTGATGTGGTACCTCAGAGTTCTTTTGATTTGCATTTCTCTAAACAATATTGATTTAGAGCATTTTTTCATATGACTATGGATGGCTTTAATTTCTTCATCTGAGAACTGTCTGTTCATATCCTTTGACCATTTACCAATTGGGGAATGGCTTGTATTCCTATAAATTTGTCTCAGTTCTCTATATATTTCATAAAGGAGGCCGTTATCAGAGAGACTGATTATAAAAATTCTTTCCTAATTTTCTATCTTCCTTCTAGTCTTAGTTGCATTAGCTTTGTTTGCGCAAAAACTTTTCGATTTAATGTAATAAAAATTATCCATTTTGCTTTTTGTAATGTTCTCTATCTCCTGTTTGGTCATGAATTCTTCTGTTCTCCATAGATCTGATAGGTAAACTGTTCCTTGTTCTCCCAGTTTGCTTATACCATAAGCCTTTATATCTAAATCATGAACCCATTTGACTTAATTTTGGTACATGGTATGAGATTTGGGTCTATGCCTAGTTTCTGCCATACTTTTTTCCAGTTTTCCCAGCAGTTTTTTTCAGAGTGGATTCTTATCCTAGAAGCTGTATTCTTTGGGTTTATCAAATAATAGAATACTATAGGCATTGACCACTGTGTCTTGCATATTTAACCCATTCCTTTGATCCACCACTCTATTTTTTAGCCAGTACCAAGCAGTTTTGATGATTGCTGCTTTATAGTACAATTTAAGATCTGGAATTGTGAGGTCACCTTCCCCTGCATTTCTTTTCATTAGTTCCTTTGATATTCTGGACCTTTTGTTCTTCCAAATGAATCTTCTTATTATTTTTTCTAACTCTATAAAATAATGTTTTGGTGGTTTGATTGGTATGGCACTGAATAAGTAAATCAACTTAGGTAGAATTGTCATTTTTATTATACTAGCTCAGCCTACCCATGAGCAACTGATGTTTTTTCAATTATTTAGATCTGATTTTATTTCTGTGAAAAGTGTTTTGTAATTGTGTTCATAGAGTTCTTGTTTTGTTTTGTTTTTTTTGGTAGGTAGACTCCTAAATATTTTATAATGTCTAGAGTAAGTTTACATGGAATTTCTCTTTCTATCTCTTGCTGTTGGGCTTTGTTGGTAATATATGGAAATGTTGATGATTTATGTGGGTTGATTTTATAGCCTGCAACTTTGCTAATGTTGTTTATTATTGCAAGTAGTTTTTTACTTGATTCTCTAGGATTCTCTAAGTATATCATCATGTCATCTTCAAAGATTGACAGCTTTGTTTCTTCTTTGCCTGTTCTAATGCCTTCAATTTCTTATTCTTCTCTTACTGCTAAAGCTAAAGTTTCCAGTACAATGTTGAATAACAGTGCTGATAATGGACATCGTAGTTTCACCCACAATCTTGTTGGTATACATCCTACCTGGTCATACTGTATTATTTTTGGGATAAGTGTCTGTAATCCATTTGCTAACATTTTGTCTAAAATGTTTGCATCTGTATTCATTACAGAAATTTGTCTATAATTTTTTTTCTCTGTTTTGACTCTTCCTGGTTCAGGTATCAACACCCTATTCATATCATAAAAAGAATTTGATAAACTTCTTCTTCACCTGTTTTCCAAAATACTCTATATAGTATTGGAATTGATTGTTCTTTAAATGTTTGATACAATTCACATGTAAATCCATCTGGCCCTGGAGATTTTTTCCTAGGGAGTTCATCAATGGCTTGTTCAATTTCTTTTTCTGAGATGGGGTTATTTAAGTATTTTACTTCCTCTTCTGTTAATCTGGGCAATTTATATTTTTATAAATATGTATCCATTTCACTAAGATTGTCAAATTTGTTGGCATATAGTTGGGAAAAATAATTCCTAATTATTGTTTTAATTTCCTCTTCCTTGGTGGTAGCTTCACCCTTTTCATTCTTGATACTAGTAATTTGGTTTTCTTCTTTCTTTTTTAATTAAATTAACCAAAGGTTTATCTATTTTATTGGTTTTTTCATAAAACCAGCTCTTAGTTTTATTTATTAGTTCAATAGTTTTCTTAATTTCAATTTTATTAATTTTTCCTTTGGTTTTCAATATTTCTAATTTGTGTTTAGTTGAGGATTTTCAAGTTGTTCTTTTTCTAGTTTTTTTAGTTATGCCCAATTCATTAATCTCCTCTTTTTCTATTTTATTTATGTAAGCATTTAGAGATATAAAACTTCCCTAAGAACTGCTTTTGCTGCATCCCATAGTTTTCGGTATGTTGTCTCATTATTGTCATTCTCTTGAATGAAATTATTGATTGTTTCTATGATTTGTTGTTTGACCCAATCATTTTTTAGGATTAGATTATTTAGTTTCCAATTATTTTTTAGTCTATCTTTCCATGGCCCTTTATTACATATAATTTTTATTTCATCATGATCTGAAAAGGATGCATTTAATATTTCTGCCTTTCTGCATTGGATTGTGAGGTTTTTATGCCCTAGTACATGGTCAATTTTTGTGTATGTGCCATGTACTGATAAAAAAGTATATTCCTTTCTATCCCCATTCAGTTTTCTCCAGAGG
Organism: Phascolarctos cinereus; assembly: GCF_003287225.1. Classification (NCBI taxonomy): domain Eukaryota; kingdom Metazoa; phylum Chordata; class Mammalia; order Diprotodontia; family Phascolarctidae; genus Phascolarctos; species Phascolarctos cinereus. The sequence goes on along the minus strand of NW_027555958.1, from coordinate 393,511,650 downwards.
TCTATCATACCTAACTTTCTAATGTTCTATTCACCTCCTTAACTTCTTTCTTGTTTATTTTGTGGTTAGATTTGGCTAGTGCAGAGAGGTGGAGGTTGAGGTCCCCCACTAGTATAGTTTTGCTGTCTATTTCTTCCTGTAACTCCCTGAACTTCTCCTCTAAGAATTTGGATGCTATACCATTTGCATATATGTTTAGTAATGATATTACTTCATTGTCTATGGTGCCTTTTAGCAGGATGTAGTTTCCTTCCTTATCTCTTTTGATTAGATCTATTTTTGCTTTTGCTTTGTCTGAGATCAGGATTGCTACCCCTGCTTTTTTTTACTTCAGCTGAAGCATAATATATTCTGCTCCAGCCTTTTACCTTTACCCTGTATGTGTCACTCTTTTTCAAATGTGTTTCCTGTAAACAACATATTGTAGGATTATGGTTTTTAATCCATTCTGCTCTCTGCTTTTGTTTTATGGGAGAGTTCATCCCATTCACATTCACAGTTATGATTACTATCTGTGTCTTTTTCTCCATCCTTTTCCCCCCTTTTATGCTTTTCTTTCTCCTTTTCCTTCTCCCCCACTAGTGTTTTGCTTTTGACCACCACCTCCTTCAGTCCCTCCTCCCTTCTATTATCCCTTTCCCTTTTCTTCCCCTTTATCCTTACTGCTTCTTCCCACCCTTCTATCTCCCTCCCTTTTCTTTCCCCTTTTCCCTCCTACTGCCTATAGGGCAAGTTAGATTTCTATACCTAACTGATTATGTTTCCCTTCTTGAGCCAAATCTGATGAGAGTAAGGTTCAAACAATGCTCCCCCCTCCCTTCTTTCCCTCTGCTGTAATAGGATTTTGTGTCTTTTCCTGTAATGTAATTTACCCTTGTCTGCCTCCTCCTTTCTCAGTACATTTTCTAAGATCAGATTGATCCACTTATTTGGATCCATTTAACCCACTTGATTAGATTTTTTTTATCATTACATCAAAGTCAACTAATATCCACCTCTTTATGTATACTCCTTTAACATGGTGTAATAACAATACAGTTCTCAAGAGTTGCAAGTGTCATATTCCCTTGTAGGGGTAAACAGTCACCCTTATTAACAACATATTGTATCTTCTGTCCCATTTACCTTTTTATGTCTTTCTTGAGTCTGTACTTGAAGATCAAATTTTTTGTTGAGCTCTGGTCTTTTTATCAAAAGTTTGGAAGTCCCTATTTTTTGAATATCCATCTCCTCCCTTGAAAAATGATGCTCATTTTTGCTGGGTAATTGATCCTTGGCTGCAATCCAAGCTCCTTTGCCTTACAGAATATCATGTTCCACCCTGTGGTCTTTTAATGTAGAAGCTGCAAGGTCCTGTGTAATCCTGACTGTGGTTCCATGATATTTAAATTGTTTCTTTCTGGCTGCTTGCAGCACCTTCTCTTTCATCTGGTAATTTTGGAATTTTGCTATTATATTCCTTGGCATTTCAATTTGGGATCTCTTTCAGGTGGTGAGCAGTGGATTCTTTCTATGGTTATTTTCCTTCTGGTTCTAGGACTTCAGGAGTTTTCCTTTATGATTTCCTGAAAGATACTGTCCAGGCTCTTTTTTTCATCATGATTTTCAGGTAGTCCAATAATTTTTAAATTTTCTCTCCTGAACTGATTTTCCAGGTCGGTTGTTTTACCGATGAAGTATTTTATATTTTCATCTATTTTTTTTCATTTTTTTGTTTCTGTTTCACTGATTCTTGCTCTCTCATAGAGACATTAGTTTCCATTTGTCCAATTCTAGTTTTTAACAATTGTTTTCTTCTGTTAGTTTTTGTACTTCCTTCTTCAATTGGCCAATTGTGTTTTTAGGGACTTGTTTTCTTCAGTGACTTTTTTTCCAGTTGGCCAATTGTGTTTTTTAGGACTTGTTTTCCAGTGTATTTTTTTTTCCAATTGGCCAATTGTATTTTTTAAGGACTCTTCTACCTCTCTCGTTTGACTTTTAAAATCCTTCTTGAGCTCTTCTAAGAAGGCCTTTTGGGCTTCAGACCAGTTCATATTCCCTTTTGACATTGCAGATGTGGGTTTGTTGACAATGTTTTCCTCTTCAGAATTTCTGTCTTGATTACTTTTCTCATAATATGAATCTATGGTGTGTCTCTTGTTACTTATGGTGTTTATTTATTGCCTGGAATTTAAAGAGATTGAGCTCTCCTGCTGGGGAACAGAGGGCACTGACCCAAGCTTCTTGTGTTGGGAGCCTAGATGTTGGTCACTGGCTTTATGGCTGGGGCCAAGGCTGGAACTTTCAGGCAATTCTAGGTTGCTGGCTTTTCCTTTCTTTTAGCTTTCTTCATCTCCTTTTAAATGGGTGCTACCAGGTATTTATCTGCCTGGGGCCTCTTGCAGTGCTGCCTCCCTTGTTTCTGCTAATGCACTGGGAGATTCCTTTGTGGTAGAGTGCTGAGGCACCTGGTGGTTTTCTGAGCTGGTTTCCACTGGTTCCCCCTGCCCTCACTGAGGCACTCAGAGGTACTGGTGTTGGTGTTTGCCTGCTTAACCACCTGGGCTTCAGGATCTCCTCCTGGTTGGCAGTTGGAGGCTGTAGGGTTCTGAAAGCTTACCTGATATTGGGTTGGAATCAGCAAGGATGGGACTTTAGGAAGACTCTAGGTTGTTTTCTTCACCTCCTTTCAGATGAATGCTTCAGGGTGCTTATCTAACTGGGGCCCTTTGTAGTGCTGCTTCCTTTATTTTTGCTGAGGCACTGGGAGACCTTTTGCTGGGCTGCTGCACTGCTGCTCCCCATTTTCCTTCTAATTCAGCTACTCCAGGGTTTATTTTCTGGGGTGATATTTTCTGAGTTTTCAGATAAGGCAGGGTGAGAGCGACTACCTTTTTACTCTGCCATCTTCGCACCCTGAAGTGGAAGTCCATTTTTTTCTAACATTATAAAATAATTTTATGGCACTGAATAAATACCTTAGTGTAGTTAGTACTCTCATTTTGATTTTATTGATTCATCCTAACAAGCAACAATTAATATTTTCCAATTATTTATGTCAGTATTATTTCCACATGTCATTTTTTTAAACAAATCTTCAATTAATTAATTAATTAAGTTTCAGTTTTCAACGCTCACTTCCACAAGATCTTGAGTTCCAAATTTTCTCCCCATCTCTCCCCTCTCCCACTCCAACAGGGCATACATTCTGAATACCCTTTCCCTAATCTGCCCTCCCTTCTGTCACCACCCCCTTCTCTTATTCCCTTCCCCTTCTATTTTCCTGTAGGGCAGGATAGATATATATACCCCATTACCTGTATATCTTATTTCCAAGTTGCATGTAAAAACAATTTTTAACATTTGTTTTTAAAACTTTAGGTTCCAAATTCTCTCCCTTCCTTCCTCCCCACCCACCCTCACCGAGAAGGCAAGCAACTCAATACAGGTTATACATTTGTAGTCATGCAAAACACTTCCATAATAGCCATGTTGTGAAAAACTAACTATATTCCCTTATTTCTGCCGAGGGGATGAGCATTGCTTGAACCTTACTCTCATCAGATTTGGCTCAAGAAGGGAATAACATAATCAGTTAGGTATAGAAATCTAACTTGCCCTATAGGCAGTAGGAGGGAAAAGGGGAAAGAAAAGGGAGGGGGGATAGAAGGGAGGGAAGAAGCAGTACAAAAACTAACTATCTCACCCCCCATTTATTCTATTCTCTCCTTTGACTCTGTCCCTCCTCAAAAGTGTTTGCTTTTGATTACCCACTCCCTCAATCTATCCTCCCTTCTGTCATCACCCACTCTCTTATCCCCTCCCCCTATTTTCCTGTAGGATAAGATAGATTTCCATGCACAATTGAGTATGTGTGTTATTCCCTCCTTAAGTCAAATCCTATGAGGATAAGATTCACTTATTTTCTCTCACCTCCCCCCTTCTTTCCCTCTACTGTAAAAAATGTTTCTTCTCTCTTTTATGTGAGATAATTTAGCCCATTGTACCTCTCTTTTTCTCCTTCTCCTTGTACATTCCTCTCTTCCCTGTGTGTAAGGAGACTGGAGGGATGCCAGTTTTGTGAATAAATTTTACTCCACTATTCTGGCTCCACCCCTTACAAATCTTTTCTTTTTATCCTTTCTTTTGTCCTCCAATTTTTATTCTTAAAGGCCCTTAGCATGGCTCTTCTTAGTTCAAAGTATTGCCAGGTTTTCTTTATATGACTTTTACTTACCACTGTTTCTTTATGTTTTATGAAACGATGCTGCTCACAATCACCCACCACAGTTTGTAATATCTTACAAACAAGTTTGTAACTTAACCTACCTTTCCATCCAACTCTCAATTTGGCATATATCTGAATCCCTTATATGTTCTTCATTTGGCAATTAATTTAAGTAAACATTTACATATGACTATTTTAAAGATTGCTAAAAATTAAGATCATGTGATGAAAAGAACAAAATATTTAGAATAATCAAATTAATATATAAAAGATGTAAGCAGTAAAAAGTAGAATATAAGCATTTTCAAACACAGGAAAGTACTTGCTGAGATCATGTAATGTGGATGTGGAAGCATATGAAGCAAGCTTGTTTAAAACTTTCTTCAGTGATGTTGAAATGATCTGGGATATAAGTAGAGTAATTGAAGGAAATAGATGATTTCAAAAATCTATAGAAAGACATATGTGAATTGATGAATTCTGAAGTGAGCAGAAACAGAAGAATAATCTGTACAATAACATTCATATTATAGAAATCAACAATTTGAGAGCCTTTATAAACTATTGAAGAATAAAATGAGCAAAAACAGTAGATCAATTCATATGACACTAATATTGTAAAAATAATTTTGAAAGCTCTAAAGCCTATGATCAATGAAATAATCGCTCATGGTTCTCATAGACTAATGAGGAAACATAATATTCATTACAGAGAAATGATGTGTTTAGGGTATAAAGTGAGACATATATATGAATATACGTGCACACATATGTATATGTACGTACACACATAAAATAACCCAGGTTTTATGAATCCTCAATGTATCCAAAGTAAACAGATTAATTGTGCTTGGGATATAACTTACATCAATGAAAATATCTCCATTTTCCAATCAATCATTAAGTATTTATTAAGTGAGTACTTTGTGCCAATAACTATTCTAAATGATAATGATATAAACAAAAAAATTTTGCTTCCCCTGAAGGAAATTATATTTTAATAGGACAGTCAAAACCTACACATAGGAATATATAAGAAATATATAAAGGTGACTCAAGATAACCTTGGTAACAAGACACTAAAGCTGAGGGAAACTGGAAAACTTCTGCAGAAGGTGATCTTGAATTGATTTTAACAAGTACTATTCCAAGTGAAGACACAGAAGGAAACAATTCTAGTAACAAAGGACAGCCCTATATACATACATACATATGTATATACATATACACATACACACATATGTATATATATATATATATGTGTGTGTGTATGTGTGTGTGTGTATATATGTGTGTGTGTGTATGTATGTATGTATGTATGTATGTATGTATGTATGTATATACACATATAGTCATGGAGTTGGAAGATGGAGTGCCATATGTGAGGAACAGACCATGGGAAAGTATGAAAGGAATGCATACAGGAGTATTGTGTAAGGAAACTGGAGAGATGTCAATTTGTGAAGAGATTTAAATATCAGGAGAGTTTATATTTGATCAAGAAAAAAGTGAGAGGAGCCATTAGATTTGATTTATTAGGGGGGGACATGCACTTTAGTAGTTGTGTGGAGAATAAATTAAAATCGAAAGGGTCTCAAGGCAAGGAGACCAAAAGGAAACTATTGGAATAATCTAGACAAGTAATTAGACCTGAATCATCAGACACTTGTCAGGTAGCTATATAAGTGGGATATACAAGAGATATTGTAGAGGCTGAAGCAAGGTTTGGCAACTAACTAGGTATGTATGTTGAAAGTGAGGAGCTAAGGATGAAATCAAAGTTTTGGACTTGGGTGACTGAAAGAATGGCAGTGGTGGCTTTGTCAGAATAGCAAAGTTTCCATACTCTGTCTCATCTTTATAATCTTTCATTCATTGCTGTCCTAGATTCCTTACCAGCTCTGTCATTTGCTAGCTAAGTGACCTTGTTTAAGTCATTTAACCACTCTATTCTTTTTTCCTTTGTTGATTGCAGCACTTCTTTCATTTATTTGTCAGCAATAAAGCACTTTGGAAGTTATGTGAATTTTTATTATTAAATGTTGAATAGCAATTGAAGGAAGAAGTAATAGGGTCATAGGATTTAGAGTTGGAACAGACTTTATAGATTAAATAGTTCAACACTTTTGTTTTTCAGAGAAGGAAGCTAACACTCAGAGAAGTAATTTTTTTGTTGTTCAGGGTGTGACACAGCTAATTAGTTAAAATATATATAAATATATACATTATGTATGGCTAACACACATGTGTATATGGATGTGTGTGTATATATGTGTGTATGTATACATTCATGTTTCATCTTCACAACAGCCCTGAGATAGGTACAATTATTATCTTTAGTTTGCAGATAAGGAAACTAAGACCAAGAAAGATTAAGTGACTTGCTCAGGGGCACTGTTAGTATGGCAGACAGAATTTGAACTTATCTTCCTGACTTCAAGTTTGTCCAGCTCCTGTACCTTGCCTCTCAAATGATATGCCTCAATTAAAAAACACAAAAAAACCCACAAAAAACCAACAACAGCAACAACAACATGTATACATACCACCTACTACACACATACCTCTGGTCTACAATATAAACTGATAAGGAAAATCTCATGCCACAAGACAGGTATTTCATTAAAATAATTATATTGTAATAATCCAATTACATTATAACTACAAAACATCACTTTAATATTTGGTCAGTGATTCTCTTTAGAAAACCTATGTGTATAAAGGGCACATAAGCTTGGATGCACACATTCTCAATAAGGTATGGACCTATCTTGTTATATGTTTGTAAATAATCACAAATTACTTTAGATTGTTTCTGTGGGCTGTGAACAAAATTTTTTTTCACATTGTAGGTTACATATCTCCCTGTTGCAGTACTATGAAAGGAGGTAAAACTTGACCAATCAAGCTTGGGATTTCATTTCAAACCAACAAACACTATGATTTAGACATTCTCACTTCTCTCCTTACTTTTTGTGTGACTGTGGACAAGTCATATGGCTTCCCTGTGTCTTAGTTTTCTCATCTGGAAATTGGAGATAATTAACTATTATTATTGCATTACATGAAGTGTATTCATTATTGGATTATAATGAGGGAAGTGTGTTATAAAAGTTAAATACTTTATGAATGTGAGTAGCCAATATAATTCTAAAAGACAGGAAGGGTAAAGAGAATTTAGGCAGGATGGCTGCTGTCCAAAAGGGTCTCAATTAGGTCATGTGTTTTGCTTTTATATGAAGTGGTTAAAGGCCTTTTTCAGCTTCTTTATTTCTCCTCTCATGCAATTATACTCACTTTCATAAGCAGCTGAATGAAAGTATTCAACTGTCTCACAATTTGCTATTAATACACAGTTATACATAACATTACCCATAAGGACTACAAAGTAAGAACATTATGACAGTGTAGACAGCAGCTATTTAATGGTGCCTAATGCTTTAGAATTATTATTACAATATTTTTGAATGTATTTGGAATCTCTTAGGAATTTTCCTTGGAAAACTAACTCCTGAGCCCCTGCATGACAAGAAATTTTTTCTGTCATTTGAGTTGATGAGCTAGGGCTTATTGGTTGACACTTAGAAAGAACAGGCACCTCATCACAGTCCTCCTTTAAAAATCTTTAGTATTTTATTTTCCCCAGTTACATGCAAAAACAATTTTTAACATTCATTTTTAAAAGCTTAAGTTTCAAATTATCTCCCCCATCCACCTCCATTGAGAATGCAAGCAATTCAATATAGGTTATTCATGTGTAGTCATGCAAAACATTTCCATATTAGTTATGTTGTGAAAGAAAACACATACCAAAAAAAAAAATCCCTCAAGAAAAATAAAATTAAAAATAAGTATGTTTCAATCTGTATTCAGACATAATCAGTTCTTTCTTTGGGGATGGATAGCAGTTTTCATTATAGGTCCTTCAGAGTGGTCTTGGATGATTTTATTGCTGAGAATAGCTAAGTCATTCACAGCTAATCTATCATCTTACAATATTGTTGTTACTTTGTACACAGCACATTTCACTTTGCATCAGTTCATGTAAGTCTTTACAGGTGTTTTCTGAGAGCATCCTGCTCATCATTTCTTATAGTACAATAGTATTCCATTATAATCACAAACCACATTTTTTTCATTAATTAATTAATGGGCATTCCCTCAATTTCTAATTCTTTTCCCCCAGAAAAGAGTTGCTATAATATTTTAATACATATAGGTCTGTTTCCTTTTTAGTTCTTTGATCTCTTTTGGAATACAGACCTAGTAGTGGTATGACTAGGTCAAGGGGTATGCCTGTTTTTTATAGCCCTTTGTGCTCACTTCCAAATTGCTCTACTAAATGCTTGACTCACTTGACAACTCCATCAATGACACATTAATGTCTCATTTTTCATACATCCCCTCCAACATTTGTCATTTCCTTTTTCTGTCCTATTAACCAATCTAATAGGTATAAGGTAGTACCTCAGAATTGTTTTAATTTGCATTTCTCCAATAAGTAGTGAGTTGGAATGTATTTTTTCATATGACTATAGATAGCTTTGCCAACTTTATCTGAAAACTCTTCCTATCTTTTTATCATTTATCAATTGGGGAATGACTCTCACTTTTAAAAATTTAACTCAATTCTCTTCATGTTTGAGAAATGAGGCCTTGATCAGAGAAACTTGCTTCAACATTTTTTCAGTCACTATTGCTAATTATATTTTTCTCCATCCTATCCCCCCATTTATCTTATTTTCTCCCTTCTCAAAAAGTATTTTGCTTCTGACTACCCATCCCCTGATCTGCCTTCCCTTCTATCAGCTCCCCCCCCCTTTTCTTATCACCTTCCCCTCCTACTTTCCTGTAGGCTAAGGTATATTTCTATATCCAATTGGGTGTCTATGCTATTGCCTCTTTGAGCCAATTTATTAAACTTCCCCTTATCTCTCCGCTCTTCTCCTCTCCTGAAAAAAATTCTTTCCTCTTCTGTGTGAGATAATTCATCCCATTCTACCTCTCCCTTTCCCTTTCTTCTTGTACATTTCTCACCCCTTAATTTTATTTTTTAGATATTATCCCTTCATAATCAACTCACATTGTGCCCTCTATCTATATATATACTCATATCTGTCCTAATAATGAAAGAGTTCTTATGAGTTACAATTATCGTATTCCCACTTAGGAATGTAAACAGTTTAACCTTATTAATTTTATGATTTTAATCTTATGATTTCCCTTTCTGCTTTACCTTTTTATGCTTCTCTTGAGTCTTGCATTTAAAAGTCAAATTTTTGTATTCAGTTCTGTTCTTTTCATGAAGAATGCTTGAAAGTCCTCTATTTCATTGAATTTCCATTTTCTCCCCTGAAGTATTATACTCAGTTTTTCTGGGTAGGTGATTCTTCATTGTAATCCTACCCTCTTTGCCTTCTACAATATCATATTCCAAGCAATTCAATCCTTTAACGTACAAGCTGCTAAATCTTGTGTTATCCTGACTGTGGCCCCATGATACTTGAATTGTTTCTTTCTGGCTGCTGGCCATATTTTTTTCCTTGACTTGGGAGCTCTGGAAATTTGGATAAAATATTCCTTGGAGTTTTTATTTTGGGATCTCTTTCAGGAGGTGATTGGTGGAGTCTTTAAATTTCTATTTTACCTCTGGTACTAGAATATCAGGGCAGTTTTCCTTAATAATTTCTTGAAAGACGATATATAGGAACTTTTTTATTGTGGTTTTCAGGTAGTACAGCAATTTTTAATTTTCACTCTTGGGCATATCTTCCAAGTTAGTTGTATTTCCAATAAGATATTTCACATTATCTTCTATTTTTCTTCATTCTTTAGGTTTTGTTTTATTGTTTCTTGATTTCTCATAAAGTGATTAGAAATACTCAATTCTAATTTTTAAGGAATTATTTTCTTCAGTGAGCTTTTGGACCTGCTTTTCCACTTTGACTAATTCTACTTTTTAAGGCATTCTTCTCCTCCTTGAGTTTTTGGACCTCTTTTAACATTTGGTCTAGGGTATTTTTTAAGGTGGTATCTTCTTCTGTACTTTTTGTGTTTCTCCTTTCGCAAATTGTTGACTTGTTTTTCACAATTTTCTTTTATCACTCTAATTTCTCCTTCAGATTCTTTCTCCACCTCTCTTACTTGATTTTCAAATCCTTTTTGAGCTCTTTCCTTACCTCAGACCAACTCATATTTTTTTTCTTTTTTTAATTAATTTATATTTAGTTTTCAACAATCACTTCCATAAGCTTTTTAGTTTTAGATTTTCTTCCACTCCCTCTCTTCCTTCTCTTATAGCTACAGCTAATTTTTCTAGTACTATATTGAATAACAGTGGTAATAATGGACATCCTTGTTTCACCCCTGATCTTATTGGAAATGCTTTTAGCTTATTCCCATTGAGTATAATGCCTGCTGAGGTTTTTTAGAGAGATGCTTTTTTAAGGAATACTCCATTTATTCCTATGCTCTCTAGTGTTTTTAATAGGAAGGCGTGTTGTATTTTATCAAAAGCTTGCTCTGCATCTCTTGAGATAACCGTGTGAATTCTGTTATTTTTGTTGTTGATATGATCAGTTGTGCCAAGAGTTTTCTCAATATTGAACCAGCCTTTCATTCCTGGTATAAATCCTACCTGGTTGTAGTGCATTATTATCATGATAATTTGCTGTAATCTATTTGCTAATATTTTATTTAAAAATTTTGCCTTTATATTGATTAGGGAAAATGGCCTGCAATTTTATTTCTCTGTTTTGAGTCTTCGCAGTTTAGGTATTAGCAATATATTTGTATCATAAAAAGAATTTGGTTAAGATTCCTTCACCTATTTTACCAAATACTTTATATAGTATTAAATGAATTGTTCTTTAAATATTAGATAATATTTGCTTGTAAATCCATCTGGCCCTGTAGATTTTTTTTCCAAGGGAGTTCATTGATGAGTTGTTCAATTTATTTTTCTGAGATGGGGTTATATAAATATTTTACTTCCTCTTCTGTTAATTTGGGAAATTTATATATTTTTTTGTAAATATTCTTCCATTTCACTAAAATTGATGAATTAATTGCATGCACTTGGGCAAAACAGTTCCTAATTATTGTTTTGATTTCCTCCTCATTGGTGGTCAATTCACCCTTTTCATTTTTGATACTGGTAATTTGGTTTCCTTCTTTCTTTTTTTTTATTAAATTAACCAAAGCTTTATATATTTTATTGGGTTTTTTTATAAAACCAACTCTTAGTTTTATTTACTAGTTTAATTTTAATTTCAATTACATTAATCTCTCCTTTGGTTTTCAGCATTTCTAATTTGGCCTTTAATTGGGGATTTTTAATTTGTTCTTTTTCTAGTTTTTCTTTTTTAGTTGCATGCCCAATTCATTGATGTCCTCTTTCTGTATTTTCTTCACGCAAGCATTTAGTGATATATAACTGCTTTAGCTGCATCCCATAAGTTTTGGTATGTTGTCTCATTATTGTCCTTCTCTTGAATGAAGTTATTGATTGTTTCTATGATTTGTTGTTTGACCCATTCATTCTGTGGATGAGATCATTTAGTTTCTAATTAATTTTCATTCTATCTTTCTGTAGCCCTTTGTATATTTTTTTTTGTTGCATCATGATCTGAAAATTATGCATTGGATTGTGAGGTTTTGATGTCCTAGTACATGGTTAATTTTGTGTAAGTGACATGTACTGCTGAGAAAAAAAGTATGTTCCTTTCTATCCCCATTCAATTTTCTCCAGAGGTTTACCGTATTTAAGTTTCTTAAAATTCTATTCACCTCCTTAACTTCTTTCTTGTTAATTTTGTGGTTAGATTTATCTAGTTCAGAGAGGGGGAGGTTGAGGTCCAGTACTAGTATAGTTTTGCTGTCAATTTCTTCCTGTAACTCCCTGAACTCCTCCTCTAGGAATTTGGATGCAATACCTCTTGGTGCATATATGTTTAGTAATTATATTACTTCATTGTTTATGGTGACTTTTAACAGCGTGTTCTTTCCTTCCTTATATTTAATAAGATCTATTTTTGATTTGTCTTTGAGATCAGGATTGCTACCCCCACTTTTTTTTTTACTTCAGCTGAAGGATAAGTCATTCTACTTCAGCCTTTTACCTTTACCCTGTGTATATTCCTCTGTTTCAAATGTGTTTCTTGTAAACAACATATTGTAAGATTATGATTTTTAATCCATTCTGTTATCCATTTCTGTTTTATGGGCAAATTCATCCTATTCATATTCACAGTTATGATTACTATCTTTGTATTTCTCTCCATCTTATTCCTCCCTCATTCTTTTATGCTTTTCTTTCTCCTTTTCTCCCTTTCCCTCCTCACTAAAGTTTTGCTTTTGGCCACCCTCAATCTGCCCTCCCTTCTATCAACCCCCTCCCTTTTTTTCCCTTTTCCCTTACTGCTTTCCTTCCTTCTATCACACCTTCCTTTTCCTTTCACCTTTCCCCTCCTACTGTCTATGTGACAAATTAAATGTCTCTACCTATTTTATTCTCTCCTTGACCCACAGCTGATGAGATGCTCACCTCCCTCCCTTCTTTCCTTCTACTATAATATGTCTTTGTGCCTCTTACTGTGATGCAATTTACCTTTTCCTGCTTCCTGCTTTTCTCTTCTCCCATTACAATTGCTTTTCACCACTTCATTATTTTTTTTATCACCACATCAAAGTCAATTTAATCCCACCCCCTCTTGTCTACGTATATCCCTTCTAAATGTCATAATAAAGTTACCATTTTCAAGAGTTATAAGTATTATCTTCCCATGTAGTGATGTAAGCCATTTACCCTTATTGAATAATATGTTTTTCTTTTTCTTTTCCTTTTTATGTTTTTATGCCTCTCTTGAGTCTTGTATTTGAAGATCAAACTTTCCATTGAGCTCTGGTTTTTTATTAGGAAAGTATGGAAGTCTCCTATTTCATTGAATATCTAACTCCTCCCCTGAAAGATTATGCTGTATGTAGTTGATCTTTGGTTGTAATCCAAGCTCCTTTGTCTTATGGAATATCATATTCCGAGCTCTAATCTTTTAATGTAGAAGCTGCAAGGTCTTGCATAATCCTGACTCTGGTTCCATGATACTGTTTCTTACTGGCTGCTTATGGGATTTTCTCCTTAAAATTCTGGAATTTGGCTTCAATATGCCTTGGCATTTTTAATTTGGGATCTCTTTCAGGAGGTGATTGGAGGATTCTTTCAATGACTATTTTACCCACTACTTCTTGGGCCTCAGGGCAGTTTTCCTTCATGATCTCCTGAAAGATGTCCAGGCTTTCTTTTTTTTTTTTCATCATGGCTTTCAGGTAGACTAATAATTCTTGAGTTATCTCTCCTGGATCTATTTTCCAGGTCAGTTGATTTTCCAATGAGGAATTTAAATTTTCTTCTTCTTTTTTTAATTCTTTTGAATTTATTTGACTGGTTCTTGATGTCTCATAGAGTCATTAGCTTCCAATTTCCCAATTCTAATTTTTAATAAATTTTCTTCAGTTAGCCTTTGTACTTCCTTTTCCATTTGACCAATTCTACATTTTAAGGACTTGTTTTCTACAATTATATTTTTACTTCCTTTTCTAAGCTAATGACACTCTCTTTCACATCTCTCATTTCTTTTCCCAATTTTTCTTCTATCTCTCCTATTTTATTTTTAAAATCCTTCTTGAGCTCTTTTAAGAAAGCTTTTTGGGCTTGATAACAGTTCATATTTCCCTCTGAGGTTTCAGGTGTGGGTATATTGACAATGTTATTCTCTCCTGAATTTGTATTTTGATCTTCCCTGTCACCAAGATACTTTTCTATGGTTACTGTTTTTTTTATGTTGTTTCTTGCTCATGTTCCTTGCCTTCTTTTTTTTTTTTTTTTGCTTTTAAAGTTGATCTCTGCTTCTGGGCTACAGGGGGAACTGTCCCACACTTCTTGTACTGGGAGCTAAGGGACTGGTTACTGGTTTGCTGAGGTGGTGCTTGCCACTGACTTGCTGGTACTCCTCCCTTCCTGTACTGGTCCTTTTCAGCCACAGCAAGAGGGACATTTCCTCTTAATCCCCCAGCCTCATGAGCTAAAAAACTGCTATAACTAGTCCTTCTGCTGACACTACTATTTCAGGATTTTTCCTAGGCAATATTCTCTGGGTTTTTAAGGTCAATAAGGGAGGGTGAGAGAGTCACAAATTTTGCATTGCAATTATTTCCTGAACATGTAGTGCAAGTCTTTTGGGTTTTAAGGTGATGTAGAGACTTTGAGAGTCTCCATGTCTTCTGACACCAGTCCCAAAAGTCCCAGCCACCTCTTTCTTTGTTTTCAGAGGGCAGTCAAGATAGCGAGGGTTGTAACAGTCTGGTATATAGTGCAACATCCTCATTTTGAGGATCTGACACTTTGGCAGACAAGATTTTGGTTAAAAAATATTTTAGTTTTAAGAATTTTATTTGTGGTACTATAGATTTCATGTGCTATAAAAAGTAAATTGTATCTGAAGTCAATGTTTTTTGTTTGTTTGTCTTGTTTTTTGAAATATTAGCACAAAAGGTCACAGAATCCAAAAGAATCGCTAGCAAGAAAAATTGTTTTTCATGTTACCATTTTATTTTGTGTATGCTATCTCATGGGTTAGTTCATGGATACCGTATTAGAAACACTATGTATTATCAGCATTAATGTTTTTAATTAAAAACTGTATATAGAAAAGCACACTTTCTGTAATCTCTACCAAAAGATTACAATTTTTGGTGGTCATGGTAACCTAATAATAATTTCCCATAGGTTCAATGTATAAACATTCTTTTTTTTTTCTTTTGCCTAGGAACATTACCCCCATGAAAGTTAAGAATTGACCTCTAGTTATTTGGCTATAACATGCATAGTAATATGACAAGTATAATAGAAATGTCCTATGAGACATCTGAGAAGAAATTTTGCTCTGACAATTTGAGAGGTATTTACAAAATCTGTATTAACCATATTAACAATTTTTAGGATTTTTAAATTTCTTTCTTTTATTTTTTAGGCAATTGGGGTTAAGTGACTTGCCAGTGTCACATAGCTAATAAGTATCAAGTGTTTGTCTGAGGCTGGATTTGAACTCAGGTCCTCCTGAATCCAGGGCTGGTGCTCTATCCACTGTGCCACCTAGCTGTCCCAGGATTTTTAAATTTCTATCACTTTATTCCCCCTATATCAATAGTTTAACCAATTTCTTTGGACTCACCCATATATCTAATGGATAGAAGTCCAATAGGGTTCTGGGGGTTAATGAAATTAGCACAATGTTATCTACAAATAGCAACATTTTGATGACTTTAATATTTGTAAGAAGATGCTCTTCTATTTGTACTGTGTGAAGATAATTCTCCATGAATTTGACAAGTATTAGTATGTCCTCTTTTTCCCCCAGCAGAGGATTGTGAAACAAAGCTCACTCTTGTTCCAGTTATTAGCATACCTTGTATCATCCTATCACATTGCACTGGATCAGGTTAATGTTATTGTTTTTCCTGGGCTCCTTTAGCTCGTTCAGTAAATGCATCTTCCCAAAAGTAACTATTATGACAACAATGTCTCTTTAAAATTCATTTTGTTCATAAACACAAACTAAACTGATAGCAGTCAATCACTATTATGATTTCATCCTTCAGCTTAGCCATTAAAATCATGGCTGTTTGAAGTATTGAAGTGTGAATTAAGTAACAAATATATATAATATTGTGTATATAGTGTTAATCATTCAAGGTCTTTATTGAATTCAAATTTTTAATTTACTTTTTTATAGGACATCTAGATACGAAATAATTTATTCTCAATATAACTCCCTTTCTTTCTGAAGAAACTTCCTCTTTCCAAAGTCCAATCTTAAGTTAATTAATGATTCAGTTGGCTCCCATTTGATTTCAAGTGGCTTGTCTGCCCAGCATTAAGTTAATAAATGCCTCTTCACATCACTTGAATTTCAAATATTTCTTCCCAATCCATTACTTAACTCTCCCTCTTGGGACAAATATTTATGTTTTTCCTCTTATGTTCTTCTGCAGGTTCTACTTTCTTAACTGCAATAAAAACATATTATAAATAACAGAAAAACAATATAGCAATGTCTATCCTGCTTCAGGGTCTAAAATCCAATTATAGTATATTGTGAGGTTTAGAATAAAGGAGCAGAAAAAAGAAGTAGAAAACATCAATATATATTACAGTTAAAATGATGCAATTTCCTTTGAGTTTGGAACAGCAGATGTTTTCAAACCTCATCTAGCTTTTAGATCAGGATGCTGTTTACCATGGATATTTTCAAGTAAATCTATGCATTCATTTCTTTCTTTAGATATTAAAATTTATTTTAATTTTTCTGATAAGTGTTCCAAAATGTGTAATAGCTCACCAACCCATTTTGCTGGTGCATTGACATTTTGAGAATTATCCGATAAACCAATAATATATTTAGGAGTATAATAAATTTGATTCTAGCTGATAATTCATTATTAAGTTACTGGACAAATCTTTTAGATATTTAATATTTTAAGATAACAAGACATTATGAATTAATATGTGACTATCAGAATTACCACATAACCATATCCCCAGACTTTTAAGAAATTGGACTAGACCAAATTAAAGACCACATTTCTTGTAGTGCATAATGAAGAAAATGATTAGGATGGTGAGAAGACTGAAGACTATGCTATATATGGATTGGTTTGGATGAATTAAAAATTAATATCTTGGAATGCAGGAAATTCAAGGGAGAAATGATTGATGTCTTCTAGTATGTGATCTTGATGTCTTAATTTCTTTGAAAGGGATGAGGCTTATTGTATTTGGCCTTGTCAGAATAACTGGTTACAGTAACAGGTAGGTGGATTTCAGCTCAATATTAGGAAGCCATTCTTTATATTCTCGTTTGGAATGAGAATGTGCTACCTTAGAAATTAATGTTACCCATCTTTGAAGGTCTTGAAGTAGAGGCTAAATTCAATGATTCTTATAGTCGTGATCTTGTTTTGGGTAGAAATTGGACTGGATTCCCATTAAAGTCCTTCTAACTTTAAATCTCTTTAAATGATGGGAAAGTACTGATTCTACAAACAAAAATTCCTCTGGGTTTTCTTCTTTAATGGTTAAAAATGTATTTTCAAAACTTATACCATAGTAGAATTTTTTGTTTAATTTTGAGTCTATTCTTCACCACCTTCCCCAATCTTTTTCTGTCTGAGAGAGCCCAGTAGACTGAAATACAATTAAGAGATTCTAACATAAAATCAGTCATCTTTCCAGTGAATTTGGACAATAGAGGTAATAATCTAGTATTGTTATAGGCACCTGTTTCGATAGGCAAGTTATGTTAATCAAGTGACACAGAAATGAAAAAAGAAGATACCATCTTGAATGTAGGAGAAATGGCATTTTTAAGGGTGAGCCTACAGGAAAATGTTAAAGTGGGCAATTATGTTGACAAGCCTAATCATATTTTGTACCCATGTGCAAAATGCCACGAAGAATTACTTAGCATAAGAACATTTTACTCTGCTCATTTCCATTGTCATCATTCTTGCCAGGTTGTATTCCTGACTCATCTCTACAGGACATTGTCTACCACTCCCCTCTGCCAAGTACCTTCACTCATACATTGCCAGCATATAACAATCACTTAATAAATGCATATTGACTGACTGACTTCTGAAAAATGATTGCTGTGCCACTGTTCATGATCTTGAAAAAAATTGCAATTTTTGGAATGAAAGAGATCCTACAGGACTAGAAAAGGACAAGTGATTCAATTTTCCCCCAAAGTAAAAAAGGTGGCATCCAAAAAGGGTAGGACAGTCGACTTGACTTAGGTTTTTCATAAAATTGTTAAAGAGCAAGTTGATGAGCATTTAGAAAACCAGACTACCCTTATGAGGAACATGTTATGACATGATTAAATGTGATTTATTTTAAATTACAGTGCCATCTTGCTTTGTAAATTTAGAAGGCAGGGGTTTGAGACATGATTTTTGACCTACAAAATCTAATTAAGGTTCTGGGTAGCTTTCTGAGGATCCATATGTGATGGGACTTCCAGATGATACTCCTATTGCATGCCATCTCTACTTAACAAAGTTTTGTGCTCTTGAAGGGGACTGGACTTGTTTTTATCATTATTTTACTTCCTCTTCAATGTCCTATCCAGTTCTATTTAGAGTACTATGATAAAGAGGCAGTGTGGTGTGATGGAAAGACTACACTTGGGATCAGCAGTTATCCCAGATTAGAATTCCAAGATTTACAATTACTAGTGCCAAATTAAATTGTAGCACTGTGAGTATGTCACTTAAACAGTCAGAACCTCAGTTTTATCTATAAAATAGGAACAATTACATTTGCTTCATAGGGTGATTGTGATGATATAATGGCTGAAGAAAGTATGGTTCTGTGTGAAACTTAACATATTATATCAATGTCAGTTATTAGTATTTGCCCCTGAATAAATATTTAAGTTAACCAATATCTTAAAGAATTCTTGAGGCATAAGCCTAAGATTGAGGGAGGGAATCTTGGGGAATTTGTAGGTTGACATGGAGGAAAGCTCAATGAGATATTTTGATTATTTTGCATAGATGATAAACTATGTCTTTTTATCCTTTATTCACAAGCCCATTTTTGGAGAGTGCTTTGCTAAGAGTGATTTGTATTTTGAAAGTAGTCTTAAAAGATGGATTATAGCTCTTTTGGACATTTAGAAATTGTAGCACTTCAAAATGTTTTCAGAAGTATTCTGCCGAGATTAAGGACTTTGTACAACAAAGTATATTCCTAGAATTTACTTCTTTAATCAGTCTATGGCTTTATCTAAACTACATCTTGTCCTATTGCTAGATGTAAAGAAATGGAATTTCTCACTGAAGCAAATATACTTAGATGTCTTAGAGCTATTTAAGATAATTACTTGCTATTTTTTCTCTTCAGAATTGTTGAATTGAACATATTCATGGTAGGAAAGCATGGATGTAAAAGGGAAGACTTCTTCCTTTCTTTGGGTAAGTACTTGAAGTAAGCAAGTAAGCAAGAAACATTAACTCCTTCAGGCCACTAGGGTACCATTGGCAAACTAATAGCTGAAGAACATTAAATGGTACCTAGTGGTCTGAAAGAACTAATTCACCTTTCTCAATTGGCTAATTTCCCAGAGGAGTCAGTTGTACACTACAAGAAACATGATCATAGCCTTTCAATATGAAATATTTCTATGAAAAGAATGATTACACATGTAATTGGTAATATCCACACCCGAAAGAAGGAGAATTTAGTAAATAAAAAGTGTCACCATTTAAGTAGAATCTTTTTTTTTCCATATGCTTTTGAGTTGAAAATTTTTCTCCCTTTTTCTCCCTCCCACCCTCCCCAAGACGGCGCACAATCTGACATAGGCTTTACATTTACATACCCATTAAACATATTTTCACATTAGTGAAGTTGTAAGTAAAAATTAAAACCAATAGGAGGAACCATCAGAATGATGAAACAAAATTCAACAGAAGGTAAAAATAAGTGACAGCGATTCAACTTCCATAGTTCTTTCTTTGGATGTGGATAGCATTTTCCATCACAAGGCCTCTGGAGATGTCTTAGATCCTTGTAATGCTGAGAAGGGTTCAGTTTAACATTCTTAGTCATTGTATAACATGGCTGCTATTGTGTACAAAGTTCTCTTGGTTCTGCTCACTTCACTCAGCATCAGACCACATAAGTCTTCCCAGGTTTTTCTGAAGTCAGCCTGTTCATCATTTCTTATAGCACAATAGTATTCCATTACATTCATATACCACAACTTGCTCAGCCATTCCCCAATTGATGGGCATCCTCTCAATTTCCAATTCTTTGCTACCACAAAAAGAGCTGCTATGTATATTTTTGTGCATGTGGGTCCTTTTCCCATTTGTTTGATCTCTTTGGGATATAGCCCTAGAAGTGCTACTGCTGGATCAAAGGGTATGCAAATTTTTGTAGCCCTTTGGGCATAGTTCACAATTGTTCTCCAAAATGGTTGGATCATTTCACAACTCCACCAACAATGTATTAGCATTCCAATTTTCCCACATCCTCTCCAACATTTATCATTTTCCTGTTTTGTCATGTTGGCCAATCTGATAGGTGTGATGTGGTACCTCAGAGTTCTTTTGATTTGCATTTCTCTAATCAATAACGATTTAGAGCATTTTTTCATATGACTATAGATGGCTTTAATTTCTTCATCTGAGAACTGTCTGTTCATATCCTTTGACCATTTATCAATTGGGGAATGGCTTGTGTTCTTATAAATTTGTCTTAATTCTCCATATATTTTAGAAATGAGGCCTTTATCAGAAAGACTGGTTGTAAAAATTCTTTCCTAATTTTCTACCTTCCTTCTAATCTTAGTTGCATTGGCTTTGTCATTTAAGTAGAATCTTATAAATCCCCACCTAACAGATTAGGTATCTTCTGTTTCTCTCTGAAGTTCCCAAAGTGGGTGATATCACTCTTTTGTGTGGGGTGCTGGAATGATCCAGGGGGATAGTAGTAGCTTCAGGTGTAACTGGGGTGCATTAAATAAAAATAAGTCATTGAATAAAAATGAGGGGGCAGTAGAAGCATATGGAAAGAAAAGAAGATGAGAAAATTTTGAAAAACCATTTGTTCATGTTTCATCTGTCGTGTAACAGAGTTAAAGCCATAGTGATTACTTTATTTTCCAAATAAACACACAAAATGCAAATTATAACTGATCAGTGGTCAAGTCCACTGATAGATCTTAACAAGCAAGTATTGGCAGGCAAGTGTGCTGCACATTGTCAGGAAGCCCAACTTACATTGGCATGAATATGTGTGTGTAATGACTTGTTTATGTTATGATACTATACAGTTACATGATGCAAAATTGCATCATCAAAAAATCAATTCAGGAAAACCCCCACAAATTCACAGAGGAAGAAACTGAGGCTTGGAGAGGTTAAATGTGAATAGCCAGTGGTAATAAAGCTTAGAAGTATCAGAGCTCAGATTTGAGCCTGACTTTTCCTACCATTAAATCTAGTCCAGAATTTAATCCACTATGCCTTACTGTCTTTCTTTTAGAATTTCCTCTTATCATTAAGCCATAAGTAGAATTTAGTTTCTAAATTTCCCTCTCTTTCCTTTTTGTGGGATCCTGACTTTAGATTTCATTTTATAGGAACTCTAAATGAGAAACTTTCTCTACCAATTCAGATCAACCTTGTATCTACAATTTGATCAAGAGAGTTGTCTGGGGACACTATTGGAATGAGTGACTGGCCCAGAGTCACAAGGGCAGAAGGTCTCAGGGAAAGGAATTGAACAGTTTCTTCTTGAATATAATAAAATGGAAAGGGAGTTTGTATTTGTAGCTGCCTAAAATCCTTTCCTTTATCTATCAGTTCCCTTTCCTCAATACTGTTGCCATTTGCTTTGTTTCCCTTAAATGCTAACATATATCTAGCCTTATACTGGTTCCCCTCAATCTTATTAGGTGATTTCAATTCACCTTTTACTATGTGAGGGTGATGTGTGATGCCTACATTTTGCTGTAAATTCCAAGTGACACAAGAAACTAAACTAGTATAAGTAGCTTACATGTGCTTCATCCTCTTTTTCATAGGGTACAGAAGGAGAAGGTATCACCTTACCATTATCCAACAGGGGAATGTATTTTATAATTTTCCTTCCAAGTGGTGATCTCTCACTAGCCCAGTGGTCTTGGAAAGGCATCTCTATTGCATGGACAGAAGATTACCTCTACTAACATACACAAACAGTTCTGTCCTGTTAAGCTTCTAGTTTCAGATAGACAGTATAGGAAAAAAAAAACTTACATTTACCTAAGTTCTGAATTATTGCAGAGTATTATAAAAGTTGGGTGGTACAATGGATAGAGTGCCAGGCCTGAACTCAGGAAGACCTGAGTTCAAATCCAAAGCCTGGGCAAATCATCTAACTTTGTTTGTCTCTGTCTGTCATCTGTAATACTATCTGAAGAAGGAAAGGGCAAACCATTCCAGAAACTTTGGAAAGAAACCCCAAATGGGGTCATGAAGACTGAACAATAACATGATGCAAATTTATTGCATAAGATTATAAAAAAAATACTGTATTTTGTAGTTCTGGAACCCCCATTCCAACCAGGATGATTTTAGGCTCTCCCTCTATCTAGAATACTCTCTTACAGATACACTTAAGCATGTCGAGGTCCTTTCAAAACTGAGGTATTTGGAACTGTACAAAATATCCCATATGAGATATAATCATAGCAAAAGACAAGACATGCATACAGCAGCTTCCTCATTTTAGTCATTATTATCATCATTACAACAATAAAAGATAGTATTAATATAGCATTTTAGGTTTGCAGAGTCACATACAATTTCATCCTCACAACAACCTGCAGAGGTAGATGCTGTTATTATCCATTTTACAAATGAGGAAACAGAGGCAAACAGGATTGAGAGATTTATCCAAGGTCACATAGCCAGTTAAGTGTCTAAGGTAGAATTCAAATTTATCTTCTAACATCAAGATCATCACTCTATGTGATGTACCTACCTACCTATTTTCTGCCTACTTTCCCTGCTGGCTGATTCTTCTATTTAACTTGCTTAAAATCCCAACACAATTGTTTCCTGCTACATTATAAGGACTCATTTTTAACTTTCAGCTACTAGCCTCTTTTCCCAACTATTTTCTAGACACATCTTCCTATTTTGCATTTTATTATTTTAAACCCAAATTTAGGAAAAATTAAATTTTCATCTTAGTATATTTGGTCAATCATTTTAGTCACAAGATATTTGCTTTCCATTCCTATACTATCATCCAATCATAATGGCTGTACTTTTCAACTTCATGGTACCAAATCAATAAATTAATTAATAAGCATTCCTGGAGTACAGTTGATAGAAATCTAGCTTCAAAACCAGGAACACCTGGGTTCAGGTCTTACCTCCAACAGACCCTGCCTGTGTTTCCTTGGGCAAGTCACTTAACATCTCAATACTTTAATCCAAGTTGCAAAGAAGGTGCTAACGTGCAGAATGAGTTTCTGCACCAAAGAATTATCTATATCAACAAAAACAGAGATCTATTTTCTACCTGTATTTTTATGTGCCAGGCCCTGTGCTAGGATTTAGGAACATAAAGGCAAAAACACAATGCAAAACTTCATGTCAAGGAGGCAGACAAGATCATGTATAAAAGTATATATGGAAAAAAAAAATACAGACAAAATATATAAAAATAAATGCAAGGAAAGCTGGGGGAGGATGAAGTAGGTACTAGTAGCTAGGAGCATCAAGAAAAGGTATTACGAGAGGATTTGCTAAACGTCTTGCTGAAATTCAGGTATGCTATGCTATATATATATAATTCTTCTAATCTACTAATTAATGTGAAAAAAGAGAATAAGTAGTTTATTATGATTTTTCCGCAATTAATCCATGTTATCTTTATTAATTACTGCTTCCTTTTCTAAATGCTTACAAGCTAACCCTTTAATAGTATGTTCAATTTTTTAAAATTAATTAATACATATTTTAGTAAGGAAGGTAGGTGTAGCCATGGATAGAGTACCAGGGCATGAGTCAGAAAACCGGAGTTCAAATCTGGCCACAAATGCTTAATAGCTGTGTGATCCTGAGAAAGTTACATAATCATTATTTGCCTCAGTTTCCTCACCTGTAAAATGTGAGTCATATTTGTGAGAATGAAAATAAGATTATGTTCGTAAAGTTCTTAGCACAGTGACTGGTACATATGAAGTACTATATAAATGCTAGTTATCTCCATTATTATTATTGTTTATTATTATTGCTATTAAAAGTTAAAATAAAACCAATCTAACACACATAATTTGGAGGATATGTTATTCTCCTTTCTTTCTCCTCCCCTCAACTTAGGATCACATATGTCTTCAAGCCATATCTGGAATATTGGATGAAGTTTTGTGTGCCATATTTTAATAGTGATATTGATGACCTAAAACATGTTTGTTATAGGTAGTCAGTCATCACACATGCAGATTGGTTAAGGAACTTGAAATAATTAGTCTATTAATTTTTTTATGGGAGGGGGAGGGCATGTTGAGTATCCTTGGATATTTGAAAAATTATTGTTTTGTTTGACCTAAGAGGACAGAACAAGACTGTTGGTTGGAAGTTACAGGAAGACTGGTTTTGATTCAACATAAAAGAAACCTTGATAACAATTAGAACTACCCAAGGATACAATGAACTATCTTAGAAATAGCGAGGTTGCCATCACTACAGGAGGTGGGGTGTATATCTTCAACTAGAGCCTGTATGGCATTTGCAATGCTAAAGATGAATTTTCTTCTTGGAATAGGTCTGAGACTAGATGATCTCTTCTTGTCCATTTCAACTGGCAATTCTTCATTTCCAAAATTTTATTTAGCAAGGTGAAACCTTTAAAATAAATGCTATTTGTATCTTTTGTTTCAGCATCATCTAGATTTCCCCTTGTATCCCTCCTCCTACCTTCCAAGTTTGCTGTGCCTTAAAATAGAAAAAAAAAAGAAAAGGAAATGAAAAAATCAGCACACTTGATCAACACCTTGAAAAAAAGAAGACATTCTATTCAAGTGTTCCATAAAAACAAATCCCCAAGTTCTGCAAAGGAAGCAGCGAATTTTTCCTCTTACTTCTCTTTTTTAGGAGTCAAGCTTATCTTTATAATTTCACAATGTTCATTTCTTATTATTTTAATTGTTATCCTTTCATTCTGCATTGTCATATTTGTAATACATATTGTTTTCTTGGCTCATGTGAGTCCTAACATGCTTCTTATATAATCATCATACTCAGTGTTTCTTACAACGCTATAATAATCCATTACATTCATGCACCACAGTTCATTTAGCCATTTTCCAAAGTACGGACATGTACTTCACTACCACAAAAAAAAATGATGTTATTAATATTTTGTGAACTTTCTATTTACCATCTGCAGCTCTGCTTCATTTAAAGATTTTGCTCTCCATCCAAGACAAGCTGATCAGTTGAAATCTTACCATTATGATCTTAACTTACCTTTAGATAATCAATGTTTTCCAAATGTTGTCAGCCTCATCACTCCTCCGACTGGAGGGCAGAGCACATAATTGCTCCCGAAGCTTTTCCTTTCCCTGTTTGTTTCCAGGTCCATCCAGGACCTGGACTTTCTAGCTAACTCCACTTTCCATCTGCAGCCCTTCTTGGCTTGAACTCCAAGGAATATGAACTTTAACTTCGCATTTCTTGTGGTTCCCATCTCCATTTTTAGAGTTTTCTGCTCTTCATCTTCCCCTATTAGATTGTAGGGAAAACTAGGTGGTGCAGTGGGTAGAGTGCCAGGTTTGATTTGCTTGAATGTCTGTATCAAAATGTGCAGCTTCTTTGGCCATTTTATTTACATAATTTTAAATTGTTTTCCAGGAGGTTTTTACTAATTCACAAGTCCACCAACATTGTATTAGGTTCTGCATCTTTCCACAAGTGCAATATTGACTATTTCCATCTTCTATCATCTTTACCAGTTTTCTGGGTGAGAAATAAAATCTCCAGGCTATATTGATTGGCATTTCTCTAATTATTAATTTGGAGAAATTCTTCTTGTAGTTTTTAACAGTTTGCAGTTCTTCATTTAAAAAAAAAAGCTGTTTATGCATATAATTTGGCCACTTATCTATTAGTGAATGACTTTGGGTCTTATTGATTTCTATTAATTACCAATATATCTTGGATATAAAATCATTAAAGATTTAAAATGGAAAGAGTCCACCCCCAGGACAACTGCTTTCCTTTTTATCTCAGTTGAATTAATTTTGATTGTACAATATCTTTCGAATTTCACTTAATAAAAACTTTATATTTTACATTTTGTAATTGTGTATCTTTTCAGTCAAGAAGCTGTCTTCTACCCATAGCTATGAAAGGTATAGAATCACAGAATATGAAAGATGAAAAGGATCATCTTTCTAATCAATGTCAACCTACCTCTTATGCATCATTTCAGTAAATGATCCAGTAAGAGATTACTTTTCACAATGCTTAGTTCTGATTATGTAATTTCAGAGCTCAATAGCATTCATTGATGACACCTACAAACTTTAAAATCCTTATCCTGGAATTGATGACTCTCTGTGATCAGGCCCAAGTAACCTCCACAACTATATCTTACAACATGCTCCTATGTGAGCTTGGCAGGCAAACCAGATTACTTCCTGAAGATGTCCCATTTCCGGACTACCTATTTTTGTTTGCTCCGTTCCTGTACCTGGAATGGTGTCTCTATACATTCCCACAATTTTTAATCTGCTCTATCCTTCCTAGAACATATTTAGTATCTTACACATGGTAAACACTTAAAAAAATTGAAATAATTTTTTGAGCACTCTTTTACAAATTCTTGCCTGACTCACCCAAACATAAATATTTTTTCCTTTCAGTTCTCATAGCACTTAGTTCATGAATCTTGTATTAACTTATTACATTTTTCTCTACATTCTATCCCTGCCATGTAATTCATTATATTATTTGCCTTGCCTTGTTCACCAAACATCTTAAAATAAAGACTTTTTAGAGCTTACTCTATAATGGAGAAAATTTTCAGAGAATTAGATTTGTATTTTAAAATCCTTTGTCTGTTGTTTATTACTTCTAAGACCTTGGAAATATCTTTTAACCTCTTTGAGTCTTAATTTCATTATCTGTGAATCAGGATATTAATGGTAATATATTATTACTACAAGTATTAGTATTAGTACTAGTACTACCATTACTACTACTATTACTACTGCTGCTGCTGCTGCTGCTGCTACTACTATTCAGAGAGAAAAGCATTCTGTAAAATCTAAAGCACAATATAAACATAATTGTCTTCCCTCAATGCCCAGCACATTGTCTGGTGTAGGATACAAAATATTACATAGATGAAATATATTGTTTAAAATTAATTTTCTTTGAAGTGGGTCTAGTTAATTTGATAATTAAATACAGATCCACATCAAAAGTCTCTAACAGAGATCAGATTGTAAATCTGAACATATACCTATATAGTTTAGATGACAGCAGCAACAAAAACAAACAAATGAACAATGTTAGGCAGATGTAAGGAGAGTAGAGGTTTAGAATTAATTAGGAAAAGGTTAAAAAAAATTCCATCATGGAGTTATCAGTTATCATTATATGTTCATGCAGAGTATCAATCTATTTTTATTTTTAATTTAAGGAGAAGAGAGAAAGAGAAAAAGACAGACAGAGAGACAGAGACAGAGACAGAGAGACAGAGAGAAAGATGTATAGATAGCTCTTTGAACAAGTTAGTATGCTATTCATATAACATTCACTCAATCAATATTTTTGAGGGATGAATGAATCAAAGAACAATTTTCTGCCTTCTCTCTGATATGTTATAAAAAGCAGTCTCAGAATATTAATTATTATTTTGGTCTCTAATATAAAATAATGCTAACAAACAGACCTTGAAATCTCAGAAACATTTATTATAGACTCTGACAGGCAAGAATTGATACTCATGTGTTGATACTGATATATATATACATGTACATGAGATAGGTGTTATTGTATTATCTGGACTGATGACATCACTTTCTTCAATGATCTTCAGCTGAGTTTTCTTTTTTTTTGAGGTTATTATTTTTTTTAATTTATGTTTTAATTTATTTATTTTTAGTTTTCAACATTCACTTCTGCAAGATTCTGAGTTCCAAATTTTGTCCCCACTTCGTCCCTCCCTCGACCCAAAGATTACATGCATTCTGAATACCCTTTTTCCTAATGTGCCCTTCCTTTTATCTCTCTCCCGCTTCTCTTATCCCCTTCCCCTTCAACTTTCCTGTAGGGCAGGATAGATTTCTATACCCCATTTCCTGTATATCTCATTTCCCAGTTGCGTGTCAAAATGATTTTTTTTTAATTTTGTTTTTAAAACTTTGGGTTCCAAATTATCTGCTTTCCTCCCTCCTCATCCACCCTCATTGAGAAGGCAAGCAACTCAATACAGGTTATACATGTGTGGTCATGCAAAACACTTCCATAGTAGTCATGTTGTGAAAAACTAAGTATATTTCCCTTCATCCAATCCCAACCCCCATTTATTCTATTCTCTTTTTTGACCCTATCCTTCCTTAGAAATGTTGGCTTCTGATTGCCCCCTCCTTGAATCTGCCCTCCCCTCTATCATCCTCCTGCTCTCTTGTCCCCTTCCCTCCCTATTTTCCTGTAGGCTAAGATAGATTTCCATACCCAATTGAGTATATGCATATATATATATATATATATATATATATATATATATATTATTCTCTCCTTAAGCCAAATCTGATAAGAATAAGACTCAGTCATTCCCTCTCACCTTCCCCCATTTCCCCTCCACTGTAAAAGCCTTCTCTTGTCTGTTTCATGTGAGATAATGTACCCCATTTTACCTCCCCCTTTCTCCTTCTCCCAGTATACTCTTTTCTCATCCTTCAATTTTATTCTCCAGATATCATCTCTTCATCTTCAACTCACCCTGTGCTCTCTATTTATCCATTTCTCTATCTACCTGTCTATCTACTTATGATCTACTTATCGATTCATCTATCTGTCTACATATATATAATTTTTCCCCTCTAACTACTCTAATACTGACAAAGGACTCATGAATTACAAATATCATCTTTCTATGCAGAATGTAAACAGTTCAACCTTAAAAAGTCTCTTATGATTTCTCTTTTCTGTTTACTTCTCCATGTTTCTTTTGAGTCTTGTATCTGAAAGTCAAATTTTCTTTTCAGCTCTGATCTTTTCATCACACATGCTTGAAAGTCCTCTATTTCACTGAATTTCCGTTTTCCCACTGAAGGATTTTGCTCAGTTTTGCTGGGTAGGTGATTCTTGCTTGTAATCCTATCTCCTTTGCCCTCCAGAATATTATAGTTTCAAGCACTTAATGTAGAAGCTGCTAAATCTTCTCTTATCCTGATTGTGTTTCCACAATACTTGAATTGTTTCTTTCTGGCTACTTGCAATATTTTCTTCTTGACCTGGGAACTCTGGAATTTGGCTACAGTACTCCTAGGAGTTTTCCTTTAGGGATCTCTTTCAGGAGGTGATTGGTGTATTCTTTCCATTTCTATTTTGCCTTCTGGTTCTAAAATATCAGGGCAGTTTTCCTTGATAATTTCTTGAAAGATGATGTCTAGACTTTTTTTTTTTGATCATGGATTTTAGATAGTCCAATAATTTTTAAATTCTCTCTCCTGGACCTATTTTCCAGGTCAGTTGTTTTTCCAAGGAGATATTTCAGATTGTTTTCTAATTTTTCATTCTTTTGAATTTGTTTTACAGTGCCTTGATTTCTCATAAAGTCACTAGCGTCCAATCGCTCCATTCTAATTTTAAGGAAGTATTTTCTTCAGTAAGCTTTTGGATTTCCTTTTCCATTTGGCCAATTTTGCTTTTTAAGGCATTCTTCTCATTGGCTTTTTGGATCTCTTTTGCCATTTGGGTTAGGTTATTTTTTAAGGTTTTATTTTCTTCAGTATTTTTTTGGGTCTCCTTTAGCAAGCTGTTGACTTGTTTTTCACGATTTTCTTGCATCACTCTCAGTTTTTCCTCTACTTCTCTTGCTTGCTTCTTAAACTCCTTTTTGAGTTCTTCCATGACCTGCGACCAATTCATGTTTTCCTTAGAGGCTTTGGACATAGGAGCTTTGACTTTGTTATCTTCTTCTGGTTGTATGTTTTGATCTTCTTTGTCACCAAAGTAAGATTCTGTGGTCTGACTCTTTTTGTGCTCCTTGGTCATGATCCCAGCCAATTACTTGAGTTATAAACTCTTTGTTAAGGTAAGTGGTCTGCTTCCAGTGTGGAGAATGCACTGTCCCAATCTTTCGGCGTTTTGTGCAGCTGTTTTCAGAGATACTTCTAGGGACCTATAAATTTTTAGTTCTTCCAGTGTGCTATGATCAAGGGCGAGATGTTTACCCCTTTCCTGGCCTGTGCTCTTGTCTATGAGTGACCACAAGCACTATTTTATGTCTTGGAACTATGAGGAGGATTTCCTGTCCTCTGCTACTATAAGCTCCACCATGCCAGCATCCTCCTCACCCCTAGACCACCACCCAGAACTGTTACCCAGATCCAAGCCTGGGCAAAGCAAGAGAATCCTGTACCAGTAGAGAGATCCCTGCAATCCCCCTCTGATCAGCCACTTGATCCCCCCTTAGTCTGTGGCACAGAAGCTGGGATGCAGCTGCTGCCCTTGGCCTGGGGACTAGAGTTGGGACCACACTGTGCTTCTCTCTCACAGCAGACACAGACTTTTCCACTGACCTTCTAAGTTGTCTTTGGCATTCATGGATTGAGAAGTCTGGAAACAGCCACAGCTGCCTGTGATGCAGTCCTCTGAAGCCTGATCCAGGTTTGCTGAGGCCTGCGCACCCATGCCAAACTGCGTTCTTCTCCCAGCCTGGCATGATATGCCTTTCTGATCAACCATCCAGGTTGTCTTTGGCTGGAAATTTGTTTCACCCTGTCTTTTTTGTGTTTTTTGCTGCCTTAGAATTTGTTTAAAGCCATTTTTACAGGTATTTGGGGGGTTGGGGAGAGCTCAAGCAAGTCACTGCTTTTACTCTGCCATCTTGGCCCTGCCCCTCATCTGAGTTTTCTTGTACAGCCTTCAGAGACCTTAGTTAATCTATATCTGAAGACATGGTCAGCTTTGAATCATCAAATTATGAGATTAGGAGTCACACAGGCTAGTGACCACTAGCTGAAACACTTTAGTGTGCCACTCTGGAGTTGAGTTGTTATAGTTCTCCTGGCTATCAATAAAATAACTAAGTTGTCCTTTCAAAAATCATTATTCATTTCACATGTTTATTTTTTTTCAAAAATATCCTTATGAGGATGATTTCAGTGAGTCAGTCAGTAATCCAACTAGGCTTTATTAAGCACTTCATATTTATGTGCCGTTCATTGTAGTAAGTTCTGTAGATACAAAGAAAAAAAACTATTTCCTGCTGTCAAGGAATTCACAATCTTATGGGAAACAACATGTAAATGACTAAGCATAAACAAGACATATGCAGGAGAAATTACTGGTAATCTCAGAATAAAGATACTAGGATTAGACATTGGGAAAAGCTTCTTGCGGAAAGTGGACCTGTAGCTGAAACTCAAAGAAAACCAAGGAAGCTTGAGGCAGAGATGTGGAAGGATGGTTTTCTATCCATAGAACTAAGGGAAACTAGGACTTTTGGGGTATAGCTAGTGAAAACTTTAGTCAGGAAATGGAGCATTATATGTAAGAAACAACTAGGAGATCAGTGCCACTATATCTCAGTAAGTTGAGTGAATTCCTGAGTAAATGGAGTGAAGAAAGGATATAGAATGCCTGATTGAGATTCCTCATTTTGCCACAATGACTACTAGAATTTGTACAATAGGAGGAAGAAAATGAATTTAATAAACATAAACTATATCACAAACTCAATTTAACTATCTAAGACAGGAGTTAATTAAAAGTTTCTCCTCAAATGATGAGAAGAAGCAATTTTTTCAGAAGAAATCAAAGCTATCTATAGTCAGATAAAATGCTCTAAATAACCATTGATTAGAGAAATGCAAATAAAAATGACTCTGAAGTACCACCTCACACCTATGAAACATGAAAAATGCTGGAGGGGATGCAGGAAGAAGAGGTTCACTAATAAATCACTGGTAGACTTGTCAACTGTCCAACTGTTCCATAGAACAATTTGGAACTAGGCCCATAGGGCTATACAACTATACATACTTTATTACCTAGTAATACCACTACTGAGTCTGTATCCCAAAGAGGCCAAAGAAAAAGGAAAAGGATTTATATATACCAAAAAAGAAATATTTATAGTAGCCATTTTTATGGTGGCCAAGGATTGGAAATTTAGGGGATACTCATCAATTGGGAAATGGCTGAACAAATTGTATATGATTTTGATGGAATACTATTAACTATAAGAAATGACAAGGTGAGAGGTTTCAGAAAAACCTGGGAATACCTATATGAATTGATATAAAGTAAAGTGAGCAGAACCAAAAGAACACAGTACACAGTAACAACAATATTGTAATGGTGATAAACTGTGAATCACTTAGGTATTCTGTACATATTGTATTCTGTACATACAATGATCCAAGACAATACAAATGGGCTCATGATAAAAAATGCTATTCACCTCCAGAGAGAGAAATGATAAACTCCAAGTGCAAATTAAAGTACAATTTTCTTGCTTTCTGTATTTTCCTTCCTTTTGTGACATGGATAATATGGAAATACATTTTTCATTATTTCACATGTATAATTGATATCATATTGCTTGTCTTTTCAGTGGGTAAGGGAAAGGTGTGAGGGAGGGAGAGAATTTGAAACTCATTTTTTTACAGCAATGTTAAAATATGTGTGTGTGTGTGTGTGTATGTTTATATATATATATATATATATATATATATATATATATATATATATATATATATATATATATCCATTCACAACCAGACTCTACCTCTCACTGCCCCCCCCATCATTTCTCCTGAATGTCTGGAATAAAATAATATTCAGTTTTCTAACAAAATGCTTCAATTCAAAAGTACCAGAAACAGAGGATGAACCACATTACATTCCATAGAAAACATCTAACTTTAAGAAAATACTTTAAACATTTTCTATTTAGTAAAAAAAAAATTGATTAGCAAGTTATTGATAATAAATATTTTGAGGAATTAGCTAACTCTAAGGAATCTAATGTTTTCCTATTTTTAAATCTTGATGTAAATTTCAATGAGGAACTCTCAAGAAGAAGAGGCATAAAGAATATCATTAAAGAATTGTGTGACAGAAAGAGAAAATAAACTGACCACATGACCACAGTGTGGAATGATGGATTACAGAATGTTCCACTGGCATTTTTGTAATGTCAAGAGAAAGCAAGGAAACCCTCTGACACATTGAATGGATCCCCTATTGTAAATATTGGGAAGACTTGGATAATCAGATAATATAGTCATGCATGTCCAATGAGTTTCAGTCTGCATCATTGGAGGGAATTCATGAATCAATGAGATGACAAATCCATTTGCAGACTTGTAAAAAAAACTTTACTGGAAATATCCACCATGTAGATTCCCTCTCTCTTAAATGGTTTTGGTTCATGAAAAGATAACTGGGAACCATCAATAACAAAGTAGCAGCTACTCACATTATGGGGAGTATTTAAAATGAAATAATAGCTTCATGATTGTCTTTGTGCACTCCAATAACTACAAGAGTTGAAACTATAATAATGTTCCCATTTCTGAGGGGGAAAAGTGTAAAGTTGAACTGTTTTCTGGTGAATTGATCAAATAAAATTCAATTCTTTTCCTCTCCTCCCTTCCTTAGAATTTATGTGGCTTAAATTATTTGTACAACCACTTCTCTCCTTTTTTTGGTTCTAATTCTGGAGGCACTAATTCAGTGCAATCTTGATGAGTGACAACCTTTATATACTTTGGTCTTTTCTGTAAATCATTCAAATTAACAATGTAATTATCAGTAGAGATCTCAGGCCAGGCTCAATGAAATAAGAAATATTTCTTTTGTCTTTGCTGTTTCAATAGCTTTCCTTTATAGCACTATTATTATTATTTATAAAATATACCTCTGAGCTTGTAATAAGTATTACAAGAACAAACCCAACCCATAAAAACTTGAACTCACTAAATTATTTTCTTTTTAGAAAAGTAAAGTAAGAAATCACTTTAATGCTCCACATCCAACATCTTTAGAAAGGGGTCAGCTGTGATTTATTTTTAGGTAATGCACCCCAATCAGTGAGTATAGTAGTAGTCATTTTGAGTCTTGTTAAAAGTAGCCCAGCAGTGCCCTCTGGGGCTAAAATCTTGCTCTAACATCAAATATATCGAGTTATTTTACACTACAAAGAGGATGCATAAAAGACCTGCTGTCTATCTGCATTTATTAGGTAAACCTTGAAAATCACCTCTACCTTGACATCAAAATAAGTACTTTTTTCCATGAACCATACCCCAATTACTTCAATGTACCCTGGTTTTCTTATTGTTTTCATTTTATGATAAAATATAGCAATAGGTGATGTTTCTGGTTCCTCATTGTTAATAGCTTTTCCTTTAGATTCGATAAGCATCTTGACAGGTTGGTCATGATAAATCAATGATATACTAGTATAGCATAATGACTAGAGTATTGGACTAGGAGCTAACTAACTCATGTTGTAGTCCTGGCAGACATTCAGCAAACCTAAGGTAGTTAGTCGATGCAATAGATAGAGCACTATACATTGGAATGGAAAGACTTGAATTAAATCCCCCCTCAGACAGTTGCTAAATCTGTAACACTGGGCAATAATTTTTTTTTATTTGTAAAATGGCAATAATAATAACATCCATCTCCCAACATTGCTTTGCAGATAAAATATTTATAAAGTGCTTTGTAAATCATTATAAATGCTACCTAGTATTATTATATATTAAGTGCCTACTAGGTACTATATTTAAGCACTGAGGATACAAAGATGGCAAAAGGTAGTCCCTGTTCTCAAGGTGCTTGCAGTTTAATGGAAAAAGATAACATGCAAATAATTACATACCAATGAGATACATACAGGAAAAAGTAGAGAAAATGAAGAAGAGGGAAGACATAATTAGCTCAGAGGCAAGATTCAAATATAGGCCCACCTTGGGTCATTAATATATCATTGTCCATATAGAAAGGTGTTTCTAGGGAAGAGTACCAGATACCTGGCCCTTGAAGGCAGAGATAACACATTCATCAAGTCTGCAAATAAGAAGATAAAAAAGGTAGCTAACATGTTGGAAGATTGAAGATCTAAAAAGTTCTCCAAAAACTAAAATGTGTCAAATCCAATAAGATGGAAATTCTGTCCTCAAAAAATAAGCTTTACAAATATTTAATAGAGCTGCAAGACCATAGTTACTATTAGGGGGAAAATGCTGAGAGCTTGCTCAAGCTGAATCAGTAGTGTGACCTGGCAGCCAAAAGATTTAAAGCAATGTTAACAGAAGCATGACATCCTAATATACAAAAATAAAGTCTGAGTTCAAGTCCTGTCTGATGCAAATCAGTAATGTTATTATTGGCAAATCATTTATTCAGTGCCTCCCAGATAGCTCTTTAGGTCACTAAGTTACAAATGGTAGGGAGTTTCCAGCCTGGGAGCTTCCCATGCTGATGGAAAAACAAATATCGACCATATCTCCAAAATGAGAAAGATGGCAGTCTTTCTGTTCACTGGTGCAATGGACAGAGTGGTGGGCCTGAGTCAAGAAGACCTAAGTTCAAATCCAGCCTCAGATACTTATTAGCTATGTGACTCTGGGCAAGTCACTTAACACGTTTTCCCCAGTTTCCTAATCTGTAAAATGGGGGTAATTATAGCATTTATCTACTATAGTTATGATGATCAAGCACTTAGCCCAGGGCCTGGAACATAGTAAGCACTATATAAATGTTAGTCGTCATCATCATCATCATTTCTGGGCATTACATTTTAGTAAGAATGATGGTAAATTAAGCTATCCAAGGGAGGATAGACCAGATGGCAAGGGGAATAAAAAACACAAAATACAACAATTGGTGGAAATAATTATGGTTGTTTAGACTGGGAGAGAAAGGATTTAGGGGAGTCACATCAGCTTTATTTCATATATTTAAAGAGTTGAAATATATGAGAGATTAGAACTATTCTGCTTGATCTGGGGGCACAGGACTATGAATAGTAAGTGGCAGTTAGAGAAAGTTAGTTTTAGGCATAAAACAAAGGCAAATTTTTAACCACTATAGCAATCAAAGATAGTGTGGAATGTCTTGGGAGGAAGAAGTCCCTCTTCAGTGGAGATTGTCAAATACAGCTAGGTGACCACTTGTCTGGCTTATTTTCTATGCTGTCTAAAGCCATGCTACTTTTCTTATAAAAAGAGCACTAAGCTAGGAGCACGGGTATCAGACTCCAAGTTCAGGCTACATTACTAATTAGGCGTGTGATTTGGAGGAAGGCACTTCATCTCTCTGGACCTTTGTTTCCTCATCTTTAAAAATGGTCTCTAATTGATTTGACTTCCAGCTCTGAAGTTCTATGATTCATGATTTTTCATTCAGTCCCTTTACCCTTGCAAGAGATAAGTAAATACCCTATTTGGATATCAGGCAGACCACAAATAAAAAATCCATTAGCTATGACTACCCTGAATGTATAATAGCCTGAGATTATAAAATACACAACAAAATGATCCATTTCTACCATGAAGATCTGAAACTTTAAATGAAAGTTACAACAGTCAGCCATTAGCTTCCATTAAGACCTATACTAGCTTTTGCCCTGTCATCCAGAAGTTACTTTAACTCATCACTTAATTCTCATAGCCTTTTAGAAATTCCCCCTTTAATGTTATCTTCACAAAGCTGCTTCTGACTTTTTAAAATCAGTATTTATTCTATCCATCCATCCCAGAACATTGTCTTTGGCTCACAAAGGAATGAGCAGGAAATTGGGGAAGGGATTGCTAGATCAAAGACTTAGAGCTGGAAGAAACTTTAGAAATTGTCTAGTCCAACCTCCTCATGTTACAGATATGGAAAATGAGACTCAGAAAAGTTAAGTGACTTACATATAGCTACACTGCAGAGAATGCAATCCACTCAAGTGGATTGACCATGTTGTTTAAATGCCAAATGCAGGTGTGCCTAAAAGACTATTTCACAGAGAGCTCACACAAGGCAAAAACTGGCATGGGCGTCAGAAGAAGCAATACAAGGACATTCTCAAGGTCTTTCTGAAGAACTTTAGAATCAGCTGTGTGACATGGAAAGGACCACCAAAGCATGGCATGCCCTCGTCAAGAAGGCCCTGTATTCTATGAGCAAAGCAGAATTGCAATACCTCAAAAGAAATGTGATATATACAAATTTAGAGATATCTCCACTCTAAAAGGTTCACGTGGACTATTTGTGCATAACTTGTGGTAGAACCTTTTGAGCTTGTGTTAGTCTACTTAGCCACCATCAGATACACTGTATCTGACTCGAATATAGTGATGTAATTTTGGTTTTCTTCAAGAATGAAGGACAATAAACAACAGAGAAACTGGTAGAATTTGAACCCAAGTCCTCTAATTCCAAATACAGTTCTCTTTCTACTATGCCACACCGTCCCTCTAAGAAAGGCCTTTTTGTTTCTCCCTCCATTCCTCCCTTCTAGAATGAAAGAATCTTGAACTAAAAAGGAAACTGATTTAAATTCATCTAACATTGAAGATTGACATTCTTTTTTTATTGGCAAGCCAAAATGACTTCAAGGAATCTCTATAATGCAAAGTTGTATAGGTGAATCATATCTAGATTTTGATTTGTGCCAGACTAAAGATCACAAAAAAGGCCTTTGCTTCACAAGTTCTCTTGGCTGAGCCACTCCAGAAGTCTTATTTTATAGGAAAAGAACCTGAAACTCCAAGAGATAGAGATTTTGCAAAGATCCAAAGACTAGTAAGCAGCAGATGCAAAACTTCAAACTCTTAGTTTTAGGGACTTCACAATGTACCCCATGCTAGCTTTCAGTTTTCAAAGAAGGGAAAAATCAGCTTGTACCAGAAACTGCACCATGGCTACTTACATTGGCAGAAATACCTGCAGAGCATGTAGTGAATAATTTGTTTTCCAGAAGTTAAGGATAGTAACTCCAATGTTCAGGAGTAAACCAGAGCAGATTTATGCTAGATGCCTTCACTGAAACAACTCTCAAACACACATCACTTTCTCCACTTCCCTTCATTGGGATAAAAATTAATCAAGCTGTGGGTTATTCAGAGTCAGCATGGCATAGCTGATAGGGAGTTCTTGAGGAAAGAATATTTGGATTCAAGTTCTGCCATCAATACACACTTGGAACTCGCACTTGTGTATCTGTATGTGCATGTATGTATATGGGCACATGTATCTATATGTATATGTGTATGTATATGTTTATGTATATGTATATGTATATGTATATGTATAGGTATAGGTATAGGTATAGGTATAGGTATAGGTATAGGTATAGGTATAGGTATAGGTATGTATAGGTATAGGTATATGTATATGTATATGTATATGTATATGTATAGGTATATGTATATGTATATGTATATGTATATGTATATGTATATGTATATGTATATGTATATGTATATGTATATGTATATGTATATGTATATGTATATGTATATGTATACCTTTATATACATGTTATACACGTGTATATGTATATTCTTATACACATACATACCTATGTGCATACATGCGTGCATGTGTGTGTGTGTGTGTGTGTGTGTGTGTGTATCCAGAAAACTCATAATTACACTTCAAGATTGAATCTACCTAACACTCATACCTCACCTTCTGATTAGAGGGCAGGGCCATTGGCTCCAGGGCCTCTATTGAAAGGAGCTCAGCAGAGCCTTCTTCCTATTTCCCACCAGCTATATTGCTTTTAGACTTCTTTAGATTTCTTCATCATGCCTCATTCTTCCCTCCTCTCTCCTTTACAACTTAATTTTGTGAGTTGTTTTCTCATTAGAGTGTAAGCACCTAGAGAGTAGGAACTGTCTTTGTTGTTATTTGTGTTTATATCCTCTGCACTTACCAGTGCCTGGCACATAATAGGCACTTCATAAATGCTTATTGACTATCATTTACTGTATGTATTAGAAACATGGATACATATGTATATATAAATAGTAGTCAGTAAATGTGCATTGATTGAAATGATGTCATATAATTTAAGACTTTTTGTTTTCATTGAATTTTTGGTCGTATTTTTTTAAGGATTAATTCAAAAACAATAAAACTTTGGTATAGAATGTAGACATGACTACAGGTAACATATTTGAATGCAAAATCATATATCTTAGTGTTTTCCACAAGTGCAGGTTTTCTGAATGAAATTTCATAGCAGAATGGGCCTGTTGAATTACCTCTGTAAATAAACTTTAATCTTCTTTATAATCTAGTGAGTTGTCTAGATTTATTATTATATCTCTACTACCTAAAAGGGCTCTAGAGACTGCTGTATGCCAATATAATACACAGTACATGTTAGTAAATATTATCTACCTTTAATTTATGGAGCTTTTTCATCAATTCATTGATGTATGGAATTCAAACTCATATTTGAAATATTGGGTATTGCTACGCTGTATATTAAAAGCAGCAGGTAGTAGATTTATTTTGTTTTCATAACTTACCAGATACATATTTATCTTGTACCATATTCAAGAAATTATGCAACTATCACATGAAGAAATATATTAGAAATAATATTTGAAGAGAATAGAAAGGCTGTACTGGATAGATTGCTGGTCTTGGAGACAGGGAAACACATGTTGAAATCCTGCTTCTGACTAATTGTGTGGTGATGGACAAGTAGTCACCTGATGTCTCTGAATCTAGGGCAGTTATGTAGGCAAACAAATAACCACATGTGATTGGATTATTATACTATAGACTACAGAAAGCATACAAATTGTATTAAGTAACAACCTCATTAAGTAAATAACAAAGGCAATTATAGTTTATATATCATATTTTAGTAGCATTTTCATATACATTATCTTATTTGAGCCTCACAACCAGCATATGAGTTAGTTAATATAGATATTTTTTTAAAAAACTGTTTTTTTTAAGATGGGGTAATTGAGGGCCAGAGAAATGATTAACCCTGAGTCACATATCTAGCATGAGATAAAGCAAAGACTATAACACATGATCTTATAAATATAGCATTGTCTTTGTTTGAAAAACCAACCAGATTGATAGCATCTCTAGCTACTGAGTCTGCCATTTTTTTTCAGTGACCTTATTTCTGAACAAAATAATCAAAGGTATAGTAGATTCGAGTTAATTGCTACAAAGCCAAAAACTGGTTTAATACTTTTATTTATTTTTTTATGTCCTGTAGAATCAGTACAAATCTACTCATTGTGGTTTTCCCTACTTTCATAATTTTTTTTTATCCTCAGCAGACAGGCTTAATCCCCTTCCTATCCACACAATCTTTTCAAAATAACTTTAATATTTTAGTAAATGAGGCAGGACAAGAGTAATGGGTTCAGAAGCAGTGGATCAAAGGCCCAGATCCCACAGAAAGAAAAAGAGTCAAGATTAAATTTAAATACAATTCTGATTGTTTCAATATATGCACATTTAAAAATAAGCTTTAATTGAGTTTAGTACATTTTAACAAATGATTTTAATAAAATTGTTTTGGGTGTTACTTAACAAAAGTACTTAGATAACAAATTAAAATGCTTAAGTAAATTACTTCATATTCTTTTTAGCATCTGTGATGTTTTAGCAAAAAAGAAAGAAAATAATATTTCTTAAATATAAGCTAACATTGCTGCAAAATTACCAGGTGAGAAAGTTAGCCCAGTCTTTTTGTTTCTCATTTCAAGGTATCTTGGTCTGAAAATGCAAGATGCTATAACATTGAAAAACACACCTACTTTATTCTTCCTCCTATCAATTTTCAGGAGAAATTTTAGTGCACTATAGAGAAAATTAACTTGGTCTCTGAAAACCAGAAACGAAACTTTTTATAAAGAAATTTTTTGTCCAGGTTACAGCTATACCAGTCAACCATGAAAACTTGGAACCCAGCCTGGAGTTTTCCTTTTGATTAGATAACTTCTTTACTAACCTCCTCTTCTCTATCAGGCAGGTATAAGGGGAAGAGCTTGACATATGTCCTTTTTCATATTATTCAGTTCCAATCTTTCATGAATATTTCATTTGATTCTTAATAGGGTGAACTTATTCTTTTCTTTGGGGCTATCATATCACACTGTCTCTTGGACTATCTTTCCCTTCCCAAATGTTGCTCCAAAAAGTCTATGTCTTGACACATCATCCCAAATGCAATGTGAAAATTGCCTTTACTGAAAACTGTTAATTTCCAACTTTAGAAAGAAAATAAACAAAGGTATCATTTTAAAGTTTTTCAAGTAAAAAATCAGAATATTTGAAGAAGTATATGGAATCCTCTGTTGAGGAAGCTCATCCATATCTCATATCAGATAACTCAAATGAAATTAGTTTATTTTATTTGCATCTGTCACAGTAATATAAAAATATAAAACAAGATGAATTGATACATGTGAGGAATCCTTTGAATCAGAGAAAATGACTGTATTGCTTTTTTTAATGTAGTCATGTACCTTTGGTTATTTCA
Organism: Phascolarctos cinereus; assembly: GCF_003287225.1. Classification (NCBI taxonomy): domain Eukaryota; kingdom Metazoa; phylum Chordata; class Mammalia; order Diprotodontia; family Phascolarctidae; genus Phascolarctos; species Phascolarctos cinereus. The sequence continues at coordinate 393,470,116 of NW_027555958.1, read as the reverse complement.
GGTAAATTAATATTTCTGTTTATCCTCCATGATGGCTTATGTAAATCTTATACCTATATATATTCATTTTTCACCAAGGAGAAAAAGTAGATAAAGAGATAATCAGATAATCTGATAGATCATCTATAGAGATAAGGGATTAGATATGTATCTCTCTCTCTCTCTCTTCTCTCTCTCTCTCTCTCTCTCTCTCTCCTCTCTCTCTCTCTCTCTCTCTATTTCAGAGTCAGAAAGACCTTAGATCTAAATTCTGTATTTGACATATGATTGTGTTACCTTGGGAAAATTGCTTAATCTTGTATCATTCCAGGCAACTGTGTACCTACATCATTTTATAGAAAGTGCCAATCTGCATTGGTATAATGAATATGCATTCCCTATAATGATGACATCCAGATCTGGTCCAAACTTTTTTTTTGGGGGGGTGGGTAGGTGTTCATATAAATATCTACCATTGATAAATGTTTTCTTTGTTATTAAGTAGAGTGAAAACACAGCTTGCTTTGTTTAAAAATCCAGTATGATGAACAGGGTAAAATATATTTAGCATCAAGAGGGCAGTTTAATATTTTTTTAAAAATTTATTTTATTCATTTATTTTGATTTATCAAGAATCACTTCCATATGTTTTTGAGTTTAAAATTTTTCTCCCCCTTCCTCCCCACCACCCTTCCCAAGACAGTGCACAATCGGATACAGGCTATACATTTACATTCCTAATAAACATATTTTCACATTAGTGAATTACGACATAGTGATGTCGTAAGTAAAAATTAAAACCAATAGGAGGAACCACCAGAAAGAGGAAACAAAACTCAACAGAAGAGAAAAAAAAAGATAGCAATTCAATTTCCATAGTTCTTTCTTTGGATGTGGATAGCATTTTCCATCATGAGGCCTCTGGAGATGTCTTAGATCCTTGTATTGCTGAGAAGGGTTAAGTTTGTCAATAGCAGTCATCACAGAACTTGGCTGTTATTGTGTACAATGTTCTCTTGGTTTTGCTCCACTTAGCATCAGACCATACAAGTCATCCCAGGTTTTTCTGAAGTCAGCCTGTTCATCATTTCTTATAGCACAATAGTATTCCATTACACTCATATACCAAAACTTGCTCAGTTATTCCCCAATTGATGGGCATCCTCTCAATTTCCAATTCTTTGCCACCGCAAAAAGAGCTGCTATGAATATTTTTGTACATGTGGGTCCTTTTCCCATTTGTATGATCTCTTTGGGATATAGCCCTAGAAGTGTTATTGCTGGGTCAAAGTGTATGCACATTTTTATAGGAGGGCACTTTAATTTTAATGACAATTAGAGGTGGAGCCAATATGGCTGAGTAAAAGCAGTGACTTGCTTGAGCTATCCCCCCAAACCCCTCCAAATACCTATAAAAATGGCCCTAAGCAAATTCTAAAGCAGCAGAACCCACAAAATAGACAGAGTGAAACAAATCTCCAGCCCAAGACAACCTGGATGGTTGATCAGAAAGGTATATAGAGCCTGGTGGGGAGAGGAGAGCAGTTTCACTTCACATGGGTGTGTAGGCTGCAGCAAACCTGGAGCAGGCCTCAGAGGACTGAATCGTGGGCAGCTGCAGTGGTTTCCAGACTTCTCAACCTACAAACACCAAAGACAACTTAGAAGGTCAGTGGGAAAAGTCTGTTTCTGCAATTCCAACCCCAGTCCCCTAACTTAGCCCCTGGGGAGACTGCTGCCTCTGGAGCTTCTGGCCCACAGACTGATGGGGAATCCAAGTGGCTGATCAGAGGGGGATAGCAGGGATCCCTCTGCTGGTGCAAGATTCTCTTGCTTCATCCATGCTTGGATCTGGGTCACAGTTCTTGGTGGTGGTCCTGGGGTGAGGAGGAACTCTGGTGTGGTAGAGCTTGTGGTACAGAGAGAATTCTCCTCACAGTTCCAAGACAGAAAAGAATGCTTGTGGTCACTCATAGACAAGGGCACAGGCCAAGAAAGGAGTAAACATCTCGCCCTCGATCATAGCACCTTGGAAGAACTAAAAATTTACAGGTCCCTACAAGTATCTCTGAAAACAGCTGCACAAAACCCCAGAAGCTTGAGACAGTGCATTCTCCATATTGGAAGTAGACCCTTACCTTAACAAAGAGTTTATAACTCAAGTAATTGGCTTGGATTATGAGCAAGCAACACAAAAAGAGTCAGACCATAGAATCTTACTTTGGTGACAAAGAAGATGAAAACATATAAACAGAAGAAGACAACAAAGTCAAAGCTCCCACATCCAAAGCCTCCAAGAAAAATATGAATTGGCCCCAGGTCATAGAAGAGCTCAAAAAGGATTTTGAGAAGCAAGTAACAGAAGTAGAAGAAAAACTGAGAGTGATGCAAGAAAATGATGAAAAACAAGTCAACAGCTTGCTAAAGGAGACCCAAAAAAAATACTGAAGAAAATAAAACCTTAAAAAATAGCCTAACCCAAATGGCAAAAGAAGTCCAAAGAGCCAATGTGGAGAAGAATGCCCTAAAAAGCAAAATTGGCCAAATGGAAAAGGAAGTCCAAAAGCTTATTGAAAAAAGTGCTTCCTTAAAAATTAGAATGGAGCAATTGGAAGCTAGTGACTTTATGAGAAATCAAGACACTGTAAAACAAATTCAAAAGAATGAAAAAAAAAATAGAAAACAATGTGAAATATCTTATTGGAAAAGCAACTGACCTGGAAAGTAGGTCCAGGAGAAGGAATTTAAAAATTATTGGACTATCTGAAAGCCATGATCAAAGAAAGACCCTAGACATCACCTTTCAAAGGAAAACTGCTCTGATATTTTAGAACCAGAGGGAAAATAGAAATTGAAAGAATCCACCAATCACCTCCTGAAAGAAATCCCCAAAGGAAAACTCCTAGGAATACTATAGCCAAATTCCAGAGTTTCCAGGTCAAGGAGAAAATATTGCAAGCAGCCAGACGGAAACAATTCAAGTATTGTGGAAACACAATCAGGATAACACCAGATTTAGCAGCCCCTACATTAAGGGACTGCAGGGCTTGAAATATAATATTCTGGAGGGCAAAGGAGATAGGATTACAACTAAGAATCACCTACCCAGCAAAACTGAGTATAATCGTTCAGGGGGAAAATGGTCATTCAGTGAAATAGAGGACTTTCAAGAATTCTTGATGAAAAGACCAGAGCTGAGTAGAAAATTTGACTTTCAGATACAAGACTCATGTGAAATATGAAGAGGTAAACAGGAAAGAGACATCATAAGAGACTTATTGAGTTTGAACTAGTTATGTTCCTGCCATGGAAAGATATTTGTAACTCATGAGACCTTTGTCAATATTAGGGTGGTTGGAGGGAAAAAATTATATGCATGTATATAGATAGATAGAGGGCACAGGGTGAAATGAAGATGAAGGGATGATATCTGGAGAATAAAACTAAGGGATAAGAAAGGATTATACTGGGAGAAGGGGAAAGGGAGAGGTAGACTGGAGTAAATTATCTCACATGAAACATACAAAAAAAGGCTTTTACAATGGAGAGGAAATAGGGGAAGGTGAGAGGGAATAGGTGAATCTTATGCTCGTAATATTTGGCTTAAGGAGGGAGTAATACACACACTCAATAGGGTATGGAAATCTATCTTAATCTATAGGAAAATAGGGGGGAAAGAGGACAAGAGAGCAGGAGGATGATAGAGGGGAGGGCAGATTGGGGGAGGTGGTAATCAGAAGCAAACACTTCTGAGGAAGGACAGGGTCAAAAGAGAGAACAGAATAAATGGGGATGGGATAGGATGAAGGGAAATATACTTAGTTTTTCACATGTCTATTATGGAAGTGTTTTGCGTGACTATGCTTATATAACTTGTATCAAGTTTCTTGGCTTTTCAATGAGAGTGGGTGGGGAGGGAGAAAGGGACAAAATTTGGAACCCAAAGTTTTAAAAACACATGTTAAAAAATTAGTGACAATTCTTAGAAAATGGAAACTATATCTTTAACATTAATAAGAGTTATACTTATTAAAACCAGAAGAGTTGAAAATTTGTCCTACAAACTATAGGGAACAAATGGCATTTATTCAATAGGTAAGTAATGTGTTGGTTTGGGGAGAGACTTGAGGCAAGGATACCAATTAGGAAGCCATTGCAATAGTGTAGATGAGAGGTAATAAAGGCCTAAACTAAGATGGTGATATTGAATAAAAAGACATAATAGAATGCAAGAGATATTGTAAAGGTAGAAATAGAAAAAAAAGGAGGAAATTATTGCATACGTGAGGTCAGGTAGAGTGAGGAATTGAAAATGACAACCAGGTTATGAGAGTGGAAAAAGGGTGGCTCCCTTATCAGAAATAAAGAATTTTGATGGGGAGGAATGCAACTGGCTTTGGTTATGAAGTACTTTAAATACAGGAAATAATTTATTTTAATACCTTCCTTTTCTTCTCTATTAAAATAGAGATGTAACAAACAACTATATTACAAGAAATCATCAGAGATCTGAAAGTTGTTTATTTCTGAAGTTTATACTAGAGATAAATTTATGCTACTTTGATTAAAAGATAAGTACTTAAAGTCCAGGAGGAATTAAGGTGGAATCAAGGTTTTAGTGCTGTATGGCACTAACTGGCAGACAGGAGCATCATATCCTGTGGCATAAACAAAGTCCAAAGGTGGTCATTAATGAGTGGCTATGCCAGTTCAATGTCAATAAATTCAGCCAAGGTCCAATAACTAGGGAATCTCATGGAGATCAAGGTGAGGAACACAGTATGTGCTGTGGACTTGCAAAGAGTTGTTGGCTCAAGGATTTTTGAGCTTCACAGTGGCCTTTAACTTTTGCCACCCATCTCCTCTTATACACATAAACTTCCACAAAATATCACTGTGGGCAAACATGATCATAAAGTTTCTTTTACATATTGAATCAAAATAAGCATCCTGTTCTTTTCATTAACCCCTAAAATGTATCTTGTGCTCAGAGAAAATTTTACAGGTTATATTTGTTTCTATTTCTAAAGATTATTATAACACAGAAGTTACATTTCAGTGTGCTCCAATAAAATGGTAATGCTTGGCTCCAATATGATGAAATTCAATTTTCACCATTTTATTGCAACAGAGAGTTATTGAAGCCTGTTGTCTATGAGTCAGGTATGTTACATTTCACCTGTCCCTAAGGGACTTATGCCATGCTTAAGAGGGCTTGGGGAGTCTAGTATCTGCCATTGGCTCAAGCCCTCATTGATTATGTTTTTCTCAATTGAAGGGGCTCCCTAGTACCCCATATTCATTTGACCCTCTAAGTATCAGAATAGCTTTTACAAAAGTATATTTTCTTCAGAGAGAATTAAGTGTCCTCCTAATGCAAGGGGGCATAATTATCCCCACATATAAATATACAAATATTCCTACACGCACCTACAGGCATAGTTCTCCCTACACTCCTGTCAATCTTGAGGGGGAGGGGAGAAAAGGGGAAGAGGTAGTGGTGAGGTGTAGTAGGATTAGGTTCACAGCTGAACTCAGTTTCTATACAGCATAGTTTCACAAACTTCCAATCCCAAAAGTAACTGGCTTGGCTTGCAGACTCTGTGTTTGTATCCAGGTACCCTAGCTCCTCAGGGATTCCCTCCTAGGCTGACAGCAATGTGTGTTCTTAGATCCTGGCTCCAAGATTGTCATGGCTTGAGCTCCGTGGGTTAGGGACTTCACCTCCTGGGCCTAGAACTGAAAAGGACAAATGAAACATGCCAAAACCTCAACCCCATTCTATGAGCCACAGGGATGAAAGGAGAGGGGGAAGACAGAACTTCTTCTCCCCCTGACCTCTAGCTTAGTAGAGCATAGGTACCCATGCTGTGAGTTTTGTTCAATTTTCATACAACCTTTTGCATCATAGATTTATTGGTGGACTATTTTTATTTACGTATAACCACAAATCTAAAATTTTGGGGTTACATTTATCTAAAAAAGCTCTGTTCAAATTAAGGTAAAACGTGATCTCATTTTCTATATTTTTCCTTTATCATTCTAGATTTTATTCCTCTCCATTGATAATTTACTCATTCAATTTCAACTAATATCTCTATGATCACATGTCTTAAGTCTTTATTTTTCCTCCTCACTTCTTTTGAGCTCAGAATCAATGTTTCAGTTATTTATGGGACATGTCCTGGCTCTCCCATCAGAACCTCAAATTCAAAACATTAGAAATCAGGTGTCAGGAATACTTCTGACTCAGGCTAGTGGCCTGGTAGTTTAGGTATGATAATGAAGGGAAATGTGGCACTCATTCATCATTCAACAGTTAGTAAGAGAGATTTGCTCAGTTGCAGCAAGAGAAGGATATTAAATAAAAATATGTTGCTAATATACTGAGTAAATCCAGCCAAACAAAGCTCACTCGCCTGATTTGCTCATAGTAGTCCCACAAGCCATGCACTTGAGCACTCCTAGAGCTTTGTAGAGCTGTTAAATACTTAAACAACCAGTAAACAATATCAACAGCCTAAGACTTTCAAAACCCCCTTAACCAATCAAGTATTGAGAATGGCTTCAACAATTTTTAAAGGAAAAAAAAAGCTATCCCAACTAGCATGGGGATATAGGTTGAGATATTGCTTTTTTCCACAGAAAACTTGTCACCTATTTACCTAAACATTTTTTCTCTTCCTATGGAGAAACTTCAAGACTAACTTCAATATTATTGTCTGTGGCAACAGTATTTGAAAGTTCCAGTGTTTGTAACCTTGGGGTTATCTTTGATCTAGGCAGATAGTGGGTACAGTGGATAAAGTGTCGAACCTGGAGTCAAAAGGCCTGAGGTCAAGTTCTGCCTTATACATTTACTAGCTTTGTGAACTTCTATTAGTCATGTAACTTCTGCCTCAATTTCTTCATCTTTCCAGATTTTCTTCCATCTTCAGCTTTCCAGGGCTGATGTGAGGATAAATGAAATCACACTTATGAAATGATTTTTCCAACCTTGAAATGCTGCAGAAGTTTTAGCTGTAGTGTTGAGTTTCTCAGCTGACATTTCATTTCTTATAGTCGATCGATTATAAGTTTGACTTAATTTCACCTCTGCAACATTTCCTACATCCTGTCTTCCTTCTCTATTCCCTCTTCCACCACACTAATATAGCTCATTATTGCCACATGTTTGGACTATTAAAATAGCCTTCACATAGATACCCCTATTTCAATTCTTAACCCTCCAATAATTCCTGATTACCACTGCTTGAATAATAGTTTTATTCATAGAATCACAAAATATTTGAATTCGAACAGAAGCCATAGTTTTTTTAGGTCTACTCAGAATCTAATAATTATCTTCTTAAAACATGCCACCCATGTTTAAATAATCTTTGCTAGAGTAGAAAGAACCCTGAATTCAGAATCTGAGAACCTGAACTTTAATCATGTTTTCTATTTATGGTGTGATTTTAGACAATTCACTTAACCTCAATGCCTTAGCTACCACACATATAAGAGTTGTAGACCAAATAAGTTCCACAGTCCTTCTAAACATACGATCCTAGAAACAAAATTATCCTGAATGTAGTGACTGCATTGTCAATATACTCTCTCAGCATGATGGAGAATAAGGAATAAAGTGTGTCAAGGATAATATTTTGCTCAAAGATTGGAAAGACTCTTTAGAATTAAAAAAATGAATTGGGGTGGCAGTGGAGAGGATGCTTGGTGTCTAAATGTGAAATATCATAGGGTCATCAATTTAGAACTGGGAAGGATCTTAAAGATCACTTAGTCAAGCCCCCTCATTTTACATGTGAGGCCACTGAGGTAGAGGGAGGTTAAATGACTTTTCCAAGGCAGCACAAAGGTTTTAATCAACAGAGAGAGTATATAGAACCGAATCTTCTGACTCCAAACTCAGTGTGTTCTTTCCACTTCACTACAGCCATCTTCTAACAACACTGGGACCAACATAAATGTGCTAGGAATATTCAATAACATGAAAGTATGCACAGAAACACATATGTATGTGTGTGTATTTATATATATACATATATGTACATATATGCATATATGTATGTATATATGTATATGTGTGTATCTCTTTCTGTGTGTGTGTGTGTGTGTGTGTGTGTGTGTGTGTGTGTGTGTGTGTGTGTGTGTGTGTCTATTCCTCAGGTTTATATTTTGGAATTCCCTTTAGTGGTACAACAAAACAAAACTCTAGATGAATTGGTAGTAAAGGAGAGGGTGGTAGAACAAAAGTAACATCACTAAAGAGGTTCAGGGAGAAAGAGGGATAAAAATTTCAATTCTCATTTGCTTCTTTTCTCTGCCAAAATGAATAACCATTCTACTGAAGGCAAAATAAAATGAGTCATAGAAAAATGATCCTTGGGGCAACTAGGCAGCACAGTGGCTAAAGCACTAGGCCTGGAGTCAGGAGGACCTGAGTTCAAAGCTGGCCTCGGACACTTGACACTATCTGTGTGATCCTAGGCAAGTCACTTAACTCCAATCACCTTGCCAAAAAAAAAATGATCCCCCAAGACATGGGGACATAATACTTAGTTGCCCTTGAAGGGGTTCAAGTTATTTGGTCTACATGAACTACATATATTTTTGAGTATTAAAACAACTGGTAGGTGTGATTGTTGACTTATTTACTGTTTCTGATATTTAAAAATTCTGGGAAAATGGTAGAAATTCTTAGGATTGAAGAATGGCAAAATTTTCAGTTTTCAAGATTTAGCAGAGTACAACATTGGGCCAAACATAATCATGTAAAATTCAATAGGGATAAATGTAAAGTCTTCTATTTTTGCTCAAAAAGGCAGGTTGGAGAAAGTGTAATAGTAGTAGTAGTTCTTGTGGCAGCAGCAGCAGTAAAAGTAATGCCACAACCTCAGTGTGAGTCAAAAGTGTGACGAGGCAACCCAAAAGTCACATGATTTGGGGCTACATCAAGAGGTTCATAATTTCTCAGAATAAGGCAGATGGTTCCTCTGTACTTCATACAGAACAGAACACATTTTGATTCAGCATTGATAGGTTGGTGAGTATGCAGAGAAAAGCAACCAGGACAGTGAATGATTTCAAGATCCTGACACATGAAAGTCAGTTGAAGAAAATGGAGGTGTTTATCTGAGAAATAAAAAGACTTAGAAGGGTGACATCTGTCTTCAACTATTTGAAGGACTGTCATGTGGAAGAAGTACTAAAATTTTTCGGTTTATCCTCAGAAGTCAGAAATAGCAGAAATGGATGGGAATTATAAAGAGACAAGTTTGGCTTGATGTCGGGAAATTCTTTTTAGTAATTAGAGATATCTAAAAGTGAAATGTCTTTCTTAGGGGAGGGAGGCAGTAATATGTTCCTATTTGTTTGATTTCTTCAACTAAGAGTTCATCATTTTCAGGAAATTTGAGAAACATATTCCTTTTTCAAATATGGGCTAGATTTAGTGGCTACTGAGATCTCCTTCAACTCTGTTTCCTTGGTTCTGTGAAAAGTCATAACTCTAAGAAAGTGATCATCTGGTTTTGTTCTCAGTTGGTGGCATCAGTAGCAAAGGTAAGCAAGTGGAAATTCACGTACTTCATTAGTAAGCACAGAACATTTTAAGTCTAAGTGAAGTTTGCCATCATCTGGAGTGAACACCAAATGGAGGATTTGTGAGAGAAAATAGATGTGACTGCTACAGGATGCATTTGGCGTTGGTATCCATGGACATGTATAAATTGCTCTCTTTACTATTTGAGGGAGCACACACTTCAATAGATCAGTCAACAAACGAATGTGTATGAAGTCACTACAATGTTCCAGACGCTGTGCTAGGTACTAACAACAAAAAGATTAAAGTTAGACAAGCACAGCACTCTAGGATTTTCTGTGTTGGTGTCTTATTTCCCAATGGATTGCAAGCTCCTTTGGGCAAAGAAAAGTAATGTTGCCTAAATTTTACACGTCTCCCAGTTTATACCCCACGCTAGGCATTTATTAGACATTTCTGTGGTTGTTCCTATTTTAAGTTAGCTTTCTAAGAAGTTAATGGATTTGTATTGAAAAGGAAGGGAGAACATACTTCAGGTATAATTTGTACAGGTACTTTAAATATATACAAAGTGCTTTACATAGAGCAATATTGAATTTTAGCCTCAGTAATCCAGTGAGATGAGTACTTTCATTTCACCAACCTATCAATGCTCAATCAAAATGTGTTCTGTTCAGTATGAAGTACAGAGGAACCATCTGTCTTCTTCTGAGAAATTATAAACCTCTTGATGTAGCCCCAAATCATGTGAGCTTTTTGATTGCCTTATCACACTTTTCACTCATACTGAGGTTGTGGCATTACTTCTACTGCTGCTGCTGTTGCTGCTGCTGCTACAACAACAACTACTACTATTACACTTTCTCCAACCTGCATTTCTGCATTTGAGCCAATGCAGAAGCTGAGATTGAAAGAGGTTAAGTGACTTGGTTGGAGTCACACAGCAAGCAAATATATGAAAGCAGGTTTTAAATAGGTCTTCCTGATTCCAAGACCATAGCTCTGTCCATTATGCCACTCAACTGTGTGCTCTAAAACTTAGAGGGAGATCAGGAAAATCATCACAGAGTGAGAGATAATATTTAAGGTCCTCTCAAGGGGCCGCTAAGATGGAAAGAATCATGACAACTTAAAAGTCTAAAGACGTGACATTCACTTGAACAGCAAGTCCAAGGGACCCTGTAGAATTGTCTGGAATGACACTGGTGTGCATAGGATTTCACAAGTATTTACGCAGAGCTAACAGAGTTTGCTTTTCTAAAGAACTGTCAGCTTTGGGCAAATGGTGTTTAGCTATAGAAAAATCTCAGGAATCTATATAAATAGACATCTAGTATTTGGGTAACAGTTTCCTAAGTTACTAGATTATTTCATTGATTACCAGTTGTATGGACTTCCCTTAGTCATGTAACTTTTGCCTTAGTTTCTTCATTTTTAAAATGGGGATATACTAGCACCTATTTTCCATGGCTGCTGGGAGGATGAATGAAATCACACCCATGAAATGATTTGTCAACCTTAAACTACTGTGGGAGTATTAGCTATATTGTTCAGTTTCTTAGCTGACATTTCATTTCTTATAGTCAATTAATTATAAAGTTGACTCAATTTCACCTCTGCAACATTTCCTGTGTCCTCTCTTCCTTCTCTATTCCCTCTTCTACCATGCCAATATAAACATAATAAAATAAATAATAAATAACTTTTGCTTTTGGTGTATATAATTTTAGACATTTACTCTCTATTTAGTGTCAAATCAGTGACACCTTCAGTATAATAAGTACTTCATTCTAAGTCAGTATTTGTTTCTACAGTTACTATCTTGTCATTGGTGGAGAAGCCAATTTTTTTAAAGTAAATAAACCCCCAAGATTTTAGAATCATCTAACAAAATGCTTGAGGAAAAGTAAAGACAAAACAAGATAAAACAAAACAAAAATATGGAATCATAGAATCTCAGGGTTAGAAGGGAAGGTAACCATCATCTACTCCAAATCACACCAGAAGAATTATCCTCACGATGACACACCTAGGCAGTGGCCATCCAGGCATTGTTTGAAGATCTCTAAAGAGGGTAAACCTACTTCTTCCTGAGTTAATACATTCTGCTTTTGGATAGGTCTAAGATGTGTTAGATATATTTTCTCCAGGTCAATCCTAAATCTGCCCTGAGGATTTCCATAGTTCCTCCTAGTTCCCTGCTCTCAGGTCAGGCAGAATGATTTAATTCCTCTTTCAATACACAAAGGCAGTTAACAAATCCCACCCAACCCCATCATTACATGGCATATTCATTTATATTTGGGGGACAAATTGTGTTGTGAGGATTTTGCTGTAATTCCAAATTGATATCCTCCTCTCAATTATGGTTTGCATTCCATTTTAATGATTACTTCCAATATAGCATATCTTCATACTTCTACTTTTAACAATTTTCTGATCTGTATCAAAATACACTTTATAGTGTGGCAACAAGCACTTATTAAGTGCTTATTATGTGTTGAAATCCTACTGTGCTAAACTTTGGGGCTACCAATAGAAGACAGACAGACAGACAGACAGACAGAGAATCCCTGTCCTAAAGGAATATACTTTGTTTCAGAGAAGACAACAAACAAAAGGGATATGAAAAGACTGAGTCTCAGTGGTGAGGAGGTACCCACATGAGACCATAGTGATGAAGTCTGGCAGGTCTGAAGTATGCCATATTTCACAGCATAATTGCCATAGATTTTATGCCAAATTCTTTTTGCAAAAAAGTGGAGTGTGACCATTATATGAAGCTTTTAAAAAATATATGCTGGTATTACTTAAAAAAATACTAAACTGTCATTGGTGCAAGATTAGGATGCGTGGAATACTTGTGAATATACATTAAAATTGTGAAGATGCAAATCTTACCATATCCTGACTTGCTCCTAGTGGCTTCTTCACCCGCCTGCCAGTTCCCTTTGCACCTTCACTGGGTTAAGTGACAATACTGTTAGTACTGCAGCGCTCTAAAGTTTGGTCATAAAGTCTTTTCTTATCCATAGACCAGACACATATATTTTGCCATGTTCCTATCATTTACTTATATCACCCTTTATGTCTAAATCATTTATTCATTTTGACCTTATCTTCATATGCAGTGTGAGCTCTTGGTTTATACCTAGTTTCTGCCAAAATTCTTTACAGTTTTCTTTTTAGCAATTTTTATCAGATAGTGGTTCTTGCCAAGATAACTTAGATTTTTGGTTATTGAACACTAGATTATTATTTTTTGTAAGTTTCTCTCTACCCTGGCTAGTAACTTTTGTTGCTTGGAAGCCATGTTCATTTTTACAAGGTCTAGGATGTCAGTTGCCACTTGAGGAAGGGATGAGATGGAGATTTACAAAAAAGAGTTGGCAATGCTATGTACCTTTTGAATAGCAAATGTGGGAGAGATGTGGTTCCTTATTTTATTTTCTATTTAATAAATCTAAGTGAGTGGTTGTGAAGCAGGTAGAGTAAATGGGCAGCAAGGAGAGGGCAGCAGCCAAACACTCTCCTCCCTACTCCTTCATCACATTTTGTTTTCCTTCTTCTCCCTAGTCTGGACTGAATGTTTTTTTTTCCTGTCCAGGGGTTATTGGTGGGCTTAGAAGCAGGCTATATCATCAAATTTTACTTCTAAGATGATAAGAGAAAAAAAGGGGAAAAAATCTACCTGTTCTAGAATGTTTACAGCAGGTCTTTTTGTGATGGCAAAGAACTGGAAATTGCAGGGATCATCAATTGGGGAATGGCACAAATGATTATGATAGTGTATTATTGTGCTATAAGAAATTGAGCTCAATGATTTTATTAAAAAATGGAAAAAACGTGTATGAAATTATGAACAAAATGAGCAGAAATAAGAAAACATATAGTAATAGCAATATCATTTTAAGAACAACTTTGAACAAATAAGTTGTTTTGTCTATTCTAAATATCCAAATTAACCCTAAGGACATATGAAGGAAAAAGCTATCTGCATTGAGAGAAAGAACTGATAAATGGGAGCATGTATAGAATAATTTTACTATATTTCTATATGTATATATCTCTCTGTGTATATACATACACATGCATACGTGTGCATGTATACACACTTATATATGTATCTTAGGGAAATGCTTGTTTATTCCATAAATTAGAAGTAAAACAAACAAATAAATAAATGGATGAATGACTAAATAACTAAATAAATAGATAAATGGATGAATGAATGAATGAATAAATAAATAAACAAATAAATAAATAAATAAGTGAATAAATGAGTGGATAAGTAAGCAAATAAATAAATAAATGGACAAATGGATAAATAAATAAATAAAACAGCTTATTCCATGGGGCATCAGTGCAATTCCAGAGAAAGAAATAAAAAGGAAGGCCTTAAATAGTCATAGCCTCTGGCATACCTACTTATCTTGTGTACCTTATGTATTGCACTGATCCACCACTCTATTTCTTAGTCAGCACTAGATTGTTTTGATGATTGCAACTGTGTATTTCAGTTTGAAATCTGGTACTGCTAAGCCACATTCATTCACTTTTTTTTCCATTGATTACCTTGATATTCTTTACCTTTTGCATTTCCAGATGAATTTTGTTACTTTTTTCTAGCTCTACAAAATAATTCTTTGGTAGCTTAATTGGTATGGCACTGAGTAAATAAATTAACTTGAGTAGAATTGTTATTTTTTATTATATTGGCTCAGCCTATCCATGCCAGTTAATATTTCTTCAGTTTGGGTCTGTCTTTATTTCTACGAAAAAACCATGTAGCTGTTTTGTTTGTCTTGGCAGGTAGATTTCCAGGTATTTTATATTGCTGTTACTAATTTAAGTGTAATTTCTCTTTATATCTTTTCCTGCTGAATTTTGTTGCTAGTATGCTGAAATACTGGTGATTTATGTGGCTTTATTTTATATCTTTTGACTTTGTTGAGATTGTTAATACTTCAACTAGTTTTTTTTTTCCAGTTGATTCTCTTGGTTCTCTAAGTATTCCATCATAACATCTGCAAGGAGCAGTAGTTTTGTTTCCTCATTGCCCAATTTAATTTCTTCAGCACTATACCTAGCATTTCTAGTGCAATGTTGCAAACAGTGCTAATAATTACTATCCTTGTTTCCCTCATGATCTTATTGGTAAGACTTCAAGTTTATCCCTATTCAAATAATACTCGCTCTTGGTTTTAGTTAGATTCTAATAATCATTTTTTTAAAAAAAGGTCTATTGCTCCTATGCTTTCTAGTGTTTTTAATAAGGATGATTTGTATTTGGTCAAAGGCTTTTTTTCTGTCTATTGATATAATTACATGATTTTTTTTTGTTATTGCAGGAGAGTTTTTCTAAGCAATTCTTTAGCAATTTACTCTAAGAGATGTCTACTCCATCAATTCAGTGAATTTCCTGGCCATCACCCCTGCTCTGGCTTCACTTTCCTTCCTTCTGAACTCTTTAGTTTTTGCTGTTCTTGAATTTCTTGCTCTCCTATCTTGTGATATTCTGATCTTCCAAAATTCCACTACTATGTGAATTCTAACATTTGCTTCCTACTGACATGACACTGTCCAGAGGAGCTGGAGCTAGTGACTATCCTGATTGTGTCTGGTTGTTGTCATTCATTCTTAAAGAGGACCAAAATGACATGACTGTGAGAGGATGGAGGTACAGTGTACTTGATTGAGGCTAATCAAACTAATATGATCTTGGAAGGCTCTATTACAGATTGGACACAAATAGTCCATATAAACATTAGAGATGCCTTTAAAGTTAAGCATTTCACATTTCTTTTGAGCTACTGTAATTCTGTTTTGTTCATAGAGCATAGTGCCTTTTATGATGTTGGCATGCCATGCTAGGTGGTCCTGTGCCAGTGTTTCCCATGTCTCACAATTGATTCCAAAGTTCTTCAGAAAGACCTTGAGCATGTCCTCATATCTTCTCTTCTGACCTTCATGCAAGGGCTTGTATTGTGTGAGTTCTTTGTAAAATAGTCTTTTAGGTAAATATACATTTGGCATTAAAGTAATATGGCCAGTTCATCAGTTGTGCTCTCTGCATTAGAGTTTGAATGCTTGGCAATTCAGCTCAAGAAAGGTCCACACTGTCCAGTACTTTATCTTGCCAGGTTATCTTCAGAATCTTCCTAAAACAATTCAAATGGAAATGATTTAGTTTCCTGGCATGGTGCTGGTATACTGTCCAGGTTTCCCAGGCATGTAACAATGAAGTCAGCACAATGACTCTGTAGACCTTTAGTTTGGTAAGCAGCCTAATAAGTCTTATTTTCCACACTTTCCTTTAGGGCCTCCCAAACTTGAAACTGGATCTGATAATGCACATGTGAATTTCCACATCTATGTGTACATCCCTGGAAAGGATAGCACTAAAGTAAGTGAACTTATCCACAGCATTAAAATATCTCCATTTGCTGTATCTAATAGTTACACATATGAATGACAGTTCTGGCTGGTGGAGAATTTTTTGTGTGTGGTATTAGGCCAAAATTAGTGCAAGCAGAAGAGAATCAACCCATACTTGGTTGCATCTCTGACTCATAGGCTTCATTGAATGCACAATCATCTGTGAACAAAAAATCATGCATCAACTCTCCCTCCACTTTAGTCTTGGCTTGTAGCCTTTTCAAGTGCCTGTAACAGTCATTTCAATTTCCTTTCCTCTCACTATCTTGTCATCCCTTTGGAATCTGGCTTCTGATATTAGCAGTCAACTAAAATGGCACTTTTTCAGTGTTACTATTGATCTCTTAATTAGCAAAGTTGAAAATCTTTTCTCCTTTCTGGGATTTCATGACATCCTATCTGTCTCACCACCTCTCAATCTCTTTTGCTCCATCAGCATTCATATCCTTCTCCCTTGCCATAGATGTACTCAAAGTCCCTGTTGTGGTCCTCTTTTTCTCCTATTGTCTATACTGATACCTTGTCAAATCCATAGGATTAATTAGTCTCTTGATGATAATCACTCCTATCTATCTAGCTCTAATCTTTCTCCTAAGCTCCAGTCACCTAAAACCAACTGCTTATTGGATATTTTGAACTAGAAACACAATATGCCCAAACTTGTACAAGTTCTATACTCCATATTTCTGTCTAGGGTACTATCATTCTTCAAAAACCTAGATTCACAACCTTGATATCATCTTGGACTACTCACTCTTCCTCATTCCACAAATCTAATCAGCTGCTAAATCTTGTTGTTTCTACCTGCAAAAAATCTTTCACATCTTACCTCTTCTCTCCATTCACATACTAACTACTTCAGGTCGTGGCAGTTCATGTCACCATCATCTCCTCTGAAATACTGAAAGTGTCCTTCATTGGGTTTTAGTGCTTCAATTGTTTTCCCATTGCATTCTATCTCCCATTCATTTACCAAAGTAATTTTTTGCAGAGATCAGGTCTGACTGTATCGCTGCCTATATATAGAAACAAGTTTGCATTTCTCTGTTTAGCATATAAATTCCTTCACATTCTGGCACCAACCTACATTTATAGACTTATTACACATTATTCTTCTCTGCTGATAAGTGACTCATGCTATTCTCATGGAGAATATGGAGAAATATGAATGCAATAATAACAATTACTCTTTGAATCTAACTGTTAATGGTTCAATGCCAATGTGGAAGGAGGTCTCTAATGGAGTACCTCATGGATGTGTGCTTGCCTTTATGTTCTTTAGCATTTAATCAATAACTTGGAAAAGTCATAGATGGCATGTTCATCAGATATGCAGTGGACAAAAACTTCTAAGGGATAGCTAAAACACTGGATGACAGAATCAGGATCTAAAAGAAAAAAAAACAATGATTTAGATGTAAGAGAATGAAATTCAATAAAGCTAAAAGAAAAGTTTTGTATTAAAATATAAATAATTTAACTTCACAGGTATAAGATAAGTGAAGTATTATTAAAGCAGTACTAAAAAAAAAGATTTGGGAGTTTATTTGACATTCAAACTTAATATGCACCATTAATAAAACAGCAGTTTGAAAAAGTTAATGGATCACTATTAAGAGGAATACATCTTCTTGGAATCTAGAACTTTCTATAATAGTTAGATGTAAAGATAAGTAAGCATAAAAAACTTAGTAACTCTAATCAACACAATGGCCCACTAAAATTCTAAATGAGTCATGATAAAAAAAAAATACAATCCATCTTTACACAGAAAAGTGATGGACGTAAAGTGTAGATCAAAATATTGTTTCTTGCTTTTTTTCAGAACATGGCTAATGAGGAAAATAAACAATTAAATAATTGGAAGAGATGCTAAATTTGACATAAAGGTAAGTGAACCTAATCATATAATTTTCCATATATTTTACAAATCACTTACCCCACATTAAGTACCTTTATTTTAAGGCATTGGTTGAAATAAATGTTATGAATATATTCAAACAACATATGATTTCACAAATAGATATTCCTTTTCTATGTTATATACATGGATGATTTTGCAATTTATTACTTAGTCAATAAGACATTATTACATCCCTACTATATACCAGGCAGTGTGCTAAGTTCTGAGGATATAAAAAGGGGCAAGAGACAGTTCCTGTCTTTAAGGAACTCAATCTATTAGGGGAGAAAATAAGCAAGCAAAATATATAAAAACAAGCTAAATATGGTATAAATAAGAAATCATTAACTGAAGGAAAACAATGGATTTAAGAAGGGCTAGGAAAGCCTTCCTGAAGAATGTCAGAATTTAGTTGAGACTTGAAGGATATCAGAGAAGTAGGGAAGACAGTAAGTGGAGAGGAGGAAGGAGAGCATTCTAGTCATGGAACACAGCCAGAGAAAATGCCCATAGCCTAGAGATGGTGTGGCTTATTTGTGGAACAGCAAAGAGGCCAGTTTATGGTGAGCAGGAAGGTACAAGAAGACTGGAGAAATGGGTCTAGGGAGCTAGGTTTTGAATGACTTTGAGGTCCAAAACAAGGATTTTTTTTATTTAACCTTAATTTAATTTTTTATTTAACTCCCTATCAGCTAGGGAGTCACTGAAATTTATTGAGTGGGGGGTGACTGATTGTGGATTTTACAAAATTTAAGTGAAATTAAACAAATAAATGCATCAGCAACAACATTGACTCATGACAATTAAAGAATAATATTTTTTAAAGAGATCACCATACTTCTAACCTCTATACTACATGGAATGAAAAGGTTTCAAAATATAAATATAGAGACCTAACAGAAGAAATCATAACAATATGGGAGAAGTACATGCAATCCCTTTCTACCACTGGAGTTTTCTCAAAGACGAGTCATCAGTTGATAAACCTATCTCCAAAAATCAATTACTAAATAAAAACAATCATTTTGTCCACTTGCACCACTAATCACTAAATATAAAAGAAAAATAGGATAGCAACTGAACCCTAGAATCCGTTTCTACCTAATCTCCAAGATATTTAAAGCTAAGAAGTTTAGAGAAATAATTCTAATAAGAGAGGCAACCTAGTAGATAGAAGGATTGAGTTCAGACATTGTCATCAGGGAAAGTTGTGGGTTTAATATCTACCTTGGATAACTACTTATGTGATCCTAGCCAAGTCATTTAAATTACAGTACCCAGAAATTATCTCCATCATTCTAGTTGCAGATTAATAGCAGATCTAGATTGATAGAGAGAACTTTCTCTCTGAGAGTTCCCTACACCAACTAAATTATAGTTCAGGATATTTAGAGGTTTAAGTTTTCCAAAGTGTTTTGCAACTTTTGCATGTCTTTTGAGTCTCCCACCAACCCCTGTGAACTAGGGACTACAGGTCCTATTAATAAAATAAAAAATGCATAAATGATAAACAACTTTCCATGGTTATATAGCTAGTAATTGTCAGTAGTAGGAGTTGAATCCAAGTCTTCCTAATCCTGAAGTCCAACATTATGCATACCTACCCCAACTACTTCAAAATACATTATGTGTCATTCATTCAATTTGCTTATTCAACCATCTCTCAGTGAAGGTGTCCTGAATACTCAACAGTCAATGGGTGAGATGGGAAGAAAAGATCAGATTACTGTTCTGAAGTAGTTTGTGACCCAATTGAGAGATAGACATGCAACAACTAAAGGACAATTCTAAAGGAAAGGCATGTTAATTAAAGAGTTGGTGTGGTATAGCTGATAGAGCATTGACCTTAAGGTCAGTAAGATCTAAACCTAAGCTCTTCTCCTGACAAGTATTACCTTAGGAAATCAAAGAAAAGTCATTTAACTTATCTGGACAACAAAGATGGGTCTAAGACATGTGTTTTAAACAATTTCCTATATTGTATCAGTGGCAGAAGTCTGGACAGTAGCAAACTCAGAAGTTGTCTACCTAGCAATAATCACTGGACTACAGTAAAGAAAGGGGAAAAAAGTTACTGTAGAAGAGTAGATGTTAAATTATAATTGTGAACAATATACACCAAACCTCTGAATGTATTCTCAGAAAACATTAGAAAAATTGAAGAGGGATAGGATTAGATTATGTAGAACCACTACTAATTAATTATACTCATTCAGACTTTTTTTCTATCACTAATAATGAAATATGAAACTGTTGAACATACAAAGGGAGAAGTAAATGTATTAAAATAAATAATATAATATGTAATGAAATGCTGTCAAAAATTAGCGTTATTTTTATTTGTATTTTTAAGTTTGTCATGTAGCTCTAACATTTATCAGCAGTAATATCTGTTCAAATCGCTATTACATGGAATCCACTTCAGGTAAAGATTTGAGACTGCAAGGTCATTTTTGTCAACCTCGAAATCCCAATGTTTTATAGCCTGTTGCAATTGCATCCATTTTCTCCTGAGGAAATTAAATAGATTCACTGAATGTGCCAAAGCCTACAAATGAGGTAGAGTCATTCCAAACAATTGATCTTTTTCTTGATTTGATTTCACTTGTTGAGCCTTCATCTTTAGCTACCAAAACATTCATTTCTATCAATGGCATAGTCTTTTGAATTCTTTGCTCAAGAAGATGAGCAGATCTTGAAGACAAATCTTTAATTAAAATAAAAGCAATATGTAAATTGACATTTCAGACCTCTTGTAAAATATGACTGATCACTTAAGCTTTTGCTTGCTTCCTTTTCTCCAAAATGCTCACATCCAAAATTTATGGGACAGTTTATATTAGCCTTTTTTCTTCCAATCCACAACCATTATTATCACTGGTCTCTACATTAGATTTTAAGTTTGAGACCTTGATATTGTTACTGATACAATCATGACAAGTTCTTTCCCCTGACTTTTATAAAATCTAATTATGTGTTAATCATTCCAGATTTCTTTTCCTTAAATAAGATTATTTCAACTTCTAAACATTTTAATTAAACCAAGTGAAATAGCCAGTTAACTTACGTCCTTAGATCTTTTCCAACATAGCCATAGTTATATGCATATAGATACTTATTTTTGCTATTGTGCTTTTTTAAGGCTTGGTATTATTTGTTTATTTACTTCCTCATTTATTTCAGTCAATTAATGAACATTTATTAAATGCCTACTAGATGTTAAGCAGTGTGTTAAGTGCTGTGGAAAGTGTCAAGAGGCAGTTCTTGACTGTAAGGAGATACAATTTAATTGCAAAGAAAACAAGAGGCAGGGTTAGGGGGAAAATAATGAATTTGGTTTTAGACATGTTGTATATAAGGTGTTTATTGGACATCCAGTTTGAGATGTCTGAAAAACAGAGATGTAAGATTAGGGATCAGCTAAGAGGATAAGACAGCACAGATAGATTTAAGAATCCTTAGCATAGAGATAGTAATTAAATTCATGGGAGTTAATAAGATGGTAGAGTGAAGTAGTATAGAAAGAGAAGAGAAGAGAAGAAGACCCAGGACAGAACCATGTGAGAAACCTACAGTTAGAGGGCATGATCTAGATGAAGAGCTAACAAAGGAGACTGAGAAATAGTAGTCAGATTGTAGTCACATTAGTAGGAGGAGAATCAGGAAAGAATGGTGTTCTAAAAGCCTAGAGGTAAGAGAGCATCAAGGAGGAAAAAGTGATCAACAGTATCAAAAGCTACTGAAGAGGAGAGGTGGAAAAGAATAAGGACAGGCAAGGGCATTGGATTTACTAATGAAGAGATCATTTATAATTTTTGAGTGAGCAGTTTTGGTGGGATAGTGAGATCAGAAACTGGATTTTAATAGGCTAAGCATAGAGTAAGAGGAGAGAAAGTATATATAAATAACTATTGTAGATGACTGTTTCAAAGAGTTTATGACAAAAAGTAAAAGAGGTATAGAACAATAGTGAGGATTGAAGGATCTAGTGAGGATATTTTTGAAGATGGAGGAGACATGAGCATGTTTGAAGGCAGTAAGGAAACAGCCAATAGACATGGAGAATTTGAAAATAAGTGATAAGAGTAGGGATGACAGATGGAAGCAATCTATTAGAGGGTGTGGGATGCAATGGGATTGCATGAGCAGGTAGAGGTTAGCCTTAGTAGGGAGGGAGCCAACTCATCAAGTGAGACAAGGGTGAAGGAGAGAGTGGTTGAAGTCATATGGGTAATATGAGATAAAGAAGAGGGAGATCACTGGAAATGGCCTCATTTTTAAGGTAAGGTCCTTAGGTAAGAGGGTTGAGGGAGAGGGAATCATATGAGGTTGAAGAAAGGATGAAAAGATTTAGAAGAGACACTATGGAGAATGGGATAGTAAGTTGATTAAGGAAGTATTGTAGGATTGTCTAGCATCAATGGGAACCAGTTGAGGTTGTATAACAAAATTGTAGTGGACCCAGTCAGAATGCTTGCATAATTTTCTTAATCTTTGGTCATCAATACATGTCTATGAGTGAAGGTACAGATACTGTGATTAACCAAGGCTGAATCTTGGCAGAATGCATTCAGTGAAATAAGGAGGCTGGGTTCTCAAGAGAAGAAGAGAGAATTGAGTTTAATTGGTTCACCAAGAGGTCAAGAGAAAGAAAAGAGGAAGGAATGGTACAGGGGAGCTGGCATGGGTGAGAATTGAGGGCCTGAGAGATTAGAGGTGGTGACATTGATAAAGAGGAGAGTAAGTTAAAGAAAGGCAGAGGTAGAGAAGGAAAATCAATAAATTATGGCTAGATAGGGGCATTTCTGAGTTTTTAAACATGAAAGTGATGCATTTATGGGTAATGGTGATTGTAAGATCAAGAGTAAGACCATCTTTGTGTGTGGTTGCTGTGAGGTGGAGAAGTAGTTCAGGGGAACTGAGTAAGTTGAGGATTGAATGCTTAGGGTATTTGAGAGAGAGGGAAAGACTTGGGTAGGAGAGAAAAATTGTGAGCTATGTACTAAACTCATTGAGGAAGGAATGGGAGTGACCTGGAAGTCTATAGACAACAGTTCTTATGCTTTTACTTGGGTGGTAGAGATGAATAGCATGAATGTGAAAGGAGAAGTTTTTGAGTAAAGATGGTAGGGAGAGAACTTGTATGTGGAAATGGGGAGCAAAGAGTATTCTAACTCTCCCACTTCAATCAGTGAGCCCAAGGGAATGAGTGAAGATACTTCCAGTATTGGAAACAATGGAGTCTATCACTGGGGGAGGGGAAGCCAGTTTTTTATCACAGCTAGAAGATGAAAGGAGCAAGACAGGAAAGATTTAGAATGAAGGGAGGTTTGCTGCCTATGGAACAGGTCTTCCAGAGGTCACAGTGTGAAGATGAGGGTAGTGTTTGATTGGACCTTGGGGTGGTAGGATTAAGGTTGATGAAAATAAGGGATCAACTGGTATAAGATAAGCAATGGAGTTTGGATGATGGCTTACAGTTCAGAATCACTGGGTTGGTAGGCTATGACAAACTGTAGGACTGTTCATTCTGCTACAGATGTTTCTTGGGGAGATTTTCAATAGGAGATGGAAAGTTCAGAATCACAGGAAGATCTAGCTCCTCCTCTCTCCTGAGAATGGAGATAAGACAATGGGAGGCACCACTCCTCTTCCCAAAGGAGGCTAGAACTCAAGCTACAGACAAGTATAGTATGACATGGAAGGCTCAAAGTCAGCTGGTCACATGGAAAGCCTCTTTCACTATTCCTTTTTCCTCTGAAGGCTGGAGATTAGTCAGGAAATGGCACTGCAGAAGATGGAAGTAAAAGCTGCACACTAGGAAAAGGAAGTCGTATTCTCTGCTACTTTTTTCTCCCTTCAAAACACAAGTGCAATGGGAGGTGGAAGGTCTGAGGTTAAGGGAAAGGTTACCAAATGGTAGACCCCTTCTCTTTGTGCCAGGTTTTCTACTTTTCTACTGGGAAGGCTGGAAGCATGAGGTGAGAATTGCTTTGTGCTGGCCCAGATGGAAGCTGTCCCCAGCCTGGCCCCTTATTTCCTTGCATCAAGGGATATTTGCTATAGCAGATGGAAGATGAAGAGTCAGAATATTTTGCTCCTCCTCCCATCTACAGACTGTAGATCAGACAGGAAATTGAAGACTCCTGGCATAGGGTGGGGGTGGGGGGGAAGGGGGATGTAAATGGAAAGATAATGATTTGGGGCAAAAGGAAGACACCTGGTGAAGCTTGGCCTGGTCCCATACAATCTTCTTTCAGAGGAATGCAGAAGGGCTAGAGGAAGATCTGGCTGCTCTTCTGTATTTATTTGTTCTGTTTCTTTGTCTATTTGTTTTTATATGAAGCCACTTATTTCTGAATTTCAAAGCAATTTCTATGGTAAACAATCATATATAATGAAAACATAGGTGTTTTTGAGTTAACCACTTTAAAATAGCATTAAAATATTCCTATTTTATTCCTCTTTGATTAGTTACCATTATTTTCATATATGCTTGTGCATTCTACCTGAGTTCCAAATTTTTTTTTCTTTAAATTTATAACCCGTCATATACCCTTGTCCCTGCAAGTCACTATACATCAGCATTTAGATCTAAGGAGGTCGTCAATGTATGAAATGAAGTATTATGCCTGTCTGGAAGGGTTTGTAGGTCTGTACATGTGACAGATTTTGAGTGGCTTTGTACTTCTTAATCAGAAAAGTGGTTTAAAATGAAGATTGATTTTAATTTAAAAATGCACATTGTTTCTATTTAGTACACAGTGCTTGACATTTTTTGTACCTGATTGAAGGGAAGGATGTTTAAGTATGTCTGTTATGGAGACAAAGATGTATTTTTAAAATTATTGGAGACACCAAGTCTCTTAATACACTCACTGCCTTCTTAATGATCTTTTACTGACCTTACCTTATTTGCTTCCAATACTCCACACAAGCACACGTTCATTGTGACTCAACTACAATGTTCTGGAGAACTCAATCATAGTATCTATAGCCCTGTGCATAATTCCCCAAAACTGTGTCAATAGAATCAAAGAATCATATTCATTTTATTTCTGTAAGTAATATATAAAAATGAAAATTAATCATATTTATGACCTAATTTAAGATCACAACATGTTTTAGATTCCTTGATATTAAATCACTGATATTCTGAAGGGACAGATTCCATTTCTGTGCTTTGGTGTAGGCTGGTCCTCATGATTCAAATATTCTCCACTGCCTCTTGGTAGCTCTATCTCCCTTCAACATTCTTCTCAGGTGCCACCTCCTATAGGTAGCCTTTCCTGTTCTTCCCAGTTGCTGTTGCACTCCAAAGCCCAAGACAGTCTTCTGTATTTATCTATCTGTGTACATGTTGTGTACATCAAGAAGGAAGCTTCTTGAGGGCAGATAATTTCATAATTTTTGTCCGTTTCTCAGGACCTAGCAGAGTGCTTGGAAGAAGAAGGTGTATCATGAATGCTTATTATTTTAAATTGATGGAATTGAATTCATAGAATCTAGAAAAAAAACTGTTGCAATAATTTTTCTTTTTGTTTTAAATCTAATCCATATCACATATGCTTGTACCAGATTCTCTAACTTAGGAGTAGAAAAGTAGACTGTGGTATACCAATTCCTCATATTATATAAACAGAATAGAGGGAAAAAAGGACTCCCCAGTGATGATTCTGCTTCTTCAGTCCATTTGGGGTTTTTAGAATGGCCATCTTCTCTCCCCTCTGAACTCTATACAGTAGGGCATCAAATAAATCCTAACCTAAAATATGAATAGAGATGTTCTGGGGCCTGATAACCTTACATTATTAGCTTCAGGAAAAGAGGTGCCTTATGGATAAAGGATAAATATTTGAATTATCTTTTTACCTAAATGTTTTAATACGTGTCTTTTGTATTTCACATCAATTAAAGGATTGTCCTGAGCATGATAGAAAATAATTGAACAGAACTATAGTAGAATGTAACTGAATTGACCTGGGCATCTATAAATTTACTTTATCTTATCTCAACTGGGCCCTCAATAAAATAAGACTTTTATGCTAATTTCTTATATTTTTCACTCCCGCAAGGGCTATTACAAACCTTCTCTTCTCTCCCCCTGTTTATCACACCTTCTCCTCCCCCAATCCTTACTATTGAGGCACTTACTGAGAAAAATTTGGGATATCCCTGATGAGTCCATTTTTCCCTTTTCTATACCACAAATCTGTTGACATCACTCTACATTTTCTCCTCCTATACCTCATCTTCACCTCAACAAGGAAATCCCCTTTACATTTTCTCTTGATCCCATCTTCCTTCTGTGTAATGCAACAAATTTCTTCCAGTCATTCCCTCACCTAATATTTATATCTATTGGTTCTGCCTCTACTTCTATAAGCAAGTCCAAGTTTCCTTATCTTATCTCCTTGTATTTTTCTTCCCTTTCTCAGCCAAACTCCATGAAAAGCTTATGCTCTCTGCATATTTTCCTTTCATTTCTCATTTCTTTGCAATCTGGTTTCTGAATGCACCATTCAAAGGAGCTTTTCTGCCCAGAGTTACAATGGAACACTTGCTTAAATGAGAGACTGGATTATCTTTTTTTTTTTCCAATTCTTCATCCTTTATGACCTCTGAAGAACTTGATATTGTTGGCCAGTGTCTCATCTTGGATATTCCTTTTTTTTCTGGGATTTTGTGATACTGTTCTCCTAGTTCTCCTCCAACCTGGCTCACAATTCCTTATCAGTCTCCCTTATTGGCCCATATCCATTACATGTCTCTTAACTATGAGTGTGGCCCTAAGATTATCTCTTCCTTCCTTCCTTCCTTCCTTTCTTTCTTTCTTTCTTTCTT
This sequence comes from Phascolarctos cinereus, assembly GCF_003287225.1. Taxonomy (NCBI): domain Eukaryota; kingdom Metazoa; phylum Chordata; class Mammalia; order Diprotodontia; family Phascolarctidae; genus Phascolarctos; species Phascolarctos cinereus. The sequence continues at coordinate 393,443,408 of NW_027555958.1, read as the reverse complement.
TCTTTCTTTCTTTCTTTCTTTCTTTCTTTCTTTCTTTCTTTCTTCCTTCTTCTTTCCTTCTTCTTCTTTTCTTCTTCTTCTTCTTTCTCCTCCTCTTCCTCTACCTCCTCCTCCTCCTCCTCTCACTCTGTCTCTCTCTGTCTCTCTCTCTCTCTGTCTCTCTCTCACACACACACACACACACACAGAGCTCTATATTCAACACAAGTATTTTCCTGAGCTCAAGTCAATGATCTAATTATTAGACATTCTGCTTTTTAAGGCATTCTTCTCCTCATTGGCTTTTTGGACCTATTTTGCCATTTGAGTTAGGCTATTTTTAAGGTGTTATTTTTTCAGTATTTTTTGGGTCTCCTTTAGCAAGTTTGTTGAAGAGTTTTTCATGATTTTTTTTTGCATCACTCTCATTTCTCTTCCCAGTTTTCCCTCTACTTCTCTTACTTGCTTTTCAAAATTCTTGCTCTTCCATGGCCTGGAAATGATTCCTACTTTTCTTTTCTTTTCTTTTCTTTTCTTTTCTTTTCTTTTCTTTTCTTTTCTTTTCTTTTCTTTTCTTTTCTTTTCTTTTCTTTTCTTTTCTTTTCTTTTCAAGTGTTTGGTCTGAGGTTGGACTTGAATTCAGGTCCTCCTGACTTCAGGGCTGATACTCTATCACTGCACCACCTAGCTACCCCTGATTCCTATTTTTCTTGGAGGCTTTGGATGTAGGAGCTTTGACTTTGTCGTATTCTTTTGAATATATGTTTTGATCTTCTTTGTCAGCAAAGTAAGATTCTATGGTCTGACTTTTTTTTCTTTTTTCTTTTCTGAACTGTGCTCATCTCCCAGCCTGGCACAACAGATGTTTCCAGTCAACCATCCAGATTGTCTTAGGCTGGAAATCTGTTTCCCTCTGTCTTTTTGTGGGTTCTGCTGCTCTACAATTTGTTTAGCGCCATTTTTACAGGTATTTGGAGGGGTTTGGGGGAGAGCTCAAGCAAGTCACTGCTTTCACTCCACCATCTTGGCTCCACCCCCACTAATTATTAGACATTCTGAAGTGAATTGGCCCAATAGACATCTTAAACTCAACATATCCAAAAAATCGTTAATTTCTTTCTATGAACACCTAACTGTCCTCAAAACATCCCTTTTTCTATCAAGGGCAACAGCATCTTTCCAGTCTCTTAGGTTTATAACCTTAGTGTGATCTTTGATTCCTTGTTTTCCCTTATTCCACAAAGATACAACATAAAAAGGGACTTATAAAGGATGAGGTAGAGAGGGAAGACAGTACCCTCATAGGGGCATGGTAGTAAAGTCTAAAGAACCAGAAGCACAACCAAGAGAGGAATAAAGAATGGTTAATCTGAGCCCTTCCTGAAAATGGAAGTTCCAAAATGAATGTACCAATGGAAAAGGCAGGTTTAGGGCTGGAAGTATCTTCTAAGGTAAGAAGGCCACAGGAGTGAAGTACACTTCCAGGGTGGGAGAGAGCTTGGGCATGGTGACAAAGTCGTGATTGTCAAAAACATCCAATATATAAAGTGTAAATCAGAAATGCTTCTGCTTTGGATTTAATCTCCTTACATACTGAACCCAGCTCATTTTTAATTTTTATTATAATTGTTCTTTTCCCCACAATCTACATTCAACCTAAATGGTCCTTCTTGCTGTTCCTCACATATGACACCCTCATCTTAGGTGCCTATGTATTTGCATAGGCTGAACTTCTATTCCCAGAATGTCCTTCCTCCTCCCCTCTGCCTCTCAGAACTTTTTTTTCCTTCAATGCTCAGCTGATCCACTATCTTCTAAATTAAGCTTTTCCTGATTTAGCCTAATTTTGAGTGCTCTTTCTCTCTAATTATGTTTATGTATTTTGTATAATATCTATAAACTTAAGTATTTTCTTTTCATCTCCTTGGATAGAATGCAAGCTCCTTGTGGGCAGGAATGGTTTCATTTTCATCTTTGTATCTCCAAAGCCTATCACAGGACTTGAGATATACTAGATGCTTAATAAATACCTTCACAGGATCAGAGTTCTACAGTTGAAAGGAAACTCAGAAGCCATTCAGTACAATTATAGATGAGGAAACTGAGGTTTAGAAAGATTAAGTGACATGCTGAAGGTTCAGGCTCTTAAAAATCTTTTTCTTGTCCCATGGAACTTTTTAGTGCTTCATCATTTGATTATTAATAATAATACCCATTAAAGAAAGACATTAACAGTATAATGAGGATGAAAGCAGTCAACTTTTTAATTAATAAACATGGGCTTTTCATTTAAGCTATTTGAAAACAAGGTTAAATGTAAAATTAGATTGCAAGTAACTTTCAGGTTATAAATTCACTAATTGCTTGATCACTGTGCTATATGTTAAGGAAAAAATATCATTAGAGATTGCTTTAAAAGAGAAAAAAATCACATGTAGGTATGCATAACATTTGAAAAAACTAAGTAATGTGCCTGATTATTAAATAATCACCATACTTTCAGACTTTCATTTCGTCTTCATGTAAGTAAGTATTTGAGGCTGGATTTGCACTCAGGTCTTCCTGACTCCAAGCCCAGAACTCTATCCACTGCACTATCTAGCTTCCTCTAACACATCTATATACACATGTATGTACATATATCCATATGTACACAGATAATACAAAGTTTTGAATAATTGAATACTTTCTCAACTACAGATTTATGAAAAGATACAGCACAAAGTGAGAAGGCCAGGATAGGTTGCTGTTCATACAGCAGGAGGAAATCATGTTTTATTCTACAGTATTTTGTATCACACAGCATCCTACACAATGTCTTATTCATAGGAGGCCCTGTTCTTTCTGGGATTTAGGTTCATGTCTAAAAATAGAATTTAGCCTTTTAATTTTCTTCCCAATACTTTATTTCCACTTATATCTGTAGCATAAGTGTAATTTATATGGGTAATATGGAAGCCATGGCAATTTTTGCAGGGACAACTTTAAAATTAGCCCACTCAGACACATAGGAAAAGATTAATATTGTTATCACCACAAGAAAGACAAGCCAGTTTGATCTCAAGGGTAAGGAAACAGCCAAGAGCTTAAATGATAACTATGACCTCTTTTCCATACTGAATTTTCCTGTAGTTAGTAGACAAAAGCATGGAAACAGCCCCAGTGGCCTGGTTAGTATTTAGACAGGCCTATTAAACTGGTGGTGCAGCTTTGAATTTTGGAAGACAGGAAATTAAGAGAGCCAAATAACCTCTTTGGGAAAGAGCAATATGACTTAAGTGACTCAGTTGGTCAACTGGCACCCAAGATGGCAGGAACCATGATAAGAGCTGGAAATACAAAGGAAAGCAACACCAAACAAACAAAAAACATTGCTTGCTGTTAAGGTGCAAATGAGGTACACTCTAATGGGGGAGAAAATGTGGGAATAATTATGTACAGGTATGATAAAATCCAGGATAAACTGAGCATGGAGTCAAAGTGAAAGTGCAACAATTGAGGACTGAGGAAGCATTCTTGCTGATGGTGAGAGCTTAGCTGAGACTTGAGGGAAGCTAGAAAGTAGAAATGAGGTGAGAGTGAATACTAGGCATGAAGGAGAGAGAAAGAAAATGTTTGGTGTCAGGAGATGGAGAGTTTTGTACAAGGAATTATAAAGAGGCTAGTGTCACTGGATACAGCATAAATAGGGATGAGGATATGGTAAGGTAGAAGGTATGAAAAGAATGGAAAGGAAGGAAGAGGTCAAGTTATAAAAGGCTTTAAAAGCCAAATAGAAAATGTTATATTTGATGCTGTAGATAATACTCTGGAAGCTGGTTTGGCTTTTCTTTTGTGTTTTCTCTGTGTGTTTCCTTTTGATATTTGTTTGGCCCTGGAGAAGTCTGGTATGTTGGCCTGAGCTTCAAGTTGCTTTGGGGGTTTAATCACAAAGCACACAGTGGGCCTATGCAATGATAACTCTTTCATGAGTTCAGTAATACTTGAAATTATAGCCAGAAATACCCAAATACATATCTGAGCCTTGAAACTCACAAGCTTTCTGACCTCAAACATGTCATTTATCTGAGACTCAGTTTTCTAACCTGTAAACTGAGGATAGTATTATTTCTAGTGCTTATTTCACAGGATTGTTTGTTTGCAATGCTTGAGAGAAATTGTGCATTTCAGCTTTATGTAAATGACAGCTGTTGCTTAAAGAATCATATGGGTAAATCCCTATTCTTTCTATCATGCCTGTGATATCTAATTAAGTCATTTGACCCAATTAGACCATAAACATGGGAAATGTATAAAATTAATATTTACATAAAATGAATATGTAACAAGAATTCATACATATGTATATGTGTGTATCAAACAATAATGAAAACATAAAAATATAAAGACCAAAATATTGTTTTTTCATTTTAAAAAACTGTTGTAACTCTTTTGACCTTCCTAGAATCTGTTGTAAGGAATATTTAGGCTTTGTAAATTCCAATGTTTAAACACCATGACAGAAATACTTTTCTATTCACCTGATTGATTTTGTTCTTGCTTCTGTGCTTTGCCTTTTCTTTCTGAACCAGACTGAAAAGCCCATCTCATTATCTGGCTCCTCTTTTGCTTTTAGAGTGAAGAGATGCTCACTTGGATCTGCCTTAGCAGTTTCCAATTAATTTCAAAGCTGATTCACTTTAAGGGAGGGACTAAACCTAGTTGTTTTTTTTTTTAAGGATGCCTTACCATAAATCACAAGTCTAAGTAGAATTAATCTATTTAAAATGGTAATTATAATTTGATATAAACATAGTTTCTAGTTTAGAAACATGCAAAAGAATATGTCCATGGAATTTTTCATTATCATAATTAACTTCAATGGATCTTTGATTTCATTGATGAAAATATCACATTTACTGGTACAGTCAGCAACCTATCCTGGCCTTCTTACCCTGTGCTATTCTAGACTATGTCTTTTCACAAATCCTCAGTCGAGGATTTATGTACTCAGTGCCCTGAATCCCCTGTGTGCTTAAATACACAATGAGCATATAGTTGTGCAATATACATATCTATCTAAGCACATGTATATTTATACACATGTTAGAAGCAGCTAAGTAGTGCAGTAGATAGAGTGTTGGGCCTGAAGTCAGGATAACTTGAGTTCAAATCCAGCCTCAAATACTTACTAGTTGTTTGACCTTGGTAAGTCACTTAACCTCTGTTTCCTTCATCTATAAAATGGGAACAATATTAGGTAACGTTAGCAAATACCTCACAGGGTTATTGGATAATCAAATGACATAATAATTGTAAAGCACTTGGCACAGTACCTGGTACATAGTAAGTATTATTATTATTATTATTATTATTATTATTATTATTATTATATGTATGTACAGATATCGAGAGAGAGGGAGAAAGAGAGAGAGCAAGCAGTGCACATTTCCATTCCCATTTCATTGCAAAACTGGGTTGCCCCTTTTTCCTTGTCATATAAATTTGAGGGTAAATTTTAATTTGTTAATTTTTATTCTGAACTTTTTGTTGTTGCTGCTGGTTATTCAGTTGTTCCAGTCATTTCTGGCTCTTAATAACCCCATTTGGGGTTTTCTTGGCAAAGATATTGGAATAGTTTGTCATTTCCTTCTCCGGTTCATTTTACAGATGAGTAAACTGAGGCAAACAGGGTTAAGTGACTTTCCCAGCATCACATAGCTAATAATTCTCTAAGGCCAGATTCAAACTCAGGTCTTCCTGACTCTAGGCCCAGCACTCTATCCACTGCACCACATTACTGCCTTAACAAACACTGAATGAAATAAAAATATCGATGTGAGGAGTGCTACAGAGGTAGAGTATTACATACACATACACTTTCAGATGATATCACTATATCATTTGTTTGATTTTGCTAATAAAGAACCTTCACAAAGTGAGGGTGATCTGTAAATATTTGTTACTTAAAAACAAAGTACATCAATCTTTTTTTAAAAAGAAACATTGAGGAGAATATTTAAGTTTAAATTTTGTTCTATAGAGTAAAATCCATTTCTTCATTGACAAGCAGACAGTGAGATCTCATGTATTCTGCATTTCCTGGTCAGTTTAGTGACTATAAAAACATAGATTGCTGTAGAAAATTTTTCTCTGAAAGCTTTCCCATTAATTCTTGTTACATTTTTTTCACAAAGAATGCCCTTGATAGCAAGTTCTCTGATAAATATCTCATTTCCCAAATACATAAGGAACTGAGGCAAATTCATATAAATAAGAGCCTTCACTCAATTGATAAAAGGCCAAAAGATTTGAACAGACAGAGTTCAGAAGAGGAAATCAAAGCTATCAATATTCTTATGAAAAAAAAATGCTCTAAATCACTAAGGATTAAAGAAATGCAAATTAAAACAACTCTCAGGTACCACCTCACATCTGTTAGATTTGCTAACATGACAGAAAAAAGAAACTGACAAATGATGGAGGAGAGGTAGAAAAATAAGTAGCCTGACACACTGTTGGTGGAGTTGTGAACTGGTCTAAAGATTCTGAAGAACAATATAGAATGTGCCCAAAGGGCAATAAAACTATGCAGAAAGTTTGACCCATTGATCATACTACTAGGTCTATATTACAAAGAGATAAAATAAAAGAGGAAAAAAGGACCCACATGTACAAAAATATTTATAGCAGCTCTTTTGTGGTGGCAAAGAATTGGAAAATTCATCATTTTGGGAATGGCTGAACAAGTTGTGTGATATATATATGTATATATATATATATATATATATAGATAGATAGATAGATAGATAGATAGATAGATAGATATAGATATATATAGATATATCTATATATCTATATATCTATATATAGATATATATATGATTGTGTTGGAATACTACTGTGCTATAAGAAATGACAAGGAGGATGCTTTCAGAAAAACTTGGGAAGACTTATATGGACTCATGCAAAATGAAATGGGGCAGAAGCAGGAGAATATTTTATGCAGTAATAGTAATATTGTAAGGTTGATCTGAGTACATACTGAAGCAGTTTTTTTTTAAATTTTCTTTATTTTTATTTTTTTAACATGGCAATTATGGAAATATGGTTTGCATAACTTTACATGTATAAAGGGCATAGTATTATTTGCCTTCTCAAGGAATAGGGGAAGGGCTGGAGTGAGGGAGATAATTCAGAGCTCAAAATAAAAACAGAAGGAATCTTAAAAACAAACAAATAATAAACAGATAAATGGATAAATGAATAGGAGAAAAGTTAAAGAAAAAAGTTACCCATGATATGTGCAAAGGCCATTCATGTCACAGTGTTATGGAGCTGAAAAAAAAAATTTACGTTAGGTTTTTAATTTTATCTTTTTGCATTTCATTTTTACATTGTATTGCTTTCATTCACCCACCTACTAAATAGGTCATCCCTTATAACAAAAGAAAAAAAAATAACAGTTCAGAAAGACCAGAGGCCTCTGTGAATTTTCTACTAAAATGCTAACATACACACACACACACACACACACACACACACACACACACACACACATACACACACACACACACACACACACACACACTGAAAAAGCTGCTAGGTATATTTTAATATAAATACACCATTTCTTTGTTTCTTTGTCCTTTTTTAGTATATATGGCAATGGGACCTCTGGATCAAAAGTGTGGATAGATAGTTTACTCACTTTTCTAGCCTAAGTTCAAATTGTTTTCCAGGTCCCTGTGATATACTCATCTTTTTTCATTATACATTTTCCTGATCCACTATTTACCTGAGTTCTTCAAAATTCCTTATATGATATGTAACTCAGCTTGCTCATACTCATCATGATCCTCTCAATTTTTACCTACTTGATATTCATTTTTAGCTCCTTGGAGACAGTTCCATAGCTTGCACAATTCAGGAAAAAAAAAACAACTGGTAGAATATTGGTACTAAAAAAAAGTTGGATCTTTATTTCCAGGAGAGGTATGGGATCACTAAAAAAAGCTTTGTAATTTCCTGAAGGCAACGCAGTTTACTCTCTATAATTCTGGGTCCAATTCTTTGTTCAGTTGTTCCAAAAAAAAAAGAAAGAAAGAAAGAAAGAAAGAAAGAAAGAAAGAAAGAAAGAAAGAAAGAAAGAAAGAAAGAAAGAAAGAAAGAAAGAAAGAAGGAAGGAAGGAAGGAAGGAAGGAAGGAAGGAAGGAAGGAAGGAAGGAAGGAAGGAAGGAAGGAAGGAAGGAAGGAAGGAAAAAAGAAAGAAAGAAAGAAAGGGAGGAAGAGAGGAAGAGAGGAAGAGAGAGAAAGAGAGAAAGAAAGAGAGAAAGAGAGAAAGAAAGAAAGAAAGAAAGAAAGAAAGAAAGAAAGAAAGAAAGAAAGAAAGAAAGAAAGAAAGAAAGAAAGAAAGGAGGAAAGAAAGAAAGGAGGAAAGAAAGAATGAAAAAGAAATAATATACAGAAAGGAAGAATGGAGGGAGCGAGAAAGTTCTGCTGATTTTCTAAGTCCATGTCATTGTGTAATAGAATTTATTTGTTTTACTTTGTTAAAATGTATGCATTGTTTTTTTTTTTAGTAACTATGGTTCTCTTCCAAGAGGATATGTAATGACCCAAGATTCTGTATAATCATCATGACTTTATCCATAAATGAGCAGCTGAAGGGCTTCATCATCCATAGGGAATTTTTCTTCAACTTGACCTCTGAGCTAGATCTTTTCCATCAAAGTAGCAAACACTTCTGTTGTGCATCTGTATTCCTATTTTATATCTCATATGACTTTAATAAGCACATAGACTCAAATAAGGTTAATTCTGTTGTTATATATTTCAAAGAATTTTGATGTATGGAATATACAATGAAATTATTTTTGATGACCCAACTGAGCCTGATTATCTTGAGGGCATTTTTAGCTGAATCTGGAAAAGGTAAATAATTAGATTTAAAAAGGAATAAAGCTACTAGTGATCTACTCTTGTCTAGTGACAATTGCACTCCATGTGCATTTTAAACCTTCAGAATTGAATATGCTATGTCAGAGTAGTATGATGCATATATGGAAGATTTTGTTGGAAGCGATCCTTTAAAATCATGTTTTGCTATGAAATTCAATTTAAAAATAATCAGCAAATGATAAACAGTAGAATCCTGTAATTGCTATATATTCCATCAGTTATTTTACGGTAAGATGTAGCTTCTGTTAAATATCACTTCAGAAAGACTATCATTTTACTACTACTACTACTACTACTACTTACTACTACTACTACTACTACTACTACTTCTACTTCTACTATTACTACTACTACTAGGAAGACTGCTGCTGCTGCTGCTGCAATCACCTAGGATGCCCTTACTGTAAGATGGTGATGATGATGATGATAATGAAGGGGATTAACTATATGGGTTAGTAATGTTGGTAGTTATTGAGTTTTTAATGTTTTCTTCTTGGTAATTTTTTTTTTCGCATAAATGAGGTTGGAGATTATTTTTCCTTCACTTTTGATATTATCCTTTCTTCATATACCTTATGAATGGATCTTCTGATATTCTCCCTGTTGTGTTACTTCCACAACATATCTTCCCTATCTTGTTCTAATTTGTATACCTTTCCCATCTTTGTTATTTTATTTTTATTATTATTAACATATTATTATGTATTAATATTACCAATGATTAAGCATTTACTAGAGAGTAAGTATTGTGAATAATATTGATATTTTATTATTATTTCTATAAGACATATGAGCCTCTGATATTAGAATCCAACTTCAGTGGCTTTAGTAGATTTTCCCCCCATTTTTCTTGTGTCTTTCTCCCTCTATTTTCATCCTTACATGACCTCAGGATGACTTTTCTTAATTGTGTGTTTTCAATAAGCTAACTTTAAATAGATGTTCCCTTTGCTGCTTCTCTCCGCTTTATGAAGAAACATCTCTCATAATTTTCCATCATTCATCTCTACGATTTGACGAACACGTTTACATTCTAGACTAATGTTACCTTTGGCTCTCACCTATCCCCACTTGACAAATCAATCAAGTATCACTGACAAAGGATATTTTTACACACTCTCCCTGCCCATTACCTCAATTGCTTTCATAAGAACCAATACATAATAAATTCCATATTTTAAAGTTACCGTCATTTCATCCCACACACTTTGCTCAGGATAGAAATGTGTAAAAACATGTTTTCGATCCAACCACTAAAGCAGTGCTGTCATTGTGTGGAGATTAGTCCAGTGGCTGTAGACTCAATCGTCTGCTAGTGACCAGGGAGACGTTGCAACCTGCTAAAAAGCGTCCTTCTCTCAAATTCTTTGTACTATCTGAAAAATGCCTTTGCCAGTATCTGATCAACAGACAATGGGTAATTTCTATATTGTTCTTTTAGTTAATTCAAAGTCTTTGATTTAATTAACGTATATATGAGCACGTGGAAGTGGCTATTCTAGATACATGTATATGCAGATCTCACATGGTATTGTCATACTGCTATTTTCGTTTGGTGAGGTCATATTGTTTATGAATTTCATAATCTTGATTGATGTTTTGCAAAAGAGCTAACACTCTAAATCAAATGTTTCTAGGTCTTTTTGATTGACAAACACATTTGTGGTTTTTCATTGTGGTGACACTTTAATATCATTTATGTTTCTCTAAGCAATGGTGATAGAGCAAATGTCTCAACTCTTCCCCCAATTCAAAATAAACTGCTTAATTTAATATTTCAGTTTGCTATTATTATAATCATATTCATTGTCTTATCATTTAATCTGTCATAATTATTTGCTGAGTGTTGAACTTTGCAATCTGTTAATAATTGATTCTCACATGACTCACATGTTATTACCTGGTCATTTTCAGTGTGTTATTATATAATCATTATCTTATGATGGTCTTTGTCAGACATTAATTTCTGCCTCTTTTCTTAAAGGAAATACACACAACACACACACACACACACACACACACACACACACACACACACACACGGCTTATGAATAGTCTCCAAGCCTTCATATGCATTAAAAAAATAAATTTGTTACCCTATCTTCCAACTTTTTTTTTTGCTGTTTTCCCCATAACCTACTTTCATACTGAAATCATCATATATCAGTGGACATGCTGATTTATTTTATTTTATTGTAGAAGATTTTGCTAAGGATGCAATAAATTATCTCTAATTCTTCAGCCTCCACAGCAAAGATGTCAAATTCCAGCTTGGGCCAACACTTTTTAATGCATCCCAAATCAGATTAAAATGTAATTGGGAAATTTGTAACAAAATGAATTCAAATACATTAAAACATAGATAATGTTAATTTGTGGTTTTCTATGTCAATATGCCACCTGTAAAGATTTGTTTCTATTTGAACTTAACAGCACTGCTTTATATGACATGTAGATATATATTCTCCAGTCACATCCATTGTAAAACAGGATGACCAAGTGTCTTATCATACCACATTTGGTGTTTATGTTGAAACCAATCCTACCAACTATTATATTCACTTCTTTCAAGAAAACCTGTGGTCAATCATTCCATTTACTTACTGGTTCTTTATACTTCTGGATTCATATCTGAAGAAAACATAGATATATCTATGATTCAGTAATAGTATCAACATATTAGTCACTGGACAATGATATTGATGAGGTCTAGAGATTTAGGGGTGTTGGGACACCCAAGATCACGACATGTGGGCCCTGTCTGAATTAATTCAACTCAAATCTTCTTTCAGCCAGAGAAAAAGTTTATTAGAGATAAACCATACAGGCCAGACCCTTAAGGAATCAGAACATTAGTAATGTCCATAGGGAAGAGCAGGCATAAGAAAGTCTCAGCTTCTGGGCATGAGAAAGTCTCAGTGTTTAAATGGGGCCAAGGTGCATCTTATATACACTAAAGTAACTTTGAGTGGCCAGAGAAGGGGCTGGGAAAAGGGTCTAGGTGAAAATTCAGATTGAAATGTCTAAGAGATTCAAGAGACAACAGGGATAAATAATGAGAGGAACTGGAAGGAAGAAGTTTGAAAGGCATTTGAATAAGATCAAAAGGAGGGTCTAGGGCTTTCAGAGGGAGATAAGGGGAGTAGATAAGGAACCTTTGAGACTATAGTAAGAAAAGTTTAAGGGCTTTCTGGGGCCCAAAGACAAATGGGAGCCAAATTCTTTTGGGTGCAAGAGGCAAAGGTCTAAGCTTGGGCCCATACCTCATCAATATCATATACAGAGTCCAAACTATTGAATTAATGTTTAAGATGATTTAAGAGCTGTGTAATTCTAGGTGGCACAGTGGATAGAGCACTGGGCCTGGAGTCAGCAAGATCTGAGTTCAAATTTGGCCTCAGACACTTACTAGCTGTGTGACCTTGAGGAAGTGACTTAACCCTTAATCCTGTTTGCCTTGGTTTCCTCATCTATAAAACGAGCCAAGGAGGAAATGGCTAGCCACTTCCTTATCTTTGCTAAGAAAACCCCAATTGGAGTTGCAAAGGATCAAATGCTACTAAAATGACCCAACATTTTTGCTTCCTACCCCACCACACTTTGCCTTTGACAAGATCATTGCAGATGTTGAAGAAGATTACATAAATCTAAAGGCTCATTTTACATTTATGTTTATTTCATGGGTCACCATGGCTAATGCCATCTAGTAGCCAATTACCTAGTGATGATGTCTTCAAAATTAGGCAGGCTAGTTTTCCTGAATAACATACCTGACATTTCCAGGATGATAATATATCTCTGAAGCTTATATAGCTTATATTCCTCTGGCATAGCTTTAAGTCGCCTCCATGACAAATAAAATATAGCAAAATTACTTTTCTAGAAAATTACTAGTAATATATCATTAGTGATAATCTTATTATACAATATTAAAAACATAAGTTATTCATAAAATTTCAAAATCTGTAGTAATAATAATAACAATAATAAAATCTGGCATTTGCACAGTAAATTGAGGTTTGAAAAGTTATTTAGTGAAAAGTATATTGGATTTGGGGTCAGGAGTACTGGTTCCCCATAATCTTTGTATTTTCCAAGACACTTCCTTTGTCTCATTTTGAGTTTCCTCATCTGAAAATGGAAGACAAAACTGTGAGAAGAACAGGTATAGGAGTGGTGAATTTAAGGGAGAGGGAAAATGATAGGAAGTTGTAGGCAAGTAGGGAATGAGAAAGGAAACATATTGCCTTCCAGGGATATTGCAGAAGGAGCATTCTTGGTCTAGGCTAAGGTCTGTTATTTCACCCAATTGGCTGCTTTTATACACACACACACACACACACACACACACACACACACACACACACAATATTGAGTATATTGTACTCTTTATTCTAAGGTTTTCCTCTATCACCACCATCATACGCACATACTTCATGAGCTTTTGGAAACTGTAGTTAAACTAAGCACCTGGCCTTAACAAAAAGTAGCTGGTACTGATGAGGTTTAGATTCTTGGGGTTCTGGGATGCCAAAATAACGGCATGGCAGGACCTGCCCAAATGAATTTAACTCAAATCTTCTTTCACCCTAAGTTTTTTTTTTTTTTATTAGAGATGGGCCATACAGGCCAGACTCTTAAGGAATCTGAACATTAGTGGCATCCTTAAGGAGGAGAAGGCATGAGGAAATCTCAGCGTTTAAATGGGGACCAGGATGAATCTTATATAGACTCAAATCATTTTGGAGTGTTGGGAAGAGGGGCTAGGAAGAGTATCTGGGTGACTGGAAATGTCTGGGAGGTTGCTGGGAATAGACAATGAAGGGAACTGGAAGGAAGTTTGAATGGAGTCTGGATAAGATCAAAGGTGGGAAATTCACTAGGATTAAAGACTAAGCTTCATTAGGTTTTCAAAGGGTGCTAGGATTAGAATGAGAGATAAAGAAAGGACGATTGAGTGGAGTACAGCCTCAGGCAACCATTTGAGACCAAGTAGATGAGTGAGGTCAAAGAAAGTTTAAAGGTTTTCTGGGGCCCTGTAGACAAATAGGAGAGAGGCAGAGGTCTTGGCTTGGGCTCCTACCCCATCAGTACTAGTATTGTGGGGTGAGTCCTAGAGTCAGAATCCTGGGTTCAAGCCTCCCTTCTGGAACAAAATGGCTATGTGACCCTAAACACAACTAGATAATATGAACAGAGTTCTTGATTTGAAGTCAGGAAGACCTGAACTTGAATCCTACTTTAGACACTATCTGTGTCAACATGGGAAGCTTGTCCTCTCTGAAACTCGGTGTTCTTATCTATAAAATGAAGGCAGTTTGCCTTAAAGGTCTTTAATATTCCTTCCAGCTCTAAAGCAATGATCCTATGTTACTTACTGCCTCCCATCCTCCCACTCCATAAACCTTATTCTATGTAATTTTCTAAGACTATAAATTCCAGAAAAGTAACTGTTCCTAATTGATAGAGAGACAGGAATTCTCTCAATGGAAATTTCCTGCAGGTTTGGTTAAAAATAATCATCCTGTCTTTAGAAGTTATATTACCCAGAATTACATTCATAGAATATTTAGCAATGTTATTAGTTATTACTCAGTATAGCTCTAATGTAAATCTGAATTAAGATCTCATTTTCTCAATGAGGAAACCCTCCCAAAGAGGAAAAGAACCTTACTCAGGGTTACTAAGTCATCTACTCAGTCACTCCATCAGTATTATTAAGAGCTTACTGTGGAACTCAGACCTCTAGGGCATTACTTAGCCTATTAAGGTGTAATGTCTCTATTTGCTCAAAATCTGTATAGAATGGATTTAGGTAATGCATTTCCCTAGGTATACTTCCCTAAGGAGAAGTATGCAAAGAATCAACAAATTCCAAATTTCCAGTGCTAGGGGTGGGGTGGGGAGGGAGAGGCTATGACTGCAGCACCAACATTTCTCTGTCTTGTTTACTTAGTACTACTCTAAAATGAAATGCAGAAACCCACAAGAACTAGTAAGGATGAAAATATTAGTAATAAGTTTAGTTTACTTGAAAAATCCTTGATCTGATCAACCCATTCAATTGTATGCAGTATTTGCTATATACAAGTCTCTTCTTCAGTGTCAGCTACATATGTAAAAGAGATGCTCCCTTATTCACAAAGAACAATGGGAAGACCTGGTTTTGTGTGAAGTAGAGCCTTGCCCTTTGAAGATTTTCTGGAACAGATTTTAAAGCCTCAGCCTTTAATTACTTGGAACACTTATGTCTTTTCATTCTGAGAAGTCCATGTACAGTACTTTACACATATTAATTCTAAAAGTAGCCCTTGAAGCAGGTAATGGAAAGCATTGCTCACTTCACTTTAGTGAGTGAAGGAGAAAAAAAAGAGCACAAAAAATTTTAAATGCTTTCCTTAAGTTTCAAAAACCTTCAGTATCAATTTGACAGTAATTACTTCAATTCTCCAACTTAGAAAGAGGTCAGAGGCTGAGAGAGGGGAAGAAGGAGAGAGAGAAAGAAAGAGAGAGAGAGAGAGAGAGAGAGAGAGAGAGAGAGAGAGAGAGAGAGAGAGAGAGGAATAAAGTAAGATGAACCAGAGAACACTTTACATGATGAGCACAATAATCAATAATTTAGTCAACAAACATTGATTAAGTGCCCACTATTGTGTCAGGCACTGTGCAAGGAACTGGGTATCGATAAAAGTGAAACACCCCATGCTTTATATCCACTATCTCATTTGAGCTTCACCTCACATGACTGGATAGAAGAATATTTGAGGGAGTAAGGAATACCAAATCCAAAATTGGATATGAAGAGTAAGGGGTAAGAAAGTGAGAAGTATAGAATGAGACCAAAGTTGTAAGTCTAGGAGAACAGTGGTGTCTCTGATAGCAATAGGGAAGTTAGAAGAGGGAAAAGAGGCAGGAATGATAATCACTCCAGTTTTGGACATGTTGAATTTAAGTATCTTCTGTCTACCTGCAAATTGGTTAAAGAGACAATAAGCTAGGTGGTAAGTAAATCTATATTGTTTATTCCCTTAAGTTAGCTGTATGTACATGGAGCCAGAGCTTTAACTCTGACTGAATCAAGCAATTTTAGGAGGACATTTAAAATCTGACTCAGGATGTCTGTGTTACTCAGTTTTATGGTGTCCATATGTTTCATTAGAGCATGAAAAAGGAATTTTCTTAATTGAATAGGTTGTAATTAAGATAGGCAAATGTCAGATCCAGGATATCTGTGTTTCCTTTACCACCATCAAGGTAATGTCTGGGTTAAAGTTGCCTTAGTGGTCACAAACAGAAGAATGTTTTTGATCAGCTTCAGTTGTTGACACAGGGAGGGGTGTTCTTAATTCACCCAGAGAGAAAAGATTAATTCAGGTTTTTGGCCCTTATTAGGGCTCAATGGATCTTAAATGATTGTAACTTCAGGATATCCAGTCAGATTTGGATAATAGGTGCTTGTACACTGAGTCTAAAGGTCAGCAGAGAGGTTAGGGCAAGATAAGTAAATCTGAGAATCATCAACATAGCCACGATATTGAATCCATGGGAGATAATAGGACCACCAGGTGAAATAGTATAGATTTGGAAAATAACAGGACCCAACAGAGCCCTGTGTTAGCAGTTAGCATACAAATAGCAGGTATGACCTGGATGAAAATTCCACAAAGGCAAATGAAGTGCGGTCATATAGGTACAAGGAAAGAGAAGAAATATATTGTGTTACTAAAACCAAGAAAAAAAGTGAATATCAAAGAAAAGAGGGTGATTGAAAGTATCAAAACTCAAGAAGTCAAGGAAAATGATTACTGGGAAAAGATCATTAGATTTTGTAATTAGATCATTAGTAACTTTGTAGAGCATAATTTTAGTTAAATGATAAGGTTAGAAGCCAAATTGTAAACAGGTTAAGGAAAGAGTGAGAAGAAAGGAAGTGGAACCAACTATTGTAGATGGGCTTTTCAAGGAATTTAACCACAAAAAGGGAAGAGTGCCATGGAATAATAGGGAGACAGAATTTGTTGTTATTATCATTTAGTATTTTCACTTGTGTCTGACTCTTTGTAACTGTATTTGGGATTTTCTTGGTAAAGACTGGAGTGGTTTGCCATTTCCTTCCTAATTTTACAGAGGAGGAAACTGAGGCAAACAGGATCAAGTGACTTGCCCAGGGTCACACAACTAGTAAGTGTCTAAGGATGGATATGTACTTAGGTCTTTTTGACTTTAGCCTAGGTGCTCTATCCTCTGGTCCACCTAGGTACCCTAGGTAGCCAGAATAAATGTATCAAATGAAGGGTTTTTGTGGATGAGGAAGACATAGGTGTTTCTAAATCATAGAGAAACAGCAGAGGATAAACTCCAATGGTTTCTAATTTTCTGTAGGATCAAAAATAAAAACTCTTTTGTTCTGCTTTTCCAGTCTTTTTATAATTTACTTCCCCATATACTCTTTAATATACAGTGACATTGGCCCTTTTGCTACTTCTCAAATAAAACTCTATATCCTGAATCTGGGCATACACACAATCTTTCCAATTGGCCCAGTGATTTCCTAAGGTGAGGCTCAAATGAGACAATGGATATAAAGCACGGGAGTGTTTGACTTTTTTCAATTCCCAGTTCCTAGAATAGTATCTGACACATAGTGGGCACTTATTCAATGCTTGTTGACTGAATTATTGATTACTGTGACCATTGTGTAAATTGTTCTCCTGGTTCATCTTATTTTACTTTGCATCTCTGTTTGTCTCTTTTTTCTCTCTCCCTCTCTCTCCTTAGATGCAAAGTCAAATAAATGTGTACATATCTACATATAAGCATACATACATATGCATATATACATACGCATATTCCTAATATTTGCTTTCTTAATGGCACAATAACAATCCCATCAATATTTCTAGTATTCAATTCTGAGTCTTCTTCATTGTGCATACTTTGTATATGTCCAAGATGTGTGGCTAATTGAGTGGACAACCCATCCAACTATATTTCATAGTTTGGGAAATAGGAATCCTTCATTCTTTTTTTACCTATGTTTGCTAGTACCTTGTCATGGATTTTATGTTAGAGGCAACTAGGTGGTATAGTGAACACAGTACCAGATCTGGTGCTAGCAAGACATGAGTTCAACTCTGACCTCAGCCATTAATTAGCTATATGGCACAGGGCAATTCATGTATCCTCCGACTCACTTTCCTCAACAATAAAATGAGGATAATAAAATCACTTTACCTCCCCTTGTTGTGATAATCAAGTAAAATAGTATTTATAAAGCTCTTAATATAGTATCTGGCACATAGTAGGTGCTTAGTAAGTACTTGTTTCCTTAGTTTTTTTTTTTTTTTATTCCTAGGAGGTTCTCATGCTGATCACATCCAAACAAACATCTAGAGTTACTTTTAATAAAGAATTTCTTTTCCCCTTGGACTCTGGACAGGACGTCTTCCACAATAGTGACAAATATCTTTTGTGAGCAGGTATCTTCCTATTTTTACCTCATTTGATATATGTAATGCAAAGATCATTGTGTGTACAAGAAATCCTATATGATCTTAATATGTATATAGGAGAAAATTTGTTGGAGAAGAGCTTTTAGGACTGTCTTTTGCTCTACCAACTGAACCACTTTTTAAAATTAATAAATTGGGACTTCCACTTCCAGGAGCCAAGATGGCAGAGTAAAAAGGTAGTTGCTCTCACTGTCCCCTATCAACCTCTGAAAACCCAGAAAATATCACTCCAGAAAAATAAATCTGAAACATCTGAACTAGAAGAAAAAAGGGAACAGCAGTGCAGTAGCCCAGCAAACAGGTCTCACAGTGCCTCTGCAAAAATAAGGGAAGCAGCACTACAAAGGGCCCCAAGTAGATAAGCACCCTGCAGCATTCATCTGAAAGGAGCTGAAGAAAGCAACCTAGAGTCTTCCTAAAGTCCCAGACTTGCTGATCCAACCCAACACCAAGTAAGCTGTCAGAACCCTACAGCCTGCAACTGTCAACCAGGAAGAGATTCTGAAGCCCAAGTGGTAAAGCAGGCAAACAACAACACCTGGACCTCTGAGTGCCTCAGTGAGGGCAGGGAAACCAGTGGAAACCAGCTTAGAAAACCACCAGGTGCCTCGGGACTGTACTGCAAAGGAATCTCCCAGTGCACTAGCAGAAAGGAGGGAGGCAGCATTGTGAGGGGCCCCAGGTAGATTAACACCTTGCAGCACCCATGTGAAAGGAACTGAAGAAAGCTAAAGGAAAGGAAAAGCAGGCAACCTAGAATTGCCTGAAAGTTCCAGCTTTGCTGATTTCAGCCCAACACCAGGTAAGCTGCCAAAACCCTACACCCTCCAATTGGCAACATAAGAGGCCCCAGCACACAAACCCAGTGACAAAGACCTATGCTACTAACACAAGAATCTTGGTTCAGTGCCCTCTGTTCCCCAGCAGGAGAGCTCAATCTCTTTAAAGGCCAGGGAATAAAGGAATCATGAAAAAAAAAGAAACGTGTTCTCATATTATGAGAAGAGTGAAGACCAAGGCAGAAATTCTGAAGAGGACAACATTGTCAACAAACCCACATCGGCAACATCAAAAGGGAATATGAACTGGTCTGAAACCCAAAAAGCCTTCTTAGAAGAGCTCTAGAAGGATTTTCTTTTTTTTCCTTTTTTTTCTTTTTTAATATAAATTTATTTTCAGTTTTCAATATTTACTTCCACAAGATTTTGAGTTCCAAATTTTCACCACATCTCACCCCTCCCCCCACCCCAAGATGCCGCACATTCTGAATATCCCTTCCTCTAGTCTGTCCTTTCTTCTATCTCTTCCCCCCTTCTCTTATTCCCTTCCCCTTCTATTTTCCTGTAGGGCAGGATGGACTTCTGTACCCCATTTCCTGTATTTCTTGTTTCCCAGTAGTATGTGAAAACATTTTTTTAAACATATGTTTTTAAAACTTTAGATTTCAATTCTTCTCCCTTCCTCCCTCCCCAACCACCCTCATTGAAAAGGCAAGCAACTCAACATAGGTTACACATGTGCAGTTATGCAAAACACTTCCATAGTAGACATGTTGTGAAAAACTAACTCTATTTCCTTTAATCCTATCCTGCCCCCCAATTTATTCTATTCTTTCTTTTGACTCTCAGAAGTATTTGTTTCTGATTACCCCCTTTCCCAATCTGCCCTCCTCTCTATCATCCCCCTGCTCTCTTGTCCCCTTCTCCCCCTATTTTCCTGTAGGGTAAGACAGATTTCCTTACCCAATTGAATGTGTATGTTATTCCCTCCTTAAGTCAAATCCTATGAGAATAAGATTCACTCATTCCCTCTCACCTTCCTCCATTTCCCCTCCAGTGTAAGAGCATTTTCTTTTCTGTTTCTTTTTTGTGAGATAATTTACCCATTCTATCTCTCCCTTTCTTCTTCTCCGAGTATAATCCTCTCTCATCCCTTAATTTTATTCTCCAGATATGACACCTTCATCTTCAACTCACCCTGTACCCTTTATCTATCTATCTATCTATCTATCTATCTATCTATCTATCTATCTATCTATCAATACACATATAATTTTTTTCCTCCAACTACCCTAATACTGACAAAGGTCTCATGAGTTATAAATATCATCTTTCCATGCAGGAATGTAAACAGCTCAACCTTAATAAGTCTCTTATAATTTCTCTTTCCTGTTTACCTCTTCATGTTCTACTTGAGTCCTGTATTTGAAAGTCAAATTTTCTATTCAGCTCTGGTCTTTTCATCAAGAATGCTTGAAAGTCCTCTATTTCACTGAATGACCATTTTTTTCCCCTGAAGGATTGTATTCAGTTTTGCTGGGTAAGTGATTCTTGGTTGTAATCCTATCTCCTTTGCCCTCCAGAATACTATATTCCATGCCCTGTGATCCTTTAATGTAGAAGCTGCTAAATCTTGTGTTATTCTGATTGTGTTTCCACAGTACTTGAATTGTTTCTTTCTGGCAGCTTGTAATATTTTCTCCTTGACCTGGGAACTCTGGAATTTGGCTACAATATTCCTAGGAGTTTTCCTTTGGGGATCTCTTTCAGGAGGGTTTTAAAAGTCTAATGAGAGAAGTAGAAGAATCCTTAAAAAATACAATTGGCCAATTGGAAAAAAAATACACCCAAGAAAACAAGTCACTAAGAAACACAATTGCCGAACTGGAAAAAAAGTACACTTAAGAAAATAAATCCCTTAAAAATACAATTGACCTATTGAAGAAGGAAGTACAAAAACTAACAGAAGAAAACAATCTGTTAAAAACTAAAATCAGACAAATGGAAGCTAATGACTCTATGAGAGAGCAAGAATCAGTCAGAGAAACAAAAAAAAAATAAAAAAATAGATAACACAAAATACCTCATTGGTAAAACAACTGACCTGGAAAATCGATCCAGGAAAGACAATTTAAAAATTATTGGACTACCTGAAAATCACCATGGAAAAAAGAGCCTGGACAGTATCTTTCAGGATATCATAAAGGAAAACTGCCCTGAAATCCTAGAACCAGAAGATAAAGTAATCATAGAAAGAATATATCACTCCCCATCTGAAAGAGATCCCAAATTGACAACGGCAAGGAATATAATAGCAAAATTCCAAAATTACCAGATGAAAGAGAAGGTGCTGCAAGCAGCCACAAAGAAACAATTTAAATATCATGGAACTGCAGTCAGTATTACAGAGGACCTTGCAGCTTATACATTAAAATACTGCGGGGCACAGAACATGATATTCCATAAGGCAAAGGAGCTTAGATTGCAGCCAAGGATCAACTACCCTGCAAAAATGAGCATGATTTCTCAAGGGAGGAGATGGATATTCAAAAAAATAGGGGGCTTCCAAATCTTCCTGATAGAAAGACCAGAGCTGAACAAAAAATTTGATCTTCAAGTACAAGATTCAAGAAACACATAAAAAGGTACAAACCTAATCAAGTGTTAAATGGATCCAAGTTAAGTGGATTAGTCTGCTCTTAGAAAATGTACTGAGAAAGGAGGAGGCAGACAAGGGTAAATTACATTACAGGAAAAGACACAAAATCTTACTACAGCAGAGGGAAAGAAGGGAGGGGTGAGCATTGTTTGAAACTTACTCTCATCACATTTGGCTCAAGAAGGGAATAACATAGTCAAGTATAGAAATCTAACTTGCCTTATAGGCAGTAGGAGGGAAAAGGGGAAAGAAAAGAGAGGGGGGATAGAAGGGAGAGAAGAAGCAGTAAGGGCAAAGGAGAGGAAAAAGGAAAAGGATAATAGAAGGGAGGAGAGACTGAAGGAGGTGGTGCTCAAAAGCAAAACACTAGTGAGGGGGAGAAAGGAGAAAGGAGAAAGAAAAGCATAAATGGGGGGAAGGATGGAGAAAAACACACAGATAGCAGTCTTAACTGGGTAAATTGAATCACTGTCTTTTTTTTTTCCTCTTCTGTTGAGTTTTCTTTCCTCTTTCTGATGGTTTCTCCTATTGATTTTGATTTTTACTTACAAATTCACTAATGTGAAAATATGTTTAAAAGGAATGTAAATGTATAGCCTATAT
The DNA here is from genome assembly GCF_003287225.1 of Phascolarctos cinereus. Classification (NCBI taxonomy): domain Eukaryota; kingdom Metazoa; phylum Chordata; class Mammalia; order Diprotodontia; family Phascolarctidae; genus Phascolarctos; species Phascolarctos cinereus. Next base: position 393,420,936 of record NW_027555958.1, on the reverse strand, counting down.
CAGATTGTACATTGTCTTGAGGAGGGTGGTGGGGAGGAAGGGGGAGAAAAATTTTAAACTTAAAAGCATATGGAAGTGATTGTTGATAAATCAAAATAAATTAATAAAATAAATTCTAAAAAATAAATTAAATTAATAAATTGATAGTTACAATGAGATTTTGAATTATCTAACCTTTTTTTAAATTTTATTTAAATTTATTTTATTTTATATTAAATTTAATACATTATTATGCTTAAAGGATTGTGAACATTTATTCTGTCCTAAATGTGACCAAATCAATACAATTAATTAGCATTTATTGCCATGCACAACTAATGAATTAACAAAATTTTTTTAAGCATTTACCTTATACATTGTGTTGTGTTAGATGCTAGGCAAAGAATGGCAGAAACAGCTGGAATACAAAGGCAAACTTCTAGACCATTTCTGCCCTCAAGAAGCTTACACGTAACATGTAAATAAATAATAGAATAGAATATATAAACAAATAAAAACATGCAAATTTTTTTGAGCAGGGAGGAAACACTATCCTAGGGAAATCAAGAAAGGAATTGTTCCTTGTAATTGCATAGGAAATGTCCCTTGAGCTTAGTATTGATATAAGTCAGCAAATGTAAGAGATATATATGAGCAGGAGTATTTTCCAGGCCCAAGAGGAAGGCTAGGCAAAGACACAGAAGTGGGAAAGTGAATGCTGTGTTTGTTGTACAGAAAAAAAAAAAAAGATATCTGTGGCTAGAAAATGAAACGTATGAGGAGGAATAATGGGAAAAAATAATGAAATTGTACAAGGCAGCCAAAATGTAGAGCGCCTTAACAGACCAAGCTGAGTAGTTTGTATTTTATCCTAGAGGCTATAAGGAAACCCATGGTCAGACTTGTGCTATAGGAAAATTATTTGGCAGCTGTGTGAAGAATGGAATAAAGAATTCTAGTGTGTACAGATTACTCCCACTCAATATTTCATGTTGATGAAATAATAAAAATATTATTCGGTAGTAGAAATTGAATCTGAAATGCATCAATTGAAAGAAATAGATATTTTTGGACAAGATGATAAAATCTATTGATCCATCCATCTATCCATATATATACCTAACCATCTGTTTGCCTATCTATCTATCTATCTATCTATCTATCTATCTATCTATCTATCTATCTATCTATCTAACTATCTATCTATCTATCTATCGATCTACCTATCTTTCTATCTATCTATCTATCTATCTATCTATCTATCTATCTATCTATCTATCTGGTTGTTTCTTTTTTACAGCTAAGTATTTATTAAGCTTTACATCTATCTGCCTGCATATCTGTCTGTCTGTCTCTCTGTCTGATTGTATTTTTAAGTGGCTTTAGTTTAGACTTGGAACAAAATACTTTGTATATACAGCATTAAATAAGTCAATTTACTTAATTCAGTTATTAACCAAGAAAATTATTAGAGAAAAAATGAATATTTCAATTTTATTCAAATATTTTTTTATTTACTAACACCTTACCAGGTCTTATAGATTATGGAAATGGAGGCAGTATAGTATAGTCTATACATGTTGGACTTGGAATCAAGATCTGAGTTTGAATCCTGCCTCAAGAATTCCCAAGGAATCCCCAAGGAACTCACAACCTCTCTAAATGCACCCTTTCCACATCTGTAAGATGAGGACAATAATAACACTTATCTCACAGGTATGATATAGGTTCAAGTAACATAATGTGTATTTCAAACCTTTAAGTACTATGCAACTGTCAACTATTACTGTAACGAAAGTGTTGAGAGATATATAGCTCTTGTTAGCCAGTAAATAAAAATTTATTAAGCATCAACTGTGTATCAGGCATTGTGCTAAGTGTTGGGCATACAAAGAAAAGGGAAAGATAGTCCTTGTCCTCAAGAAGCTCAAAGTCAAAAATGGGAATCAACAGGCAAAAACTACGTCCAAAAAAGCTGTAAAAAGGATAAATAGAAAACAATTAAAATAAAGGACTAGAATTGGGAAAGGTTAGGGAAGGTTTCCTATAGAAGACAGGGTTTTAACTGGAACTTGAAGGAAGTCAAGGAAGCCAGGAAGCAGAAATCAGAAAGGAGAGGATTCCAGTGCTGGTGGCAGTCAGAAAAATTGCCTGGAGTCAGGAGATGGAACAAGAAGACTAATGCCACTAGACTGAAGACAGAGAGACAGAGAGAGAGATAGAGAGAGAGAGAGAGAGAGAGACAGAGACAGAGAGAGAGAGACAGAGAGACACAGAGACAAAAAGAGAGACAGGAACAGAGAAAGAGAAGGTAAGAAGGCTGGAAAAGTAGGGTAGAATTTTCATTGCCAAACAGAGAGTTTTATATTTGATCTTGGATGTGATAGGAAGCCACTGGAATTTATTGAATAGGGGAGGTAACATGATCAGAGCAGTACTTTAAATAATCACTTTGGCAATTGGTGGAGGATGGACAGTCCATTCTCAAGGACTGTATATTATAGTAAGGTGAATGAGATAACTACAAAGTGCATAATGCAAAATAGAAGATAAATGCTTAGGAGAGATCCAAACACAGTTCTGAGAAATCAGAGGGAAAGATTACTTCCAGATGACTGAATGAATCAATTAATTCAGTCAAAAAGATTGATACAGTGAATAAATAATGCAAGAATACTTTTTTCCAGATCTTTGCACTGAGAAGTTTGGTTATTCTCCTTCCTTAACACATGGAGAATTATTAATTTGGGGGTCAACAAACCTTTAAGAATATTATTTTTGGAGTAAGAGAACTGGTTTTCATAGTTTATAGTTTCATTACAGTTTCTTTTAAATGAGGTTATTAGGACACATGACTTGTTTGAAGGTTTAATATATTGACTTCCACTGAATCTTGAGTATGTTAAGCAATTCCCAACCTTTTGACATAGCATCTTAAAAGGATACACTTTGTCAGCTCTTATCATTTTTATGTATTCAGCAGATTTTTAAACTTTAGAATGAACAAGACCATACAATATTTAAGTAAATATTGTTCTCTCAGAGTAACTTTCTAAATAAAAAAAAAGTAACAAAAATCATAAGGATAGCCGGATTGGAAACACTACTAAGTTTAAGCTGATTTTTTAAATGAAAACAGAGAAGTTGAAATAGAAAGTTATGTGTTATTTGCCATTAAAGGATATGAAGAAATTAAATATTTTACTTTCCAGGACAGTGAGGTCAAACAACAAAGGATGATGTAATCCAGAGCAGTGCTTTCTACAACCACTGGCAATTTTTTTTAAATGTTGTTCAAAGTTAATTTTCTAGTAAAAGATATTCTTCTAAGGAAAGAGTTTTACAATATGTTTTGGAGGTAGTTTGTGAGGTCAGGAATGTTAAAATATGGCTCTGATGGGAATTATATGTAAATATTAGATTTGACTGGAGGAGAAGATCTCTTGTACAAAGGTGAGAAATCGGAGACGTATATACCCTTAAAAAGTTTATAAATGTCTTTTGTTTTTACTTCTTTAATATAGTCACCCACATTAAAGTTTCTCTCATAAAAAGATAAGAATAATTAAAATCAATAAATAATGATTCCGTTTGATAACCTATGCCACATCCTATAGCCTATGCTTACTTTTATACTTTATTGTGTTGAGCCTCAATTTTCTTGTTTGTAAAATATAATGAAATAGGAGTTATTTGGCATATAGAATTGTTCTGAGGATTAACATACTCCCTACTTCCCTCAACTTCTTAGAATAATTAATTTACTTTAAAGATGCAATTCAGGTGGCACCTGGAAGAATGATGAATGGTTGAAAAAAAAGTGTGAGTTTAGAGTTAAAGGCCCTGTGTGATTAAGCAAACTACTTAACATCTCTGGGTTTTAGTGTCCCCATTTGTAAAATGAGAAACTTGAATTAAATAGGTTATTACATCCTGCCTATGTCTAAATCTATGATCCAAAAATCCTTTTCTTAATCCTCATCCTTGATTTCTCAGTGACATTTGATACTGTTGACCATGGGATGGCATGGAGTCTTTCTCCCATCTGAGCTTTTGTAAAATGGCTTTCTTTGATTTTCCTCCTCCTGACATAACTCCTTAATCATCAGTATCATATCTCCTAAATGTGGGTATGCATCAAGTTTTTTACCTGGCCCTCTTCAATTATCTCTGTTCTCAATCTCTCTCTCTCTCTCTCTCTCTCTCTCTCTCTCTCTCTCTCTCTCTCTCTCTCTCTCTCTCTCTCTCTCCTCATATTCACAAAGGGTATAGTTTTCATCCTGTGTTGCCTATAAATAACTCTCAGATCTAATTCAGCCTTAGACTCTGAGTTCATGTTCTGAACTCTAGGACCATATTACAAACTCTTTATTTGATATTTTAAAGTAGATATCCATTGGTTTCCCAAATACAATATGTACAAACAATTCTTTCTCTTTCCCTCAAAAGTAATCCCTCTTCCAAACTTCTTTATTTCTACCCTGGGCATCACAATCTTGCTGGTCTTTCCAGTCTTGCCAGGTTTACAACTTTGGTGTTGTCAATCTTTCTAACACCTCCGAATCCTCCATTCTTCACTCTCTTTTACCCCTTTTCCATGTAGAAAATTACAAAACCTTGTCTGTTATCTACTCTACTTGTAGAACATCTCTTAAGTCTGTCTACTTCTCTCTACTGACATGACCACCACCCTGATTCATGTCTTCATCACCCACACTCCAGAAGAATGTGTATCCAGGTTTGTCATCAATAAGCTGGCCTTCATTTGCCAGCCTTACTGTATGCTTGTGAAACTTGGACCTGCACCATGCCAGAGAATTAAACGGCTTCCATTTGAATTATCTCAGGAAGATTCTGAAGATTATGTGGAAGATAAAATACTGGACACTGAAGTTCTCTCTCAAACTGAAATAGCAAGCATTCAAAGCCTACTGTAGAGAGTGCAACTATGTGATGGGTTGGCCATAGCCTGAATGCCGAATGTACATTTACCTAAAAGTCTAATTTACAGAGAACTTGCACAATGATTGCATTCACCGGAGGTCAGAAGAATCAATACAAAGACACTGTCAGTGTCTCTCTGAAGAATTAATATCAATTGTGAGACATGGGAGGCACTGGCATAGGACCACATCAAAGAAGGCGCTGTGCTTTATTAGCAAAACAGAATTGCGATAGCTGAAAGGAAACATGAGAGGCCCAAATTTAGAGACATCTCCATACCAAATGTTTATAGGGACTATTTGTGCCTTGGTCTGTGGTAGAGGATTCTGAGCTTGTGCTTATATTAGACTGATCAGCCATACTTGGACACACTATACCTTGACCTCAACATCATGATGTCATTGGTCCTCTTCAAGTGCAAAGAATGAACAAGAGAAACAGATGAAATTCCTTTATTTTTCATTTTGTCTTTAACAACTTTGTTGCAACTTGCCTTTCTATCATTATAACACATTAATCTACATTGTTCTCTATACACTCTATAGTCTAAGAACATTAACCTTCTTTCTGCAATTTCTTGCACATCATACTCAATTCTCTGTCTCTACTTTTGCCTGAGCTTCATTCCTGGAATTCAGTATTTCCTCACCTCTGTTTCTTAAAATCTTTAGTTTACTTCAAAAGTCAGTTCAAGCATTTTTTAAAAATATAAAACAATTCCTGCCTCCCAGCAACAAGTTATTTTGTGTTTATTTCATATTTCTTTATTTCCCTTTGTATAATAATAATTTCTTCTTGGTTAAGAACTTTTTATTTCTATTTTTTTCTATGACTAGCATCTAGTATAATGACTGTGGGCAGGTAAGACTTTCTCTGAGCTAAGTGTCATCTTCTGTTTTATAATCTTTTTAGTACTTTAGGCTCCGGGATATGTGACACTAAAATCCAAGGAAGGAAAAGTTGCTGCATATTCACACAGGCTTTCACAGAGCTATCTGTTCTCATTTCCTTTTGGGGACACAGCAGTTCTTAGCATTCATTTCTTCCTTAATTTTTTATGTGTACGAATCTGTATATATATAGCGTATATTCCAATAGAAGTTAGTCCTCCCGAAGGCAGGTATTTTTATTTTAACCTCACACTTAGTAGGCACTTAATAAAAGCTTATTGAATTGAATTAATATGTTTAAAGTGCTTTGTGGACCTCAAAATATTATAGAAATATTAGTTATTATTGTATGTGTTTTATATTGGACATGTTTTAATGTAATACAAAATGAAAGAAAATTCAAAACATGAATGCAATTCAAATTACACTTTTAGACTTGAACTATTAAAATGTCATCCTCCTCTGCATTAAGTAAATAATAATTTATTTTACTAGAACTGAATAACTTTTTAATATCCTTTGATTAATTTCTGTCTATTCCTACAAATAAAAGAGAAATTAGGATGCATGAATGATATTTAGTAATATCATTAATATTTTCTGAGGAAAAAAAGTTCTCCTAAGTATCCCCTTAGTGTCTTTCTTCTAAAATAAACAATAAGAACATATCACATCAATGTACTTAATGTAAAATTGATTCATAATTTTAGAAAACTCACAATGTTGGATAATTTTATAAAAGCTTGATATCAACAATAACTTTGTGCCTTTAAAGATCTTTGCTCCTTGATTGTTTGAATACTGGGAATGTCAATATGCCAACTGTGTTTTAGTTTTTACTCCATTGTGATCTTTTACACCTATTGGCAGTCACAGAATTGTCTGAGGTACTGAACATAGGCAGAAGCATGCAGGAATCATTTTAAGTGTTTTTAGTTCCAAAACACTCTAAGAAAGCAAACTCTGCCAGGAGCTGTTTTTCAAGGACTGTGACTGCAGACAAAAACTGCTGAAAGCACAATTGATATAGTGGATGACATAAACTGCTATATGAACTACCAGCTGGCTTATGATGTAGAACAAAGCAATTTAATATTTAGAGGTAGAGGTGGAGAAGTAATTTACATTTCTACAATATGAATATGAGCTTCCTGAGATATAAGCCCATAGGAACTGTTTTAATGATTTACATTGATTTTGTTTTTAATGAGTATACAATCTATTGAAACTATATCAGATACATTGGGCAGCTAACCTTCAAACATACTTTTTCCTTGAATGACCTGGTCAGCATCTGTAATATTTTGTTTTCTTTTGTTTTGATTTCTATATCATCCTACTTCCTTAATCAAAGACTTCTATGTGTACACAGTGATCCATTTCCATGGTTACATATGCTAGCAGCATTTTGGTTGTTGCATTTCTCTTTGTTGATATTTGTGTGTGTGTGGATGTATGCATATATGGTTATTGTTCTTGTACCTCCCACCCCTCCACCCCATGTGGGTATACATTTTTAACTCAGCTAAATAGAGAATTATACTATGGTCTCTTCTATGCATAGTTATTGTACTCCTAGTTACATGAACTTATCACTGAGAACTTGTGTTAGTTATTACATGTGGGCTAGCAAGCAAATGCCAAGGTAACAATGAAAATTCATCACTATGGTACCAGAAAAGAAAATCTAAGTATGTGCCCTAATAAACAAATGCCTCAAGAACTGGAAAGGCTGCCAAGTGGAAAGGGGATCAAACTTGTTTTTCTTGGCCCCACAGGACAGAGCAAAAGGTAGTGTATAAATATTGCAAAGAAGCATATTTAGACTTTTCAGAGAATCAGAGAATTTCATATGTGAAAGAGACTTTGGCAATCTAGTTCAACCTATGGGGTATAGGGCGTGTTCAAGGTTTAAGGTTTCATATTAAAATGAAAGGTCGTTATGGTTATTCTTATCAATATCTGTGAATCTTCTAAAATTTCTTCAATGTCTAAATCAAACCAATACCTAGAACACCAAGTAAAAAATATTTTTTTTATTATTACATTCACATGACTGTTGATCATTTAAAATAATTGCCCAGGATTGATCAAATTGACTGATAACATCATTTTTAAGCTCTCCAAAGTGTCAAAAATATCTAATGGAAATATGTTGGATTTATAAGTAAAATGCATTGATTGAATTGATATTATCAATTAGTTACTCCTCATCCAGGTATCAGTAGACAAAATTAACATATTACTACTTCTGTAAGATGAATCAGATTCAGTTTATGAATAAAATGGCTTATGCATATGTTTATATGTATTTTATTATGTTTATCCTAATCTGGCTTTCTGCGTCTTAAATTATATTATATTTATGTTTTTAAAGATAATGATCTCTTATATTTGTATATTCTTTCAAGTATTTTTGCCTAAATTATCTCTAAGGCTCTTAAAAAAATCCTGTGAAGTTGATGACTCAGAGGTCTTCAGCAATTTGCCAAAGTCATACAGCTAATGTATAGGCCCAAATCTTTTTTTCTCTTAAATTTATAATATTTTAGCATTAAAAAAATGGTTCCAAATTATCTCCCTCCACATCCCTGAAAAGTCTAGTAATATGATATCAGTTATACATGTGAAATCATGCAAAACATATTTCCCTGTTAGCCAAATTGTGGGGGGAAAAAGGCAAGAAAAATAAAATGAGAAAATTGTGCTTCAACTTGCACACAGAATTCAGCATTTTCTCTGGACGTTGATAACATTTTTTGTCTCCCCCCTTTTCTAAGTACATCCCTTTTTCTCACCTTTTAATTTTTGCTTAAGACCACTCCAACATAACTGAATCAAACTCATGCCCTCTGTCTATGCAAACTGCTTATAATTGTCCTAATAATGATAAAATTCTTAAAAGTTACATAGATCATCTTTCAATATATGGATGTAAACAGTTTAACTTCATTAAATCCCTTATTATTTCTCTTTCATGTTTCATCTTTTTATGCTTTTCATAAGTCTTGTGTTTACATAACAAATCTTTTGTTCAGGTTTCGTCTTTTCATTCAAAATGTTTGAAACTCCTCTACTAACTAAATATCCATTTTCCCTTGAAAGGTTATACTAATTTTTTTCTAGGTAGATATTGTCTGTTGTAATCCCAGCTTATTTTCTTTCCAGAATATTACATTCCAAACCCTCCCCTCCTTTAACATGGAAACTATTGTATCTTGTTAGATACTAATTGTGGCCCCAGGGTATTTGAATTGTTTCTTTCCAATGCTTGCAATATTTTCTCCTTGACCTGGGAGATTTGGAATATGGCTATCATATTCCTGGGAATTGTCATTTTCAGAAGATGATTGGTGCATTCTATCACTTTCTATTTTACCCTCTGGATCTAAGATATCAGGACAGTTTTCCTTTATTATTTCTTGAAATATGTTGTCTACGCATTTTTTTTTATTATGGCTTTCGGGTACTTACAATAGTTCTTGAATTATCTTTCCTCAATATATTGTCCAGGTCAGTTGTTTTTCTGATGAGATATTTCACATTTTCTTCTATTTTATCATTCTTTTGACTTTGTTTTATTGTTTCTTTGTGTCTCATAGTGTCCTTAGATTCCACTTGGTCAATTCTAATTTTTAAGGAATTGTTTTCTTTGGTGAGCTTTTGTAACCCTTTTCCATTTGGCCTATTCTGCTTTAAGGAGTACTTTTGAAGCTTTGGTTGTAATTGTTTTCATGCTGCTGTCTGTTAAGCTGTCTTGGTCTTCCCTTTCACTGTAGCAGCTTTCTTTCTTTGTTGTTTGCTTTTTCCAGCCTATTTCTTGACTTTGAGGTGTATGTTCAGTTTGAGCTCTGCTCACCTTGGGGTGGGGTGGCACTTTTCCAAGCTTAGGTCTTTTCATGCTGGTGTTTTTCAGAGATAGTTTTGTGAGTCTGCAAGTTTTCAATGCTTTCAAACTCATATGACTTAAATAGGGCTGTGGTCTCTGCCCTCCTGGTATATACTCTTGTCCTTAACTAGAAAGGTGCCCTGCTCCCCTGTCCCACAAGTACTTTCACTCCTCTTAGCTCTGGCACTGGGACCAGGTTACTTGTTCCTCTGCTACCACAAGCACCCACTCTCCTCCTTGCCTTATGACTGAAACAAGGGCCCCTGCTCCCTTGTGACTGCCCACAAGTGCTCCTCTCTGCCCTGGAACTGCTTATGGGCAATAGAGTTTCCAATCAGCACCAGCTGTACCCAGTGACAGCAAACAGTCCCAGAGTCCCTTGCAGTCTCCTCCTGACAAGTTGTTTTACACCCCCACCCTTACCATGACTAGGCTGAGAGCTCCCAAAACTGCTGCTGCAGATACTCTCACAGCCATCAATAAGGCCACTGTTAGTGCTGCTGCCTTGTGGGGTTTAGACTGGTCCTGACATTGGTATCACTGACCTCTCTTGCCAACCTCTCAAGTTGTTCTAGGTTGGAACAATGTCTTATCCTGCCACGTCAAAATTTGATTTTGGGTGTTGTTTAAAGTTGTTTAGATGGGTATATTAAGAAAGTTAAGTTGGGTTGCTGCCTCTACTCTGCTATCTTGATTCTATCTTTAAACCCACCTTTAACTCCTACATCAACATTCTTTGTATATCACTATACTTCCTATCCTTTGAATTATTTTTAAATAATATTTTATGCCTACATACACACTAGAATTCAGAAGAACTGATCTCTCTGCTATCCATAACTTGAAAGTAACTAGAAGTGATCTAGTTTTTACTAGAGTATAACTATTTCCTGTATTGAACATCAGTAAATTTGGGAATCAAGTAGCTAGTATTCTAGCCAGAGTTCTTATAAGAAGAATTATAGCTAGTATTTGCATAATAATTTCAAGTTTGCAAATAACTTTACATATATTATTTCACTTGAGCCTCAGAACAACCTTGGCAGGTAGGTACTACAATTATTATTATCAACATTTTGTAGATGAGGAACCTGAGCCTCAGAGAACTTAAATGATTTGCCCAAGACCATTCAGTTAGTAAATGTCTGAGCAGGATTTGAAGTGGGGACTTTCTGATTTCAAGTGTAGCACTCTCTACACTATGTTAAAATCCTCTAAAAGTATTGTAATAATGGTCAACAATTAACATTTCTTCCTACATTCTAAGAGAGGTAGTAAAAACAAACCATTTCTCTGCCCAGCTGGCTCAAAGTTTTATCCAGAATCCTAAGAGTTGAATTAGCAATATCTTATTCCTGAACTCTAACACATAATAATTTGATTTTGTCATGTGGATATATTTATTTTTTGATCTCTCATAGAAGAATAAAATTTTCTCAAAAATGTTTTTTCATCTGTTCCTTAAACTTTATTTTGTTTACCTATTCTCACTCTATAAATCCTAAGATTAAATTGTCCCAGTGGCCCAAGTGAGAAGAAATAGATTAAAATTGGATAGCAGAACACAGAACCACTGTGCTATTTGTTATGGCTGGCCAGATTTGTTCCAATGAAGCAACAGGGATTTTGAGTAAAGTTCCCTTCATATAATCATTACCAAACATTGCTGGTGGAATTGTCTGTATAAAGTTTTAAGGAATCATCACATGGAGATTGGATTTTTAGTGTAGCCAATGTATCAATCTTCTATGTGACTATAGGCAGCAAAATTTTACTTTGTAAATTCATTTCAGTACATTGGTAGAGGTGATATTGATTACAAAAATGCCCACATTTGCAATTGAAAACTATTCTGGTAGGTTATATTGTAACAGGTCATCTTATACCAATAAAACTGATTATTAATACATTGATTTTATATCATTGTGATGACCATGAAAGTGCACTTTTTTTTTCTTAGCAGGCTATTATGTTTAGAAGGTCAATTTTACTAATTACAAATGCTTTGAGATTTTTATTGAACAAAGGAATAATAAAAAAACAACAACTGAGGACTGAATGCTGAAATTAAAGGCTTTTTTATGTTTTGTTGTTGTTGTTGTTGAAGTATTTCTTATTGTGACACTAGGAAAATGGGTACTTATACTTCCAGGAGCCAAGATGGCAGAGTAAGTAGTAAATTGCTGTAGCTTTCCCATATTCACCTTGAAAAAACCATAAAATAGTGCTCAAGAACAAATTTTGGAAAGTGGAGACAGTGGAAAGGCAGGGTGGAGCAGTCTTTAAGCCTGTGAGACTTGAAGGATCAGCAAGGAAGGTCCATATCACTAGGATAAAACCAGAACACAGTCCAAGACAGGCAGCATTCCAGCAAGCCAGCAGCAAGCCCCACCTCAGCAAACCAGTGGGAGATCCTGAGCTCCAGTGTAGTGCAGTAGGCAAATGCCAACACCAGGCCCCCCATGTGCCTAGCATAGCCAGAGGAACTGACAGACTCCAGCTCTAAGAACCACCATGTGCTTCAGTGTAGCCCCAGATAGGCAGACATCCTCTAGGAGCCAGACCTCCACATACTTCAGAGCAGTTCAGGGTGGACAGGCATCTTCTAGCTACAGGACCTCCCCATGCTTTGGCTCAGACACAGCTGGATAGGCATCCTCCAGTTGCCAGACCTCCATGTGCTGCATGCACAAATGCAGAAAAACCCCAGCTGGCCTCAACGTATGCCAGACTCCACCACTAGCATCCAAGCTGAGCATCAGGTATGCTAACAGACCCCTCCAGCCACCAGCACCCAAGGCCTCATCACACAAAGCCAGTAACCAAGCCCTTGGCCTGAGCTACAAAAAGCTTGGGACAGTGTCCCCTGGGTGTTAGCAGGACAGCATGAATTTAAAGGCCCTGAAATAGGCAAAAAAAGATGAGCAACAAGCAAAAATGAACATTGACCATAGAAAGTTACTATGGTGACAGGGAAGATCAAAATACAAACTCAAAAGATGACAACATTGTCAATTTACCGACATCTGAAACCCCAAAGTGGATTATGACTTAGTCTCAAGCCTAGAAAGTCCACTTGGAAAAGGTTAAGAAGGATTTTAAAAGTCAAATAAGAGAGGTAGAAGAAAAATTTGGAAAATAAATGAGAGGTATGCAAGGGAGAGAGAGAACAGCTTGGAAAAGGAAGGACAAAAATTGACTGAAAAAAAAATCCTCAAAAAAGACAATTGACCAAATGGGGAAAAAATCCACTTAAGGAAATACCCCTTAAAAATTAGAATTGAGGAAGTGAAAGCTAATGACTCTAGGAGACATCAAGAATCAGTCAAACAAAATCAAAAGAATAAAAAAATAGAAGAAAAGGTAAAATATCACATTAGAAAAAGAACTGACCTTGAAAATAGATCCAGGAAAAATAATTTAGGAACTATTGGACTACCTGAAAGCCATGATAAAAAGAAGAGCTTGGATAGCACCTTTCAAGAAATTTTCATGGAAAACTTTCCTGATATCTGAGAACCAGAGGATAAAATATTCATTGAAAGACTACCCTGATCAACTTCTGAAAGAGATCCCAAAATGAAAACTCTAAAGACTATTACAGTCAAATGCCAGAATTATCAGGTCAAGGAGACAATACTACAAGCAGCTAAAAAGAAAGAATTTAAATATCATAGAAGCACAGTCAGGATTGCATAGGACTTGGCTACATTAAAGGATCAAAGCACTTAGAATATGATATTCTGGAAAGCAAAGGAGCATAGATTACAACCAAGAATCAACTACCCAACAGAAATGAGTGAACCTTTAAGGGGAAAAGATGAACCCTCAATGAAATAGGGGGCTTTGAATCGTTCTGGAAAAAAAAAAACAGCTGAACAGTAAATTTATTCTTCAAATACAAGAGTCAAGAGAAGCATAAAAAAGTAAACAGGAAAGAAAAACAAAACATGTTATTCAATGAGGTTAAATTGCTTACATCACTACATGGGAAAATTATATTTATAATTCTTGAAGACTGTATCTTTATTAGGGCAATTAGAAATAGTATATATAGAGGGTGTGGGAATAAGTTGATTTTGATGTGATGATTAAAAATATTTAATTAATTAAGGGATGAAAAAAGATTGTACTGGGAGAAAAGTAAAAGGTGAGGCAGAATAGGGTAAAATACATCACCTGAAGAGTTGCAAATATGTTTTATAGCAGAGGGAAAGAAGGAAGGGGGCAAGCATTATTTGAACTTTACTCTCATTGGATTTGACTGAAAGAGGGAATAACATACACCTTCAGTTGGTTATCAAAATCTCTTACCCTACATGGGCATAGGTGGATAAAGGGGAAAGAAAAGGGAAGGCAAATGGAAGGGGAAAATGGTAGAGGAAAGGAAGGAAAAAGGAGGGGACTGATAGAAGGGAGAACGGGTTGAGGTAGGCAGTAGTCAGAAGCAAAAATACTGGTGAGGAGTGAAAGGGTGAAAGAAAAGAGAAAAGTATAAACAGCATGGGGAAATAGGATGGAGAGAAAGATACAGTTAGTATTCATAACTGTGAATGGAATGAACTGTCCCATAAAAGAGAAGTCAAAAGCAGAGTAGATTAAAAACCATAATGTTATAATACGTTGTTTATAAGAAACACATTTGAAGCAGAGAGATACACAGAATAAAGGTAAAAAGCTGGAGCAGAATATATTATGCATCAGCTGAAGTAAAAAAAAATAAAAGCAGGGGTTGCAATGCAGATTTCAGACAAGGCAAAAGCAAAAATAGATCTACCAAAAATTATTTTAAATCACTAGAAAAATAACAACAAAATTTGTCAGGAAGAAAAAAAGGTTCAGAATATCGAAGGAATTACTGAAAAGAAATGCAAAGAAAGGTGGGCTAGCTGCACCAGATCTAAAACTGTATTATAAACAAGGAATCACCAAAACTACTTGTTACTGGATAAGAAGAGGGGTAGATCAGTGGAATAGCTTAGGTACGCAACACACAGTACTCAGTGACGATAGTAATATGCTGTTTGATAAACCCAAAGATTCCAGCTTCTGCCGTAAGAAGTCACTACTTCACAAAAATATTGGGAAAACTAGAGTACAATATGGCAGAAACTAGGCATAGACCAATGTCTCATACCACACACACTATAAAGTTAAAATGGGTACATGATTTAGACATAAAGGGTCATACCATAAGCAAGTTAGGAGAGTAAGGAATAGTTTATCTATCAGATTTTTGAAGAAGAGAAGAATTCATGATCAAATAAGAGATAGAGAACATTATAAAATGGAAAATGGATAATTTTGTTTACATCAAATAAAAAAGTTTTTTCAGAAACAACGCCAATGAAACCACAATTAGAGGGGAAGCAGGAAGCTGGGAAACAATCTTTACAGCAAGTATTTCTGATAAAGGCTTCATTTCTAAAATATATTGAGAACTGAGTCACATTTACAAGAATACAAGTCTTTCCCTAGTTGTAAATGGTCAGAAGATATGAACAGGCAATTTTCAGATGAAGAAATTAAAGTTATATATAGTCATGTAAAATATTCTAAATCACTATTTATTAGAGAAATTAACATTAAAACAACTCTAACCTATCGCCTCATACTTATCAGATTGGCTAATATGACAAAAGAGGAAAATGATAAATGTTAGAGAAGATGTGGAAAAAATGGAATGCCAATGCTCTGTTGCTGGAGTTGTGAATGAATCCCACCAGTTTGGAGAGAAATTTGGAATTATGCCCAAAGGGCTATAAAACTATACATACCCTTTGATCCAGTAATAGCACTAGTAGGCCTGTATCCCAAAGACATCACAAAATTGGGGAAAGGGCCCATATGTACAAAAATATTTATAGCAGCTCTTTTTGTTGTGGCAAGAATTTAGAAATTTAGAGGATGCCCATCAGTTGAGGAATAGCTAAACAACTTATGGTATATGGATATGGAATATGAATACCAGCATTCCATAAGAAACAATAAGCAGATGGACTTCAGAAAAACCTGGAAAAACTAAAATGAGTGAAGTGAGCAGAACCAGGAGAACATTGTACACAGTAATAGCAACATTTGTGTGATGACCAACTTTGATAGATTAGCTCTTTTCATTAATACAATTATCTAAGACAATTCCAAAAGACTCATGATGGAAAATGTTATCCACATCAAGAGAAAGAACTGTGGAGTTTGAATGCAGATCATAGCATAGTATTTTCTCTTTTGTTGTTGTTGTCTTTTTTCTTTCTTGTGGTTTTTCCTTTTTGTTCTGATTCTTCTTTTGCAATATGAGTAATGTGGAAATACGTTTAATATGATTGTACATGTATAGCCTATATCAGATTGCTTGCCATCTTGGCTGAAGAGATAGGGAAGGGAGGGAGGGAGAAAAAAATGTGGAACTCAAAATCATATAAAAGTGATTTTTGAAAATGATGTATAGCTAGAAAAAATGAAAAAAAGAAAATGGGTACTTATATACCTAAATATGTAAGCAATATATACATGAACTTAAAAAATCAAAGACATTTTGCTAATAGATCAATTGGAACCTCTTATTGACCAAACATGTTAGGGAGGTTCAAATTTCATAGTCAAAATAATATATGGTGACTTCAAAGAATTTATCACTATGGATTTCATTGCAAAATCTCAAGTTGCTCAATTACTGCTCACATCAATGCCATTGTTTTTTAGAAATATTCCAAAATACAATCCTTTTGAGCTAACTTTAGATGAGGGATTTTTTTTAATTTAGTATTTTGTTTTCCCCAGTTACATGTAAAAACAATTTTAATGGTTTTTTTTTTAACTTTGAGTTCCAAATTCTCTCCCTTGCTCCCTCCTCATTCTCTCCATTGAGAAGGCAAGGAATGTGTATGTGTAGTCATGCAAAACATATCTTAAATAATCATGTTGTGAAAAAAAACAGACAAAATCTCAAGAAAAATGAAGTAAAAAAATTGTGCTTTGACCCACAGGTATAAAAATATTTATAGCAGCTCTTTTTGTGGTGGCCAAGAATTGGAAATTGAGGGGAGGCCCATCAGTTGGGAAATGGCTGAACAAGTTTTGGTATATGAATGTAATGGAATACTATTATGCTATGAGAAATGGTGAGCGGGCGGACGTCAGAAAAACCTGGAAAGACTTGAATGAACTGATACTGAGTGAAGTAAGCAGAACTAGGAGAATGTTTGTACACAGCAATAGCCATGATGTGTGATGACTAACTTTGATAGTTTCATCTCTTTTTAGCAATGCAAGGATCCAAGATAACTCCAAAGGTCTCATGATGGAAAATGCTGTCCACATCCAGAAAAAGAACTGTGGAGTCTGAATATAGATAGAAGCATATTATTTGCTCTCTCTCTACTTTTTTCTCTTATTTTTTGTTTGTTTCTTCTTTCTCACAGTTTCTCCCAATGGTTCTAATTCTTCTTTAAAACATGACTAATGTGAAAATGGTTTCAATATAAATGTATATGTAGAGCCTATAGCACATAGTATGACATCTTGGGGTGAGGGGTGGAGAGAGGTGATGAGAAAATTTGGAACTCAAAATCTTATGTAAATGAATGTTGAAAACTAAAAATGAAGAAATAAATTTTAAAATATGCTTTAATTTATATTCAGAAACCACCAGTTTTTTTTCTCTGGGAAACAATAACATTTTTCATTATAAATCCTTCAGAGTTGTCTTGAATCATTGTATTACTGAGAGTAGCTAAGCAATTCATAGCTGATCATCTTACACTATTGCTATTACTTTGTACACAATACATTTTATTTGGCATCAGCCTATGGAAGTAT
This sequence comes from Phascolarctos cinereus, assembly GCF_003287225.1. NCBI lineage: Eukaryota > Metazoa > Chordata > Mammalia > Diprotodontia > Phascolarctidae > Phascolarctos > Phascolarctos cinereus. The sequence continues at coordinate 393,403,416 of NW_027555958.1, read as the reverse complement.
TTCCAGGTTTTTCTGAGAATAGCTTGCTTATTATTTGTAGGATAATAATATTCTATCTGCTTGGATTCTTAAAATCTAGCCACTGCTCAGATTTTTACAATCTAGCCAATAGTTCACAGGTGCTCAGATTCCTGAAGGGTCTGGCCAATGTGGTGGATCTTTAGTAAACCTTGTCTTTGGCTGAAAAAAAAATATTCCATCATTCCAGCCATTCCCTAATTGTTGAATATCCCCTCCATTTCTAAGTCTTTACCCTCAAAAAAGAGCTGCTATAAGTATTTTTTGCACATAAAGGTCATTTTCCTCTTTTTTCTAAATCTCTTTAGGGATATAGACCTAGTAGAGTTATTGTTTGGTCAAAGGGTATGCATGGTTTTATAGCCATTTGAGTGCAGTTCCAAATTGCTCTATAGAATGGTTGAATCACTTCACAACTCTACCAACAGTGTATTAATGTGTCATTTTTTCCCACATCTGAGGGATCTTTTTGAACAACAAAGTGATATATTAACTCAATCAATGATTAATAAATAAAATTTTATTAGGCATCTAATACTATGTGCTAGGCTAGTCACTGTGCTAAGTTGTATTTAAAGGTGGGGAACCTTTATTGATGTTTTCTCTCCCATTACAATCATTTCCTCATATTTCCCCACAACTTCCACCATTGAATTGTGCCTTATAATAAAGAAAAGCAAGATAAGTAAGACTACCAATGCAACAACCATATCAGATATCATATGCAGCATTATATTCTTCAACCAAGAAGAAAAATGTAATTTATCCTCAGATCTCTGGGACCAAGATTTAATACTGCAATTAATTTCTTTACTTGCTTTTTATTGTTTTCTTTAACATCATTTTATTCATAATGTTTTCTTGTTTCAGCTTTCTTCACTCTTCATCAGTTTGTAAGTCTTCCAACCTTTGTCCAAATTCCTCATATTCATTTTTTCATGAAGTAAAGTAATATGCCAGTAAGTCATTTACTATAATTTGTTTGGATTATTCATCAGTCGATGAGCACCAATTTTGATTCTAGTTTTTGGTACCACAGAGAAGGATGCTACGGGCTTTTTGGTATGTATGGGCCATTTAATTCCTTTTTTAAAAAATCACCTTATGGTATCATCAAAATAATTATATCAAAGGTATAAAGATATTATTGACTTTTCTCTTACAATATCAAAATTGTTTTTCAGAACACCTAAACTATAGACATAGTTTAACAGGACTAGGTTGCTTTTTTTTCTTCTTAAAAATGGGGCATTTAAAAAACAGATAATCTTATTTACATGCTGCTGGCATTTAATTTGGTTCCTTATAATTCCCTCCTACACACTCTCCTACTTCCCTTTTCAGTGCCTTTTAGGTCACTTTCTTTAGTAAGTAAACTAGCAGGAAGAAAGAATCACAAGAAACTCAGAGAACAGATGGCAAACGCAATCCCCTCCATAAGACTCCTGCTACCATAGAAGCATACTCAAGACAACATAGTAAATAGTGTTTATTGTAGGTGGGATCATTAGCCCTATAGCCCTTTCATTACCACCTTGACCCCCACCGTTCAGCATTAATGAAACGATAACTTCCCAGTGCTGTGGCCTCTGCTCTAATTCCAGCAGTGGCCTAGTAATGATGTAAGTGTTTACTGCAATTATATTACTAAGCTATGTATTACATGCCCCTAGCATCAGCCCCACGCAGCTGTGGGCCTTTGACACACACTGGTAAAATTCTGCAATGAACTGTGCTTATTAGAGCCCACCAGGAAGGCTCACTTCTTAGTATAATTAGATCCCCTGAGCTCGATGGAGGGCTCCACAGCTAGAAAGCTAGGGGGGGAAAAACATTTTGAAGTGTGGGGAGTATTGAAAAGATACCTGTAATTAAGTTTCTTTAAAAAAATAAACTTTTATCTCCACTCTGATTAGCAGAGTACAGAACAACATATTTAGCAAGCACACATATACTACTAGAAAAGCTGAAAATCACGCCTTCAACTAAGGCCTGCATCATTTTAAATCTAGCTTCTCTGTCTTAATGGTAATAGAATGGTCCCTTTTTGTTTTCTCCCTCCCAAGAGAAATGCCAGTTGTTGTGCAACCATAATTGTTCAAAGTAAGAGAAGGTAGGAACAACACTATTTGGAGTTTCCTTTTTTTCCCAGGGGACAATGGTTCTTTTCTGTTGTAGCTCAGCTTGTTTCCCACTGTGGTTTGAAGTTTTTCTTCTGTTCCTCCTGCTTCCCTTATGATATTATCCAGCTCTTCTTATCAGGATCCTGTGGATTTTCCCCCCATCTTTCCACCATTGCCTTCCTGTTAATAGCTGACAGTCTGGTGACTGCTGTTATGAATAGTCTAATCATCATCTTAATAGTTTCCAGCTTCTCTCCAATGGACCAGTGAGCTGTGTAAGTAATGCATAGCAGGTGGTGGCAAGCAGGAGATTATCTCAAATATGAATAGTCACAAATTCTCAGTTGACTTGATGGCTCCCTATTACCACATTTCCGATTTATAAAGTAGACTTAGATAAGGACTTGCATCAATCTGTCAAATGTACTATTATTTACCTAGTAAATGGCTATTTTCTTGAGCTACACCTCTGGTTTCTTGGGGGCACTAGAATTGTTATGGAGAGCTGAGCAATACTTAGTTAATTTGCCTGGTCTCTGGAAAAGTATATTTTAAATGTAGTTAGAAAATAGAAATGATAGCAACAATATCAATTTTTTAAAAATTCCAGTGTTCTTTTGTTAAAGTTTTATGGAGAAATATGAGCTCAAAATAAAGGAGGCAATCTGTTCCCAGAGGTAACACAGTAGATTCTCATGTTCCCAATATGGGTTTTGAAAGAGTACAGGGTGTTTCTGTGACTTTGCCCAAACAAGTCATTTGATTTCAAATAGCACTTATATAATGCTCAAACAATCTGCTGTTTCAGTCATTAGAGGGAAAAGGAAAGCAAAACAGGGCCAGATGCTTGGCACCAGGTATACCAACCTGCAATCCAGTAGTTCTTTGACTCCTGAACTAGTCATGCTATCATTGTATAGAGACCTCCTGAGAGCCCCTTTAATTGAAGTGTTTTAAGGGTCAGCTAACTCAGAAATAATTATGGAAAGTAATGAGAAACTAAAACAAAGAGAAAGGCATTTTTTAAAATTTTATTTTGTTTTTCAACTGACCAGTTGACAAGGCTGGGGAACTTGCAGCCTGGAGGCCACATGTGGCCCTCTAGGTCCTCAAGTATGGCCCTTTGACTAATAATGGTTGTACTTGAGGATCTAGAGGGCCACATGTGGCCCACCCCTGGACCAGCATACATTTTTTCTCCCTCCAACCTCAACTGAAACTTAAAAGAAAAGAAAACCATTGAAATAAATATGTACAATCAAGCAAAACAAATCCTCAAATGTCATGTTGAAGGGGCTGCTGGAAAACAGGATATTTGTGAATTGTTAGTGGAGCTAAGAATTGTTCCAGCTATTCTGTAAAGCAGTTTGGCTCTCTGCCCCCAAATCCACTAAAATGTCCAGAGCTACACTTCAAGAGATTAAAGAATGAAGAAAAGTACTAAAGCAACCCTTTATAGATACAAAGAGCTTGAAATGAATGGAGTGTACATCTACTGGTGAATGCCTAAACAAATTGTGGCATATGAATATAATGGGGAAGGAAGCAAATAAGCATTTATATGGCTAATGATCCTCATAACAACCTCATGAGGTAAATGCTGTTATTATCCCCTTTTTTAGTTGAGGAAACTGAGGCAAACAGAGATTAAATGACTTGCCCAGGATCATAGCTAGTAAGTATCCAAGAGAGGATTTGAACTCAGGACTTTGTGACACCAGGTCCTTCAGTTATAAATGTGATGACTCTATCTACTACACCACCTAGGTGCTGCTAACATTATGAATAATTTTTCTATCAAAAGAATTATGAGTTTTTGTGTCTACTGAATTTATTTTCCTCCTACATAATACAAAATCTTTATTATTTTAGTCATTTAGATTATGAATTTTCAGGAAATTAGTTCAATAGCTCAGGCTTCTTGCAATTGGCTGTCATATAGTATGTTTCTCTGAGTAGAGCTGGATGATTCTTTAGAGAATTTTAACTAAAACCTAAAAATTTTGACTAATTTTTAACTAAACTCAGGTGCTTTTTTTTGCTTTTTTTTGGGCTTCCTTCTTCTTCTGATAATTTTCGTTCACATGCTCAGTGAAGCTATTTTTAACTCAGAGTATACTCAATACATGCTTTAATTTTATCAGCTACAATCTTGCACTTAACCTCATTATAACAACTACAGTCTGCTGAATAACATTACAATCCTCCACCAGCCTCACCATGGTTACATTTATGAGGGATTCTCTGCTAAACTGTGTCCATACTCTTGATTTCTACAGTGTCATCTTTCTTTAGCATTCCATAAATGTAGCTCCCCCACCCCCCAAAAAAAACACACTACATCTGTGAAAGAGTCCAAAGAACATGTAGAATATCTCTCTCCTCTTTCTTTTTGTATTAGTCATTTTGGTCTCTTTCCCAAGCCCACAAAAGCTACCTTGGAAGTGAAATAAGATGCCCAGAGGCTGAAAAAAGTGAGGGGAGCTAGAAGGTACGTAAATTCCAAATGCCTGGAAGATGGCAGTGCCAGAGGTCCAATTGCATTTACTTTGAAAGAGATGTATAGGTGAGATAAAAGCTAGTATAAGATGGGGATAATGCAAGCTTCATAGCAAGGCAGCAGAACCCTAGATAGTGAAGGAATTGATTAAATTATGAAAAAAACTACATAGTTATGTTTCACAAGTATGCAAATATTACACTGAATGGAAGAATAAGAGGCATTTGGTGGATACAATTTCATCCACAGATGCAGATTTTAAGCTTGGTGAGTTATGTCATCATTTCATTAATATTGTGAGTTGGGATTTCTGGTGAGGTTGTTTATTTTTTTGGCAGTTGGAGTTAAGTGACTTGCCCAGGGTCACACAGCTAGTAAGTGTCAAGTGTTTGGTTTGAAGCTGGATTTGAACTCAGGTCCTCCTGACTTCAGGGCTGGTACTCTATCCACTGCACAACCTAGGTGCCCCATCTGGTGAGGTTTTTACATGTAGTATTATTAATATACAATTAACATTTGTAATAAAACTAGAATAGTCTCAGCTTGGTGATGGCTATGAATTTCAGAAAATCTATAGGTGATGAAGCTGGTTGTTACTGCTATAGCTGTTGCTTGCAGAGACCTCAGTATTCGGTATTTGCTGAGTGGATTCCTTCCCACTGAAGCTCTTCCTACAAAAGGGACATGTCATACAATTTCAAATTTGTGCAGTTCCCAGGAAATAAAAGTGGTTGGCAGGTAGCTGCCAAACTTCCCCTGTGGCTGTGTACTATTCTTGGCACAAAGGACAATATAAACTCATATGAATTTATTCCTGAATTACTGTTATTCTCAGTATCTTTCCCAGCTGGGGGAGATCCAGTGTTATTTGGCTGCAATGATGAAATGTAGGGGTTCATGAAAACTTGGGAAAACTGGTATTAACTCACACAGACTACAGTGAGCAAAATTGGGAGATCAAATTATACAGCAACAACAACATTGTAAAAACAAATAATTTGAAATACTTAAGAACACTGATCAATGCAATAAACAACCATGATTCCAAAGCACAGATCACAAATTATACTATTTATTTCCTGTCAGAGAGGTGATAGATTCAAGATGCAAAAGAAGACATACATTTTTGGATGTAAACAATATGGGAAAGGCATTGATTTCAAGAAAAGGGAATAAGAGGGAAATATTGGTAATATCTGTCAGCATTACATCTTTCAATACAGATTTATAATTTGTTCAGTAGCATTATGCCATTAATATTTTAGCTTTCACTAATGTTAACTTTCCATGAATTACATGGCCAATTGTACATGTATTAATTGTGACATGTCCACTTCTAACTTTATGTGAAAGTGGATCCAACTTGGTAACATAGACAATCAGATCTTGACAAAACAAGTTAATGCCATGCAAATTCATTTACTCATGTCTTCTGTATGCAAGGCATGGATGAATGGATTGTACTTTTTTGTAAGGGGAAAGGGACCTATGCTTTGGATTTCATGATGGTGATGACTCCCCCATGAGAAAAACATGTCTATCAAAGTAGATCTAACTCATTTTCTAAATTAAGTCTTATAAAGTTGTCTGAGTTTCTCATAGGTTAAATGATTTGTCCAGGGTCACACAATCAATACATGTAAAAGGAAGGACTTAAAGCCAGGACTTTCTCACTCAAAGATATTCAGTATGCCATACCACCTCTTAAACTATACATTATTTCATTTTGAGGATGATCCTTATGAAGGATTCAAGCCTTCACAAAATGAAGTATTCTGAAACTCACAGCCATACAACATCATTGGAAAAATACTGGTATCAAAAGATTGGCCTTCATTTTAGAAAAAACAACCCTATTATCTTGGATGAAAACCCTGTGATTAATTCATGAGAGGGTGTAGACAAGAGTCACAGAAAATGGGCAGGCAGAGATGACTTGAAATCTTCATAGTCAGATGGAAAGCACACATCATTGTGATCACAGATTCTTTGGAGCAATAGAGAACAATTAAGAATGAACTAGACAAACTACTCTTGACTTACTTTTTTTTAAAGTACCTAAAATGGTATGGAACATAAATTTGTTTTTTATATGGCAGGATTTGGCAGAATGTAGTCCACACAAGTACCGTTCCCTCACCTTGTCATAATATAGTTTGACCCTTTAATAAATGCATGCTTTCTCCATATTTTCAATTTTATCACACGTTCATTTATGACTATACCTTCATGCATCATCCATTGAGACAGCAAACAGTAACAAAGAAAGTACTTCCACAAAATTCAACCATAGATCATCCAAGTTTGATAGAATATAAACACTATTCTACACCCAAAGTCTACCACCTCTTCAAAGAAGAAGAGAATTTTTCATCTTTTCTCGGAGACTAGTTTGACTCTTATTTTTTTAATACAAATTTATTTATTTTTAGTTTTTGACATTTACTTCCACAAGATTATGAGTTCCAAATTTTCACCCCATCTTACTGTTCCCCCACCCTAAGATGGCATGCATTCTGAATACCCCTTCCCCTAGGATGTCCTCTCTTCTATCTCTCCCCCCCTTCTCTTATCCCCTTCTCCTTCTACTTTCCTGCAGGGCAGGATAGATTTCTGTACCCCATTTCCTGTATTTCTCATTTCCCAGTTGCATGTGAAAACATTTTTTTTAAACATGTGTTCTTAAAACTTTGGGTTCCAAATTTTCTTCCTTCCTCCCTCACCACCCACCCTCATTGAAAAGGCAAGCAACTCAACATAGGTTACACATGTGCAGTTATGCAAAACACTTCCATAGTAGACATTTTGTGAAAAACTAACTCTATTTCCCTTAATCCTATCCTGCCCCCCCCAATTTATTCTATTCTTTATTTTAACCCTGTCCCTCCTCAGAAGTATTTACTTCTGATTATCCCCTTTCCCAATCTGCCCTCCTCTCTATCATCCCCCTGCTCTCTTGTCCCCTTCTCCCCCTATTTTCCTATAGGGTAAGACAGATTTCCTCCTTAACCCAAATCCTATGAGAATAAGATTCACTCATTCCCTCTCATTTTCCCCCATTTCCCCTCCACTGTAAGAGCCTTTTCTTTTCTGTTTTTTGTGAGATAATTTACCCCATTCTACTTCTCCCTTTCTTCTTCTCCTAGTATAATCCTCTCTCATCCCTTAATTTTATTCTCCAGATATGACCCCTTAATCTTCAACTCACCCTGTGCCCTCTATCTATCTATCTAGCTAGCTAGCTACCCATCTATCTATCTACATACATATAATTTTCCCCCCTCCAACTACACTAATACTGACAAAGGTCTCATGAGTTATAAATATCATCTTTCCATGCAGGAATGTAAACAGTTCAATCTTAATAAGTCTCTTATGATTTCTCTTTCCTGTTTACCTCTTCATGTTCCACTTGAGTCTTGTATTTGAAAGTCAAATTTTCTATTCAGCTCTGGTCTTTTCATCAGGAATGCTTGAAAGTCCTCTATTTCACTGAATGACCATTTTTTCCCCTGAAGGATTATACTCAGTTTTGCTGGGTAGGTGATTCTTGGTTGTAATCCTATCTCCTTTGCCCTCTGGAATGTTATATTCTATGCCTTGTGGTCCTTTAATGTAAAAGATGCTAAATTTTGTGTTATCCTGATTGTGTTTCCACAATACTTGAATTGTTTCTTTCTGGCAGTTTGTAATATTTTCTCCTTAACCTGGGAACTCTAGAATTTGGCTACAATATTCCTGGAGTTTTCCTTTGGGGATCTCTTTCAGGAGGAGATCTGTGGATTCTTTCACTTTCTATTTTGCCCTCTGGTTCTAAAATATCAGGGCAGTTATTCTTGACAATTTCTTGAAAGATCTTTTTTTGATCATGGCTTTCAGATAGTCCAATAATTTTTAAATTCTCTCTCCTGGATCTATTTTCCAAGTCAGTTGTTATTCCAATTACATATTTCACATTGTCTTTTTTTTTTATTCTTTTGGATTTGTTTTATATTGTCTTGATTACTCATAAAGTCACTAGCTTCCAATTGCTCCATTCTAATTTTTAAGGAAGTATTTTCTTCAGTAATCTTTTGGACTTATTTTTCCATTTGGCCAATTTCTCTTTTTAGGGCATTCTTCCCCTCATTGGCTTTTTGGACCTCTTTTGCCATTTGGGTTAGGCTATTTTTTTAAGGTGCTATTTTCTTCAGTATTTTTTTGGGTCTCCTTTAGCAAGCTGTTGTTGACTTTTTTTGCATCACTCATTTCTCTTCTTTTCCTCTACTTCTCTTACTTGCTTTCAAAATCCCTTTTCTCAAGGCCTGGACTGATTCATATTTTTGGAGGCTTTTGATGTAGGAGCTCTGGCTTTGTTGTCTTCTTATGGTTCTATGTTTTGATCTTCTTTGTCACCAAATTCAGATAATATAGTCTGACTCTTTTTGAGCTGCTTGGTCATGATCCCAGTCAATTACTTGAGTTTTAAACTCTTTGTTAAGGTAAGAGTCTGCTTCCAATGTGGAGAATGTACTGTCCCAAGCTTCAGGGGTTTGTAAAGCTGTTTTCAGAGATACTTGTAGGGACCTGTAAATTTTCAGTTCTTCCGAGGTGGTATGAAAATGGACAAGGTGTTTATTCCTTTCCTGGCCTATGCTCTAGTCTATAAGTGACCACAAGCGCTCCTTTCTGTCATGGAATTGTGAGGAGGGTTCTTCTCCACAGCCACTACAAGCTCCACCATGCCAGCTCTCTTCTTAGCCCCAGGATAGCCACCCAGAACTGTGACCCAAATCCAAACACGGGCAAAGCAAGAGATTATTGCCTCAGCACTGGCAAAGAGATCCCTGAAATCCCTCTCTGATCAGCCACTGGATTCCCCCTCAGCCTGTGGGCCAGAAGCTTCAGAAGTAGCTGCACCCCCCAGCGCCATGCTCTTGGGGAATGGAGCTGAAACCCAGTCTTCCTTTCTCAGCACCGACAGAAACAGACTTTTCCCACTGACCTTCTAAGTTGTCTTTGGCATTCTTGGATTGAGGGGTCTGGAAACCTCCACAGCTGCCCGTGATTCAGTCCTCTGAAGCCTGCTCCAGGTTCGCTGTGGCCTGCACGCCCACATTGCGCTGCGCTCCCAGGCTGGCGAGATACACCTTTCTGATCAGTCATCCAGGTTGTCATGGGCTGGAAATTTGTTTCACTCTGTCTTTTTGTGGGTTCTGCTGCTTCAGAATTTGTTTAGAGCCATTTTTTATGAGTATTTGCAGGGGTTTGGAGGAGAGCTCAAGCAAGTCACTGCTTTCACTCTGCCATCTTGGCTCCTCAGGCCTTCTTTTAACTTTCAGTCTTATTAATCTCACCTTTGATTTCCAACTTGGTGCACAATAGGGGATTTGTTTGTTCTTTTTCCAGTTTTCTTATTGCATGCAATTCATTGATGTGTTCTTTTTCCATTGTGTAGATGTGATAATTTAGGGAAATAAAATTTCCCATAAGTACTGCTTTGGATGCATCCCACAAATTTTGGTATGTTCTCTCATTCTTGTCATTCTCTTTAATGAAATTATTGATTGCTTCTATGATTGTTGTTTGACTCACTTTCTTTAGGATTAGATAATTTAGTTTCAAATTAATTTTTAATCTATCTTTTCACTACCATTTGTTGAATGTGATTTTTGTTTCGTTATTATCCCAAAAGAATACATTTAATATTTCTTCCTTTCTCCATTCAATTTTTAGGTTTTTATGTCCTACCACGTGGTCAGTTTTTGTTTAGGTGTCATGTGCTGCTGAGAAATATGTATTCATTTCTGTTCCCATTCAGTTTTTTTCAACGATATGTCATATCCAACTTTTCTAGTATTCTATTTATCCCTTTTATTTCTTTCTTATTTATTTTTTGTTGGAGTTATCAAGTTTTGAGAGGGGACAGTTGAGGTCCTCCACTCATATGGTTTTGCAATCTATTTCTTCCTGTAACTCACTTAACTTTTCCTTTAAGAATCTGAATGCTATACCACTTGGTGCATATGTGTTTAGTATTGATATTGCTTCATTGTCTATGTGCTTTTTAGCAAGATGCAGTTTCTTTCCTTATCTCTTTTCATTGGGTTTATTTTTGCTTTTACTTTGTCTGAGATCAGGTTTGCCACCCATGCTCTTTTTTTTCTCTCTCTCTTTTTTTTTTTTTTTTTGCTTCAGCTGAAGCATAATAGATTCTGCTCTGGCCCCTTGCCTTTACTCTGTGTCTGTTTGTCTCTGCTTCAACCATGTTTCTTGTAATCATCATATTGTAGAATTATGGTTTTTGATACACTTTGTTATCCAATTCCATTTTCTAGGGGCATTACCCCATTCACATTCAGAGCTATGTTTAGTACCTGTTTATTTCTTTCTATACTATTCTTCCTCCTGTTTGTCCTTTCTCTCCTCTTTCCCCCTTTGCTTACTCACCAGTGTTTTGCTTCTGTCTACCACCTCCATTGACCTCCCCTCCCTTCTGTCAGTTGTTACTTCTCCCTTTACTTAATCTCCTCCCCCTCCTACTTCACTGTTAAGTAAGATAGATTTCTATATTCAACTGATTGTATTATTCCCTCTTTGAGCCAATACTGATGAGACTAAGGTTCAAGTAATGCTTGTTGCCCACCGTGTAGTCTTCCCCTCTATTGTAATAGGTCTTTCATTCCTCTTAATGTGAAATAATTTACCCCATTTTACCTTTCCCTTTCTTCTGTACTCAGTGTACTCCTCTTTCTCATCCCTTAATTTTTTAAAAGTCATTCCGTCAAATGCATCTTATATCTGTATCCTCTTTTTATGTATATTACTTCTAGTTATACTGTTAGTGATACAATTTTTAAGAATTATAAATATCATCTTCCCATGTGAGAATACAAACAGCTTAGCTCTATTGAATACCTTATGTTTTCTTTTACCTTTTCACCTGTTTATGCTTCTCTTGGGTCTTGATATTGGAGATCAAAGTTTTTGGTTTAATTTTGGTCTTCTCCTTATGAATGCTTGACATGCTTCTATTTCATTGAATGACCATTTTTCTCTTGGTGTATCATGCTTAATTTTGTCAGGTAAGTAATTCTTGCATGTAATCCCAGCCCTTTTTGCCTTCCAGAATATCATGTTCCATGACATGCAATCTTTTAATGTTGCAGTTTCCAACTCCTGTGTAATCCTGATTGTGGCTTCTCAATATTTGAATTTTTTTCTGACCACCTACAGTATATGTTTCCTTGACCTGATAGTTCTGAAGTTTGGCTATAATGTTCCTTGGAGTTTTTAATTTGGGTTTTTCTGAGGGATTGGTGGATTCTTTCAATGTCTATTTTGCCTTCTGGTTCCAGGACATCAGAGCAGTTTTCCATGATAATTTCTTGGAAGATGATGTATAGGTCCTCCTTTTGATTATGGCTTTCAGATAGTCCAATGATTCTGATGTTGTGTCTCCTGAATCTATTTTCCAGGTCAGTTGTTTAACCCATGAGGCATTTTACATTTTCTTCTATTTTTTTCTTCCTCTGTATTTGTTTGATTGATTCTTGATGTCTCATACACTCATTGGGCTTCCAATTGCCCAATACTAAAAATTTAAGTTGTTTTCCTCAATTACCTTTTGTACTTTCTTTTCCATTTGGCCAATTGTGCTGTTTAAGGAGTTACTTTCTTCAGTGGATTTTTTTGTATCTTCTTTTCCATTTGATCAGTTCTAGTTTTTAAATAATCATTTTTTTTCTGAATTGCTAACACTTTTTTTCATAAGTCTCTTTCATCACTCTCAATTCTTTTCTCAATTTTTCTTGTTATATGGTTTTAAGCTCCTTTTTGAACTCTTCTGTGAGTTCTTTCTGGGCTTAAGACTGCCTCCTGTTTTTCTTTGGGGTTTTGCCCATAGGGGTTTTGATATTGTTTTGACATTATTGTTCTCTTTTGAGTTTGTGTCTTGATTTTCCCTGTCACCGTAATAACTTCTATGTCCAGATTATTTTTTGTTGTTGTTTTTTGTTCATTTTGAGGGCCTTTCCCCTTAAACATGAACTCTTCTCTTGGGTGGAAGTGGCACAGAATTCTTGTGCCAGGGGCTGCAGGCACTGGCTGTTTACCTGGAGCTGCACTGATGTTGCCTTGAGGATCACTTTGGGACTCTTGTGTCTGGCACTGTTCTGAGGGAGTATGGTTGGGAGTGGCTGGCACTGCTGGAGGCCATAGGTGCCTGCTAGTTTACCTGGTGTGAGCTAGACTCCTAGTTATGGTGTTTGTGTGTGCTGAAGCCAGTGGGGTGTTTCTGGGTTTCTGCAGGGCTACACTGAACCTTGTGGCAGTCTGATTGCTGATGGCTACCTGTTTGCCCAAGGCTATGCTGAAGCATATATCAGGGACCTGGTGCAGGTGGCTGCCTCTTTGCTTAAGTAACCCTAGAGTTGAGCTTTACCTGTTCACCTGGGGCTGCACTAAAGGGCTTTGAGTCTGGCCCCCCCCTTTACATAGGGCTATTCTGAAACATGTGGAGGGGTCCTGGTGTTGATGTTTACCTGCTCCACCACACTGGAGGTCATGATCTATCTCTGGTTTGTTGAGGTATGGTAGCTGCTGGCTTGGTGGGATGGTTTCAGTATGGTTTGAATGGCTCTAAAAGCTAATCAGAAAGGGATATATTTGACTCTAGACTCAACAAGAAAACTCTGCAATTTATTGAGTAAATGACTGATAAGGTATGGATGATGGACCCTTGAGGAAGGGAGATGAATTTAAAAATTATTGGAATAATATAGACAAGAGAGGATGAACTAAGGGAGTAGCTGAGTGAGTAGTGATAGAGCATGGATGTGAGATATATTGAAAAGGTAAAAATGGCAAGATTTGGAAGTTGATTGAATACATGGATTGTGAGAGAGTGAGGAGTCCAGGATAGCACCAAAGTAATGACCCTGAGACTGGAATAATGGAATTTGCTTTTTGTTTTACCAAATAGGAAAGTCTGAAAGATGAGTGAGTTGGAGATAGAGATGGGAGGGGAAGCATTAGTTCTGTTTTGGATATGTTGCCTTTGAGATGTTGCTAGGATATTCAGACTGAACTATCTAACAATAATAAAGTATTGAAGCTTGGGAGCAAAACTTCAGCTGGATAGCTAACTAGCTAGCTAGCTAGATGATATACACAAATACACACATACATACATACATACATACATACATCTGGGAGTCATTGACAAAGAAATAAAAAATATCCATTTTTGTCATTATTTTATGTCTTCTCCTTAAGGCATTGCTCTCTCTCTCTCTCTTTCTCTCTCTCTCTCTCTCTCTCTCTCTCTCTCTCTCTCTCTCTCTCTCTCTCTCTTTCTTCTATATTAGAAAGAGTTTAGTTGTCTGTGTATGTGTTGATATGGTTTTTTAAACTTCTAATTATTCAACTAGATCTATACCCATCACATTCTCTTGAGAGTAGACTGTCCATACTAAGGGAAAAAATTAATTGAGTTCAAAATAATCCTGGAATCCTGGTCCCTTTTTCACAGACAGAAACCATGTTTTTAATCTAATTAGAGTACAAAGTACACCCATTCTCGGATTCTGAAAAACTTACTGATGGGGTGTGGCCCAAGCTGAGGTCTTCACCCCTTGAACCAAAGGGAATCTGGCTCCCATTTGTCTGCAGACCCTAGCCTCCCATCTCCCTTTGAAACCTTAACCTTATCTTTTGATCTTATTCAGATGTGTTTGCCCCTTGCTCCAAAAAGAATCTGGCTCCCATTTGTCTACAGGACCCAGAAAACCCTTAAACTTTCAGGTTCCTTATCAACTCTCCTTATCTCCCTTTGAAAGCCTTAGCCCTACCATTTGATCTCATTCAGATAGCTTCCAGTTCCTCTCGTTATCTATTCCCATTGTCTATTCAGTCTCTCAGAACTTCCAATCTGAATTCTCACCTAGACCCCTTTCCCAGCCTCCTTCTCTGGCCACCCAAAGTTTTTTCAGTGATACAAATTCCACCCTGTCCTCCATTCAGGGACTGAGAATCTCTCATGCCCCAGAGGCTGAGCTTTTCTCATGCCCCCTCCTCCTTAGGGGTGTCACCTGGCCTATGCAATTTATCACTAATAAACTTTTTCTCTGGCTGGAAGAAGATTTGAGTTGAATTCATTCAGGCAGGGCCCAGCACCATGATCTTGGGGTTCCAGCACCCCAAAATCTCTAGACCTCTCCTTTACCATGGTAATATTACCACCTAGCAACAGTGATAGAACAATTTATTCACTAGTTCATTCATGCTTGCCCTATGTATTTAGCAAATATCTTACTAGCAAAGTTCTAAATAAGTTCAGAAATATTTAAGGTTACTTTTGGATAAAGCAATTAGGGAAACAGATTTTTCTTAAGTAGAATTAGCCTTGCTATATGAGATAAGAAGCAGATTCAGAAAAGCATATAAGGGATGTATGGGGAAAGTAATAAGTAAACCATTTTGAAGTACCAAATTGTGTAGGAGAGTGGAAGGACATAAGGCTAATGGAAATATAGAATTTCAGAATTTTAGTTACAAGAGATCTCAGTAGCCATTTCATCCAAGGCATATCTGAAAAGAAATTCTTATTATTACATACCAGGTGAGTGGCCATTTAGATTTCCCTTAGAGACTGTTAATGATGGGGAAAAAACTATCAATATCCAAGGTAGGTTTTAGACAGATAAATTAAATTTATGTCTTTACAATTTCTTCCCATTGCTTTTATCATGCCACCCATGGCCAAAGAGAATAAATAACCCTTTGATCTCTTTTTTTTTCCAGCCAAAGACAAGTTTTATTAAAGATCCACCATATTAGCCAGACTTTTGACAAATCTGAGCATCTGTGAGATATTGGCTAGATTCTAAGAATCCGAGCTGTGGTTAGATTTTAAGAATCTATGCACCCTAATGGCGACAAGATAAACCTTACCTACAGAAAGACTGTGGGAGGGATCTAGGAGTGGCCAAGTGGTTTGGGGTGACTGGAGGAGGGATTTAAGGAAGACTTGAATGGGAGAAACCAGTAAACTGGGGTTAATAGTAGTCCTAGGACCTGGACAATGGAGCCTACCTAGGATTAAGTGTGGAAAATGGCTGGGTGCCATAGGGAAGGCTATGCTACATTAAAGGTAACAGAATTGGGAGATTGAATGTAGCCACAATGAAAGGCTAATTGATGGAATTATGGCCTCAGGCAAAATCCACAGATTTGGCCCTTTGGGAAAGTCCAGGGTTTTTCCTTTTTGGGGTCTAGATCCCATCTTCATAATTCCCCACCTCCTCAAACAAATGGGACCCAAATTCTTTTGGGATAAGGGGCTAAGGACTTGGCTTCTGAAATTGCTTCCTGCTGACAAGGGGCATAGAGCTTTCCCTGCGTCAAGGAGGTTGCAAACAGGAGGTTGACTGGAATTGAGCACGGGCTACATCCAGGGAACGATGTGGGGACATTGGCTGGTACCTGCTGTTTGCTACCAACTGTAGGTGAGTGGCCCATAGTCTGGAAGACATAAATCTGACAGAAAAAAACTGCAGGGCCCAGATATAAAGCAGGGACTAGACAGTTAAAACTATAAATTTAAAAGTGCATGCTTACCCAAGTTAGGAGTCTACCTTATTTACCTTGACCAGGATGTTCTGAACCTGAGTGATGCTTCCAGGCAAAGTTCGCCCTAGGGCACAAGGCCATTGCCAGTGGGGCCCATGCTGTAGTTGCTGCACCTCCCCCATCCTTCTTTTCCCAGGTGGGGGAGGGCAAAATCAAAGGTGAGGGGTAAAGAGTGAAACTCTCTTCTCCTATGACAGGGGTTAACAGATACTCTCTTGACTCAATGGAAGGAAGTGGGAAAAAGGAGTGACCAAGATCTTTTTAGCTGTTGTAATTTTTCCCTGTAACCTCCACAAAGGAACATTCAGGAGTGTAGAGGGAAGGGAGTAAGTAAGCCTCAGGGAACCAAAAAGCAACTTCAGTTTTCTCCAATTACCTAGCACCAAGAGAACTAACAGAATTGGCCACTTGCTTGCAGGTAGGGAGTCCATCCTTGTCCTCTATGCTGCAGAAGGTGTATCGAGGTCCATGGCCCTCGAACAGACCCAGTATACTGAGAGCCTGAGAGTGTCAGGCCAAGTGTAAGATGGCCTCATAACTGTCTACCTGAAAAGCACCTCTAAAGCCTTGGTGCTTGGAGAGTGACCCCAACTGCAGAGCAATAAAGGGGGTGGGGGGGAGGGAAGAGGCCTTACATACCTTCCAGTCTTTTAAGGAAGAACTTGGGGTTAGGCAGTTTCCCCATAAGGGACACCAAAATGTTGAGGTTTAGGAGTGTTGGGATCCCAATATAATAACACACGCTTCCTGCCCTAAAAAATTCGACTCACACCTTCTTTCAGCCAAAGACAAGGTTTATTATACCATCCTGTCGTATTGGGCAGACTCACTAACTGATTGTTAGTGAGCTATTGGCTAGACTATAAGAATCTGATCTCTTTTTTCTTCTGAGTTTTTACTTTCTCAGAATAAACATCCCCATTTCTTTCACGTATTCTCTTATGGCATGAAATCAAGTCTCTCAAATCAATAAATCAATCAAACATTTATAAAGGCTCTACTAAGTCAGGCACTAGTGCCTAGTTCACTATCTTGACTTCTGAATTTCCTTATGTGAATATAACTTCTTAATATAGATGTGTATCCATACCCCTTTTTAAAGATCTTATTTTTTTTAATAAAATATATGCTACATAAAGTCATTTTCTTGTCATGGGATTCATATTCCCATAATTTAGAGATACCTATGAAGTCAAATTTTAGACTTGCAGAGGTAGAGCCAATATGGCAGAGTAAATGTCAGGACATACATGAGCTTTCCTCCAAACCCACCCAAATACTTTCAAATAATAATTCTAAACAAATTCTAGAGTGGCAGAACCCACAAAAAGACTGAGGGAAACATTTTTTCCAGTCCAAGACAACTTATAAGGTTAGCAGGAAAGGTCTGTTGCATCAGGGCAAAAGAGGAGGGCAGTCCAGTGCTGACAGGACTTGAGCAAACTAGGAGCAGGCCTTGGGGCAACTGATTCAGTGACCTCAGCCCACATATGCAAAAGACAAATTGGAAGGTCAGCAGGAAAGGTCTAGCACACTTGGGTGGTTGTGGAGCACAGTCCATTGCAGGCCATGCCTCACCAAATGAGTAGCAGGACTTGGAAGCCACTGAATCAGCAGCAGTGAGGCTCTCAACCCACAGATGGTAAGGGGGTCAAACAACTGGTCAGAAAGAGATTACAGGGGTCCCTTTGCTAAAGCTGACGCAGGTCTCGCTTATTTTGTCCATACTCAGATCCAGATCACGGTCCCCCAGGGCAAGGAGGAGCACTAGCACACTAGAACTTGCAACCTAGTGGAAATTTTGGCCACAGTGAAGCAGGGACCATACAGTTCCAGGGCAGAAAAAGGTGCTTGTGGTCACTCATAAACTAGAGCACAGACCAAAAGAGTAGTAACCATACCTCTCCTTATATCATACCACCTTGGAAGAATGGAAAACTTACAGGTCTCTAGAAGTATCTCTGAAAACAGCTGCACAAAAGCCCTGAAGCTTTGAACAATATACCATCCACCCTGGAAGGACAGCCCTATATTAACAAAGAGTTAAAAAATCAAACAATAGGCTAGGAAAATGAGCAAACAACAGAAAAAAATTCTGACCATAAAAAGTTACTGTGGTGACAAGGAAGATTAAAAAAAAAACACTTAGAAGAGGATAACAAAGTCAAAGCTCCTACATCCAAGGCCTTCAAGAAATATATGAAGTGGTTTTAGGCCATGGGAGAGCTTAAAAAGGATTTTGAAAATCAAGTGAGAGTAGAGGGAAAATGGGAAGAGAAATGAGAGTGATGCAAGAAAATCATGAAAAACAAGTCAACAGCTTTGCTGTTGAACTCAAGCCCTAGGTAGTCTAAATTCTGTTTCTTGACCAGTCTCTTGTCCCTGGCATCAACACCAACATTTATATAAAATTATGGTATATTCAACTGGATTATCATGTGTGCTTTAAGTTACTGCATCTCAAGAAGAATATTGTTTGATTAGATATGTAATAGAAAGGAAATGCATTGATAGGCAAGACTGGGAACAGACTAAAAAGATAAAGATTCTTCAGTTTGCTATGGTGAAGACTGAGAGGAAGACAGTCAAATCAATTCCATAAAATTTATTTAGCACTTACTTTGTTCCCGGTAGTGTCCTAAGCACTGTGAACAAAAATAATAGAAGAAAGACAGTCCCTACCCTCAATGAGATTACATTCTAATGGTGAAAACAACACCTAAAAGAAAGCTGAAAAGTAGGAAAGGGGGGAAGTATCCATATCGGGGTGTAGGGGAGAAAATTCAGGGTTTCAGGAGTACAGTCTGGCAAAGAATGAAGACATGGATGGCCTGGGCATTTTCCTTAAAATTTTCTGGGTTGAACTGACAAGTTGGAAGAAGAGGCCTCAAAGAAGGAGCGTACTTCCAATGTGAGAAGGCCAGAGACAGTGTGAACTTCCAGGTTGAGAAGGCTGCTGTGTCATGGTAAAGAAAATCCAGGGAGTCAAAAGTACTGACTGGTAAGAAATGAAGAGTTATATCCTAGGTAGGATGAACATCTAGAAAGTTTTGAACAGGGATAAGATAAACAAATTATTAGAATGGCAGGCATGCTCTGAAATTTACAATAGATAAATAATCACTTATACATAAAAATGAGCAGTGAAAAGAATGCTGGCTTTGGATTCAGAGTATGTGGGTTTGATCCTGGCTCTATTGGTTACCATCTATGTGATCCTGGGCAAGTTTCTTATTCTCTCTGGCCTTGCTAAATGGTTCTGAACAAAATAAATGTAATCTCATGTCCATATGTAATCTTTTTGGCATAGAAGAATCCATAGTTACACATATGCCACAATGATGCATTGGAATAAAATATGTGTAGAGGTAGATATCTGTACATTCATGCATACATGTATATGTATATATGCATACACATATATAGACATATGTATATATACCTATGTGTGTGTTTATATTTGTTTGTATCTGAATACATACACACATACATATATGTGTAATCACATATAAGCACATTTGGATACACACACATGTATATATTATATATGTATATGTATACTTATACGTATATGTATTTGTATATGCATGCCTACCTATATGGGAATGGGAGAGGTTTGAGAAAAAGACAAACCTAAATATGGCTCATTAAATAATTTAGGATATATTTGGGTTTTAAGAGAAACATCCCTTCTATTCTCTGTCAACAGACTATTGGACTGCAAGGACCATGAGAATAAACTGAAAGTATAGCTTCTGTCTTCCTAACCTTCTGTGTGTAGATAGAAGACTTTTACATGAAAGGCAAATGCATCTCAAAGTGAAGGAAATATTTTGATATTATTTGCTTAAGATGCTGAATATAGATAGCCAATCCAAAACAATTTAGGATCCAAAGTAGATTAAAGTCATAGAATTCTGGACTGGTAACATGCATTGAACAAATTTACTGAATTATTGTCGAATCCTTTTTGTTGTTGCTGTTATTGTTGTTCTTTTCCTAACCCTGACTGTATTCAATATTTTAAAATTATCTTTTACTCTTTTTCCTTTTATCATTAGATTCAGTATACCAAATAAATGAAGAATATTCAGATTCATAAATCACAAATCACATCACAAATATGATTATATGGATGAGTCATGGAACATGAATGAGGGATAAGCAATGGGAAGTTTATTCTATCTGTTACAATTAAATTGTAATCTAGTTCAGGTTACACTCAAGAGTGTTGTAGGCAGCATGAATCTCACAGATGGGTTTGACACTTGTCACTCTAAGTAACTTTTTTTTTACTTAATTGTATTATTTTTCTTTTTTATTAATTTATTTTGAATTATCAATAATCACTTCCATATGCTTTTGAGTTTAAAATTTTTTTCCCCCTTCTTCCCCACTTCCCTCCCCAAGAAGTCACACAATCTGATATAGGCTTTACATGTACATTCCATTTAAACATATTTTCATATTACTGATGTTGTAAGTAAGAATTAGAACCAATAGGAGGAACCACAAGAAAGAGGAAGCAAAACTTAACCGAAGAGAAAAAAAAAAAATTAGCAAATAGTAAGCTTCAATCTGCATTCAAATTCCATAGTTCTTTCTTTGGATGTGGATAGCATTTTCTAGCATGAGGCCTTTGGAGATGTCTTAGATCCTTTTATTCCTGGGAAGGGACAAGTTTATCAATATTAGTCATCGCACAACACGACTGTTATCGTGCATACCGTTCTCTTGGTTCTGCTTACTTTACTCAGGATCAGACGATACAAGTCTTTCCAGATTTTTCTGAAATCAGCCTGTTCATCATTTATTATAGCACAATAGTATTCCATTACATTCATATACCACAACTTGCTTAGCCATTCCCCAATTGATGCACATCCTCTCAATGTCCAATTCTTTGCCACCACAAAAAGAGCTGCTATAAATATTTTTGTACATGTGGGAACTTTTCCCATTTGTATGATCTCTTTGGGATATAGCCCTAGAAATGTTGTTGCTGGGTCAAAGGGTAGGCACATTTTTATAGCCCTTTGGGCATAGTTACAAATTGCTCTCCAAAATGGTTGGATCATTTCACAACTCCACCAACAATGCATTAGTGTTCCAATTTTCCCACATCTTCTCCAACATTTATCATTTTCTTGTTTTGTCATGTTGGCCAATCTGATAGGTGTGATTTGGTACCTCAGAGTTGTTTTGATTTGCATTTCTCTAATCAATAGTGATTTAGAACATTTTTTCATATAACTATATGTGGCTGTAATTTCTTCACAAAAGAACTGCCTGTTCATATCCTTTGACCATTTATCATTTGGGGAATGACATGCATTCTTATAAATTTGACTTAATTCTCTCTGTATTTTAGAAATGAGGCCTTTATGAGAAAGACTGGTTGTAAAAATTCTTTCCCAACCTTCTACCTTAGTTGCATTAGCTTTGTTTGTACAAAAACTTCTCAATTTAATGAAATCAAAGTTATCCATTTTGCTTTTCATAATGTTCTCTATCTCCTGTTTGGTCATGAATTCTTCTGTTCTCCATAGATCTGATAGGTAAACTATCCCTTGCTCTCCCAGTTTGCTTATAGTATCAGCCTTTATATCTAAATCATGAACCCATTTTGACTTTATTTTGGTGTATGGTATGAGATTTTGGTCTATGCCTAGTTTCTGCCATCCTCTTTTCCAGTTTTCCCACCATTTTTTTTGTTTTTTAAAGAGTGAGTTCTTATCCCAGAAACTGGGGTCTTTTGGTTTATCAAATAGTAGATTACTATAGTCATTGACTACTGTTTCCTGCACACCTAACTTATTCCACTGATCCACCACTTATATTTCTTATTTTATTTTTCTAATTACATGTAAAGATGGTTTTCAACATTCATCTTTGTAATATTTCGAGCTTCAATTTTTTCCCTCCCTCACTTCCCTTTCCCTTCCCCAAGAAAGTAAGCAGTCTGATATGTTATATATGTACAATCATGTTAGACATTTCCACATAGTCATGTTGTGAAGGAAGAGTGAAAACAAAAGGGAAAAATGAGAAAAAAATAGGTGAAAATAATATCCTTCAATTTATGTTCAGACTTCATAGTTCCTTCGCTGGATATGGTCAGCATTTTTTTAATTATTCTTTTTTTTTTTCTTTTTAGGCAGTTGGGGATAAGTGACTTGCCCAGGGTCACACAGCTAAGTGTCAAGTGTTTGGTCTGCGTCCGCATTTGAACTCAGGTCCTCCTGACTTCAGGGCCATGCTCTATCCACTGTGCCACCTAGCTGCCCATATGGTCAGCATTTTCCATCATGAGTTGGATAATTGAATTGCTGAGAAGAGCTAAGTCTATCACAGTAGATCATCATATAATGTTGCTGATACTGTGTACAATGTCGTCCTGGTTCTGCTCACTTCATGTAGCATCAGTTCACATCTTTTCAGGTTTTTTGCAAGTCTGTTTGCTCATCATTTGTTATAGCATAATAATATTCCATTACATTTATGCTCTTATTGGGAATATTTCTAGCTTATCCACATTATTTATAATGTTTCTTGATGGTTTTAGATAGATACTGCTTAACATTTTAAGGAAATCTTCATTTAGTCCTATGCTCTCTAGTGTTTTTTTATTTAATAACAATAAGTGTGGTATTTTATCAAAAGCTTTTTCTGCATCTATTGAAATAATCATATAATTCATGCTATTTTTATTGTTGATATGGCCAATTATGCTGATAGTTTTCCTAATATTGAACCAGCACTGCATTCCTGATACAAATCCCACCCAATCAGTGTATTATCCTCATGAGCAATTGCTGTCATTTCTTTGCTTAATATGTTATTTTATTTTTTTGCATCAAAATTCATTAGGGAAATTAGTCTATAATTTTCTTTTTCTGTTTTGGCTGTTCCTGGTTTAGGTATCACCACCATATTTGAGTCATGAAAGCAATTTAGTGGGATTCCTTCTTCACTTATTTTTCTAAATAGTTTACATAGTATTGGAATTAATTGTTCTTTAAATGTTTGGTAGAGAGATTTTATTCGTATGGAGTTCATTGATAGCTTGTTCAATTTCTTTTTTTTTTCTTTTCCTATTTTTTTTAGGCAATTGGGGTTAAGTGACTTGCCCAGGGTCACACAGCTAGGAAGTGTCAAGTGTTTGGTCTGAGGCCAGATTTCAGCTCAGGTCCTCCTGACTTCAGGGCTGGTGCTCTATCCACTGCACCACCTACCTGCCCCCTGTTCAATTTCTTTTTCTGAAATGGGATTGTTTGAGTATTTTATTTCCTCTTCTTTCAATCCAGGAAATTTATATTTTCATAAATATTCATGCATTTCACTTAGTCAGATTTGTTGGCAGATAATTGGGCAAAATATTTCCTAATAATGGTTTCAATTTCCTCTTCATTGGTGGTGATTTCATCCTTTTCATTTTTGATGCTGGTAAATTGATTTTCTTTTTTTCTAATAAAATTAACCAAAGTCTATATATTTTATTGATTCTTTCACTAAACTCACTATTAGTTTTATTCATTGGTTCAATATTTTTCTTACTTTCAATTTTATTCATCTCTTCTTTTATTTTCACCATTCCTAATTTGGTATTTAATTGGGGATAATTAAATTGTTATTTTTCTTTCTGTTTTTAATTTCATGCCCAATTCATTAATCTCATTCTCTATTTTATTTAAGTAAACATTTAGGAATATAATATTTCCCTAAGAATTGCTTTGAATGCATCCAATATATTTCAGCATATTGCCTCATTACTGTCATTCTTTTTGACCAAACTATGGATTGTTTCTATGATTTGTTGTCTGACTCACTCATTTTTTGGATTAGATTATTTAGTTTCTAATTAGGTTTTGATCTATCTTTGCATGGCCCTTTTTTACATGTAATTTTTTATTGCATTGTGATCTGAAAATAACACATTTAATATTTCTGCCTTTCTACAATTGTTTGTGAGATTTTTATGCACACATACATGGTTAATTTTTGTGTAGGTGCCATGTACCATGGAGAAAAAGGTATATTCCTTTCTATCCTCGTTCAATTTTCTCCAGAGGTTTATCATATCTAACTTTTCTAAAATTCTATTCACCTCCTTAACTTCTTTCTTTTTTGTTTTGTGGTTAAATTTATCTATTTCTTAGAGTTGAGGTCTCCCACTAGTATAGTTTTTGCTACTTATTTCTTCCTGTCACTTACTTAACTTTTCTTCTAAGTATCTGGATGCTAAACCACATGGTGCTTATTTGTTTAGTATTGGTATTACTTCACTGTCTATGGTACCTTTTAGCAAGATGTAGTTTCCTTCTTTATCTATTTTAATTAAATCTATTTTTGCTTTTGCTTTGTATGAGACTAGGATTGCTACCTCTGCCTTTTTTTTAACTTCAGATGAAGCGTAATATATTCTGCTCCAGACTTTCATCTTTTCTCGTTGTATATCTCTCCTTCAAGTGTGTTTCTTGCAAACAACATATTGCAGGACTCTGGTTTTTGATCCACTTTCCTGTCCACTTCTGTTTTATGGGAGAGTTCATCCCATTCAAATTCGTAGTTATAGTTATAATTATTAACTGTATATTTCCCTTTATCTTAGTTTTCCTCTGTTTATACTCTTATTTCTCCTTTCCCCCTTTCCTTCTTTACAATTGTTTTGCTTCTGACTACCACCTCCTTCACTGTGCCCTCCCTTCTATCACCTGCCTTCCCTTTTTTTTTTTCATTTTCCCCTCCTACTTTCCTATAGAGTAAAATAAATTTTTATGGCCAACTGAGTTATATATTATTCCCTCTTTGAATCAAATCTGATGAAATTTAGCTTTAAACAATGCTCACCACCTTCCTCCTTTCCCTCTACTGTAATAGGTCTTTTACAACTCTTCATATGACATAATTTACCCTATTCTTCCTCGCACGTTCCTCTTCTTCCTTTTTCCACCCCTTAACTTTTTTTATATCATCACATCAAAATCCCGCACCCTCTGTTCATGTATACTTCTTCTAACTGCCCTAATATAGAGACAGTTCTCAAGAGTTACAAGTATCATCTTCCCATGTGAACAGTTTAATCTTCTTGAATAACTTCTTTTTGTTCCTGTTTACTTTTTTATGCTTCTCTGACGTCTTGTTTTGAAGATATAATTTTCTGTTCAGCTCTGGTATTTTCATCCAGAAAGGTTTAAAGTACTCTATTTCACTGAATGCTCATCTTTTCCCCTGAATGAGTAGCTCAGTTTTGCTGGATAGTTGATTCTTGGTGATTATCCAAGATTTTTTGCCTTCCAGAATATCACATTGATAGTCCTTTGATCCTTCAATGTAGAAGCTGCTAAGTCCTGTGTAATCCTGATTGTGGCTCCTTGATATTTGAATCATTTCTTTTTTTTGTTTACTCATTTTTAGCCTATTTCATGACTTTCAAAGTTCAACTCTTCTCCCAAGGTACAGGAGACACTGTCTCTAGGTTCTTATATTGGAG
The DNA here is from genome assembly GCF_003287225.1 of Phascolarctos cinereus. Classification (NCBI taxonomy): domain Eukaryota; kingdom Metazoa; phylum Chordata; class Mammalia; order Diprotodontia; family Phascolarctidae; genus Phascolarctos; species Phascolarctos cinereus. The sequence goes on along the minus strand of NW_027555958.1, from coordinate 393,377,672 downwards.
CCCAGTGGTCTGGTCACTTGTTTTCCACATCAGGACTTCAGGTGCTTGTGGCTTGTCCTCTGTGCTGGGTGGTCCAGCCTAGTGGTGCCTCTTGTGCTGGGGTTCTAAGGCTTGTGAATGGCTTGCTGCACTGGGGCTGGAGGCCTGATAAGTCAGGATAACCAAGGGGTCTTTGGTACTGATCTGTGCTTTGGCTTAAAGTAACCTGCTGGCTTGCCCTGACAATATCTGTGCTTGCCTGTGTTCCCACCTTTACCCAAGTGAAACAGACCTTTCCTGGAGTCCTAAGTTATCTTAAGCTGGAAAATTATTTCACTCTGTTTTTTTGTGGGTTCTATTGCTCCAAAATCCGTTTGGAGGCTTGGTTTAACCTTGTTTCCAAAGGAAACTGGGGAGAACTCAAGGCAACTTCTTGACTTCTCTCCATCTTTGTTTCTAATTAAATATAATCAAACTGCAAGTCTAGTACCTATTCCATAACACCCCTGCTACAAACTAAAGATATAATACTACTGTGCCATAAGAAATGATGAGCACAATGATTTTAGACAAACATGGAAAGACTTGCATGAAATAATGAAAAGCAAATTAAGCAGAACCAACAGCACATTGTATACAGTAACAGCTATATTGTTTTAAGAATGAACTTCAGTGAATAAGTTATTTTGACTATTATAAATACCCAAATTAACTTTAAAGGACATATGAAAAAAAAGACACTATCTGTATCCAGAGAAAGAACTGATAAATAAAAGTATGTATATAATAATTTTACATACACACATATACATATACATATTTGTCTAATGGTAGCCATCTCTAGGACTAGGATTGGGGGGAAGGAAGAAAAAAAATGAAATTTACATGACAATTTTGTTGTGTATTTGAAAGGAATAACAAGTTGTAGATTTATAGTTCCATAGGCAATAATCTTTTTTTATTGTACTGTATTATGGAAATGCTTGTTTAATTTAATAAATTTAAAATAAAATAAGGGAAAATATATTCATATATCTATAGGATATCAGTTCCATGTTTCTACTAAACAGATCTGGCTTTTTGTTCATTTATTTATATTTTTTGCTTTCTGTTTATAGCTTATTTGATACATGTACTAAGGCTATTTATAGCAATAAAAGAGTCCAACATTCCATTTTTTTCTTACTATTGGTACAGTTGATTGCTTTTTATTCTAACTAGCATCACTTACAACTATTTATATTACTGATTGCATGTCTAATGCTCTCTTAAATGGACTTTGGGTCCCATGGCCAGGCATAGCCTAATCCCAAAGGAGTGTATTAATAACTAATTATAAAGTGAAAAAATGGGGTGAATTGTAACTTCATCATAATAGACAAGTGTGGATATGAAGTGAGAAGTGAATAAGAGAGATCTCAATGAATGGTTTCATTTTTTTCTGCTGAGATGAAAAGTTGGAGGGAAGGAGTGGTGGGGGAAGCTCAAGTGAAGAAGAAAAGATTTGGAAAAGTTTTTGTGATGAGTGGGAAAGAGAATCAATTAGGAGAAGAGGAGTAGGATTGTCTTGATCTAGTTATATCCTAGAGAAGATTAGCTAACATAAACTTGTAGTGTACCCAGTCACCACATTTTCTTGATTTTTTTTATTTCATTTGTATTCAGAAGTTCATGAGTAGGAGCAAGGGAGATGGACGGAGGGACAAAGTTGTGGTTGGGGTTTGGCAAAGAATGACTAGAAACAGGATGTAATATCCAGAAATTTAAGAGTGGATAATTTGATAAATTTAACTTTCACCAAAAGGTCAAGATAAATATAAATATACTATATAAAGCAGTATGCTAAAACTTTTCTCTGCTGATTTGTGTGATTAAAATTGATAAGAGATTGCTTCTCTGTTTAGTGTTGGTCCTCAAAAAAATTGTGACATTGTGCAGTGTACAAATTTTGTTTCAGACATCATTGTATCTCTAGGACTTTGATCTTTCCTTTTCTTTTTTGGTATTCCCTCCATCTTCACCTTAGGTGTCCTGGGGTCTTTATGTTCTTCTCCTCTGTTGTCAAGAAAGACACTGAAATTTACTTTCAGAAAAGTATTAATGACTGATAACAGCTTAATCTGGCATTTAGTAAGGAGGATTTGCATTTTTCAGCAAAGATCAAAGCCTTAAGACTAAAGAAATGAAACTCTAAAGGTAGAAATTCAGACATCATTGAGAAGGTAGCTTTTTATAATCATTCTAATCATAAGGAACAAAATCAGATTTGAGACTTCATCTTTAAAAGTACTTTAAATGGTAGATTTTTTTTGCCATTATACGTGATTGGGAGGTTGACAATTATTACCAAAAAAGGCTACTATTCTCCTATAGAACTTAACTGGCACAGAAAGAGAAACTTATTGTAAATGTATTCTGCTAGTTTGATTTTCAAATTTCCATAGAATTTCTTATGTGACTTCATAGCTAATCTCTACTTCAGCTGTCAGTTTCAGTTGGAACAAGCATCTTCTGGTTATGTCTAAGATCATAAATTCATTTAATGGTCAGCAAACAATGCTAGGTGCCAAAATTGAAAAGAATATCTTATGAAAGATAACTGAAATCCTGTCAGCATCCAATCTCTAGTAGTGGACAATTTCTAAATCATAAGCCCTCCAGGACTGATGTGTATTGGTTTCAAGGTAAAAAGTTGCCCAATTTGTTATCAGCTCCTTGTAACTTTCAGTCCTAAAACATAACTTATAAATTCTTCTTGAACACTTAAATACTAACATTCCACATTTGCATCAGTTTTCATGTATCTCACCTTTGGGTAGGAAAGAGAAAATATCATAACACATTTTCTCCTGGAGACAGCCAACTTCTTATGTTCATGAGGAGAAAAATACCAAAGAACACTGTACCCACATATTACCATATGTAGGATAATTTAAAGATGGTTATATGCTAAAGATGTAAGAATAAGGTCACTCTCCCTTTCAGCCATGCATTTGATTATAAACAGAAAATCCCTCTTATGTAAGGTGAAGGATATTCAAAAGAGAGAGCATATATTTCATTGCTGCTACCTAAGAGATTTCAAGATAAAGACTGCTAGAAGGTTTACTTCTAAAGGCAGGAAGTATGGATGTTCCTTGTCCAATTTTTCATTTTTTAAAAGTGATTATTCAAAGGCCAAGTTTCTATGCTTCATCTACTGATTACTACTCAAAGTTGTTTTAATTCCACTTACACTTTGACTGGGCAAAAACTGAGTTTGTCTTTGCTTTGCATTAATTCTTTGACAGCTTGTCAAGACTATGAATGTCTATTCATCTATCAGATATCATGGCACCTTGTAATAAAATCCAGAAGTCAAGTATTTATTAATGACAATCAAAATACAGCCAACAAAGAATGAACTATGTCAATTGACCTGGATCATTAATAATATGCTGTATAAAGTTAGTGTCAGTTCTCCTAGCTGTCATTTGACCAGTTTTTTCATACCTACTAATCTATTTTGTTGCTACTACCATCTTTCCTAAAAGCAGTTACTGCCATGGTAGACCTTAGAAGCTCTATGGTCCTTACATCTGAGATTTTTTAAAAGCTTTATAAACATTAATTAAATGCTCCAAATATCTCTGTAAAACATTTTTTTTTTTTTGAAAAGCTATCCCAACATCTGAATGTGGTACAAGAAGCAAAAGACAGTGCCTTAAAAATGAGAATTAAAAAAAGCATCCTTTCACATTTTTTGGATTCTGGTAGCAACATATAATTTTAGTAAGAAAAAGACATCTGTTAAAGCCCAGCAGTCAAAGAAGTCAGCTCATCCCCCCCAAGAAATAACTGGTTTTAATACAAGAAATGTGTATGAATCATTTTGTATAGTATTTGAAAAAAAATGGATCATGGAAGTTTGATCATTTTTCCCCTTAAATTTGAAGGATTACTTGGAAATGATAATTAAGGTTTTAAAATACACAAAAATGAACTGATTAACCATTTAAGACACCAAATCACAATTTCTAAGTAGGACTTCTTTTTTAAGTAAAAAAAATGCTAGGCAAATATAAATGTATTTAGAAAAAGAGAATCCTAGAATTTAAATTGGAAGGGACCTCAGGTGTCATCTAATCCAAATACTACTTGAGCAGAAATCACCCCAACAACATTCCTCACTATTGATCATCCAACCTCAGCAGTGAGATGGGACCCACTTTTTCACCTTATGCTTCAGCTAGGTGACATAGTTGATGGAGTGCTAGGCCTGGAATCAGGAAGAAGTGAGCTCAGTTCTGACTGCAGACACCTACTAGATGTGTGGCCCTAGGCAAATCACTTGTTCTGCCTCAGTTTCTTTATCTGTAAAATGGAGATAATAGAACCTAACTCCTCAGGTTGCTGTGAGGATCAAATGAGATAATAATTGTGAAGCACTTAGTGCAATACATATGGCACATAGTGATAAGTTCTAATTGTTAGGAATTTCTTCCTTATATTGAACCAAAACTTGCCTCTTGGTAACTTCAACCACTTCTTCCTAATTACCAACCTCCTCAATGGTCAGTCACTTCAGCCAACAATAAAATCTTCAGGGAGTAATTATTAATTCACCTTATGATCCAGTGATCTTTCTAAGACTGTCTATGCCTGGGGAAAGGGAGATGCTAGAGGTCTCACCTGGTGTTTGGCCACTGGGTAGATAGTACACCCTATATCAGGGGTTGATTTTTGTTTGTTTTCTGTTATTGATGAGGAAAGACTGACTCTCCCAGGGAGGAGCGAATGGAAAGGGATAGATATAGGTCACTTGTGTGGCAGCTATGGGAAGGAAACTCACTGAAAAATAATCTTGTTGGTTCACTCTAAATGTTACTATCTAGGAACAAAGTCTGAATTATGTCACTTTTGTTATGATTCTTGTGAAATGATATTGAATTGGGAGGGCAGTGGTGTGGATATTTAGTGGTGTTGAAATGTTCTCATTGAACTTGTTTCTAAGAAAAAAAAGACATCCTTGTTCTTGTTGTTTCTTCACTTGAATTATTGCTTTCTAGCCTTAGGGTGTTCATATCCTCCCAACTCTGAACTGGCATTGTTAAATTTATATTTGTAGCCAAAGCCAATGATAGTAGGAGGACTAATAAGAGAAAGAGCTTACTCCAACATCTTAGTTAGCACATATAGTGAATGCCTCTGGGGTCCTTCACCAATAGCAGTTACTGCACTGTGCTCGGGAAAGAATTGTTTGAACAGCTTTGACTAAATTATTGCATTCACACCCTTGCCCCAGGATTGGTTTGATTTGATTTAGTTTGTCTTTTTTGAAGAGCTACTTTAACTTTACCGGTTCACCAACATCACAGTTGTGTTACAGCTGATAAAGATAATGATCTGCAATGAGAAAGGAAATGTTACTCAGGGGATAAGAACTATATCTCTCATTTTACTGTCATAGTAAATTCCTAAATCAGGAAATTCCTCTACTAATGCAAGTAATTATCTTCTGTACAATTTATATATACATGCCACAAATTAAGAGTTTAAGTGACTTGCCTAGTGTTACACAACCAGCATATTTGAAAGGCAAGATTTGAATCTAGGTCTTCCTAGCTAAGAGATCAGCTTTATCTATGATGCCTCTCAGTATACAAGTGATATATTTAATTTTTATTTAAACATTTACTTGTCAATAAACTATTCTCTTTCAGAGACTTGTTTTCTACTGTCCTACCCCTAGAATATTTGTGTCAAGTTTTTTTTTAATTACACACACATACATACATAGAGACAGATACACACATACACATGCACGTGTATGTATGTATAGAATTATATCATGCTATTGATGGGGTATGGGCCCAAGCCAAGACCTTTGCCCCTTTCTATAAAATGAATTTGGCTCCCATTTGTCTATGGCCCCAGAAAACCCTTATACTTCATTCAACTGCCCTTTCCTTATCTCTTATTCTTATTCTGATCTTTCCCTATCTCTCTAAGAAGTCTGTCCTTGAAATCCTAAGGAAGAAACCTAGTCTTTGATCCCGGCTTTGATCTTATCAACCTCTTCCTTCCAGTTCTTTGTTATCCTGATAAAAGCCTAGTCCTTCATAGTCTATTGCCAGGTGACCCTATCCAGACAGTCCTATTCTCCCTAAACTCCTCTCACAGTCATCCAGATAACTTTTCCTAGCCCCTCCTCTGGTCACCCAAAATTATTTGAGTGTATTGAAGATTCACCCTGGCCCCCATTTAAATGCTGAGACTTTCTCATGTCCACTCGTCCTTATGGGCATCACTAATGTTCAGATTCCTTAAGAGTCTGGCCAAATAGTTTATCTCTAATAAACTTTTTCTCTGGCTCAAAGAAGATTTGGGTTGCATTCATTCAGGCAGGGCCTGTGTATAGTGATCTCGGGGTCCTAGCATCCCTAGGCCTCTAGACCTCATCACTATGACTAAGGACATGATTTAAAGCAAGTTTTGTTAAGACTCCTATAACTTTAGCTTCCAGATGAGTTACTAAAAATAGTGTCAACACATGAATCATTTTGCTTCCAGTCAGAGTAGATCTGCTACATTCATACTTCAAAAAATCCAATGTTTCATAGTTTTCTCAGTATGGGTACTCCCTTTGTTGACAGAATTCAATTATATACTTCCTTCCTGGAAGATCTTTATGAGTTGCTATGGTGAAAAAGTACATCCCTCTCTATCTAACTTGATTTTTCTTCTCATATATTCCACTTTACTTCCTTTCATACTAGAATCATCCTACTTCTGGTCCTAAACACCACTCGCTTAAACTCGTAATAAGTTCTTAAGTATCCCCCTTTGTTCTGGACTTATCCTTCTTCAAACTAACCTTTAGACAGCTACTAAGTTAATCTTGCCAATTCACAGTCATTTTATTAAAAACTTCAGGGAATCTTTACTGTCAATATAATAAATAAGATAAATTCATTTGTCTGGCATTTGAGGATCTACATAATGGGGTTCCAGTTTTCCTTTCCAGTCTTATTTTATATGACTTCCTTTCACATAATTTTCATTTCATCCACACAGACTATCTCCCAAGTATATTCTCCAGTTTTCTTACTCCATTCAACTTAATGGCATAGTGGATAGGGTGTACACCTGAAGTAAGGAAAAGTCGAACTCAAATCTGGCCTCAGATTGGCTGTGTGACCCTGTATATCTCATCTAAATTGTTTGCTTCTATTTCCTTTTCTATAAAATGGGGCTAATAATAGCATCCATCATTCCAGTTCATTGTAAGGATAAAATGTGATATTTGTAAAGCACTTTGAAAACCTTAATAAATAATACATACATATATATATATATATATATATATATATATATATATATATATATATATGCATATATATATATATATATATGCATATATATATATATATAATACAATAACACTATTTTATATGCAAAGAATAATATGTTTGAATATAAATAATAAATTTAAGGTAGTAGTAGTAGTAGTAGTAGTAGTAGTAGTAGTAGTAGTAGTAGTAGTATTTTCAGCTAGCCAAATGACTGATCACATCTTTAACCATTAAAATCACCTTCTTCTGTCACCTTTCATCTCAGGTGACTTTCATCAGAAACATTTTCCTATCTTCCACCCACTTCATATCATGACTTTTTTTTATAACAATTTCTCTGTATTTTCCCTCTGTCTTAATAATTTTCCCTTGTATAATGTATGTCTCTCACTTTTATGTTTTATTTTCCCTGATGGAATGCAAACTATTTGAGGGCAATAATAGTGTAGTTTTTCATCCTTGTCTATAACAAATAGCTAGCTTACTTCCTTGTATATATTTCTTTTCCTTAACATTTTTATTATTTTTTGGGGGTATTTAACTGCTAGGTTGTGCTGTGGATAGAGTACTGTGTCTGGAGTCAGGAAGACTCATCTTACCGAGTTGAAATCTGGCCTTAGATACTTACTAGTGGGGTGACCCTGAGCAAGTCACTTAACTCTACTCGTCTCAGTTTCCTCATCTATTAAATCAGCTGGAGAAGGAAATGGCAAACCATGCCAGCATCTTTGCCAAGAAAATTTCAGATGGGGCCATGCAGAGTCAGACATGAGTGAAAAAATGACTGAACACTATTTCCAAAAATATCCCTTTCTCCTCAAGCCCACTAAACTATCCCCTATAATAAAGAATATTTGTTTTAATTCCAAAAAAGAAGGCCAATTCTGTGAAACTAAATATCAGCTGAGTCTATCAGCAACTACCGTATTCCATACACTTAGTCGCATACTTTTGAAAAGGAAGGAAATGGGTATATTTTAGTTTTTTCTTCTTTGGAGAAAAGTTTTATGATTAAAATTCCATACTTCATTTTTTATGTTTCTGTGTTTTTCTTTCCATTTACATCATTGCAACCATCATATATACTGTTTTTCTTCTTCACTTTGAGTCAATTCATTTGTCTTCCCATGTTTATATTCTTTATATTCTATTATATTCACATGGCAGTTTGTTCAGATATTCCTCAATTGATGGGCTTCTACTCCTGCCCCTACCATCTTTTCTAGTCCTTTGCCTTCCATACAATTCAATGTTATATGCTTCAGGCACTTGTGAATTCAGGGATATGAGTTGTCTCTTCATCCACATAGACTACAATTCCTTGATGATGCCCACATTATATTGTGGTACAGTTAGGTCGCATAGTACATAGAGCTCTGAATTTTGAGACTAGAAGATTTAAATTCCAATCCTGTTTCAGATACTTACTAGCTGTGTGAGCCTGGACAAGCCACCTAACTTTTCTTAGCTTTAGTATCCTAATCTTTAAAATGTGGCTAGTAATACCTCCCAGGTTGTTGTGACCAGAAAATGAGATAGTTGGAAAGCTCTTTTCCAACTTTAAAGCCCTAAATAGATGCTAGTTGTTAGATTCTTTAACAGTTGATATAACTGGGAAAAAAACCCCTTCAACTCCAAATAACCTTGTTAGAACTCATTTGGGCTGTTCCTCAGTCAATGGGCAGATTGTCTATCCCAAGGGCTATATTTGAAGCCTTGGGATGACCTATTAAAATACATGCTTTTGAGCATAGCCAGGGTCACCTCCACACTACAATGAGACTTCACAGTCAGATTCCAGGGGTAGTTTTGCATTTAGTAGGTACTAAATAATTGTGTGTTGTTGTTGCTGGAAAATCAATTTTGTATGATTTAAACCTTCATTATAGAAGATGTAGAGATCTCATATATTAACAAAGATCAAATATGCAGTTGAAAGCTGAAAAGAAATTACTTATTTAGTGTAGCTAAGCAGTTTGGCATCTGAAGTGTTGGCTCCAGCATTTTTAGCATCATGTCATACATTTTTAGTGAGATTTAATTTCAGATGATTCATTTGCTACTTTAAAGACTGTAAAATCCTTGATAATGCCTTTGCTTTATGTCAACCAGAATGTGTCATGCTCAGAAAGAGGATGCTGCTAGTTCTGGGTTGATGGTTTCAGAGACCACATTTCACTGAGTTTCCTGGGGTTTCCTGAAGATCTTATGGATAACATGCCAATGGGGAGGCTGCTTGAGGTATTATTTTGATATTCAAACTGGTACAAACATTCTACATTCACATAATAACTAGAGATTAAATTATCCTTTCCTTTGAGGAAAAATCTCTTCCATACTTGTGTAGAAATAGCCATAGAGAGAACATAGTTCCTTTTTCCTTTTTATAAATAGCCCCTTTCCCTTAGGGATAATAATATCTAGGTAAAAATAGTTCCAAATAAACATGAAAAATATCTAAAGCAGATTGATATACTGAAATGATTTCTTAATGTTTTTTAAAAAAATGAAGGAACTCTCTTGGGTGACCATGTACCCTAAGATCACTGGGATAGGAGGCTTGAATTCTTGTCTCTCCTGTTACTGACTAAATGTGTGGTGTTGGGAAGGTTATTTTATATCTCTCTGCCCCTTTTTCTCATTAATAAAACATGGAAAATAATAATTACCTCACTCATTTACAGGAGTAGTGGATCACAGATTTAGAGCCGGTAAGCATCTTAAAAACTATCTAATTCAAGTCCTTCTTTTTGTAGGTAAGAGGTCTAGAGAAACAATGATTTGCATTAAGGTCACATAGTGGGAAGCAACAGAACTGGAAATTTGAACCCAGGACCTCTACTCCAAATTTAGCATTCTCTCCACTAGCCCTCATCTTTTTAATAAATTTAATTTACAATGTAAAAGACTGTTAGCTAAAAGTCCAGTGGTTATTTTAGAACCAAAGAATCTTAGGACTGGATTCTCAGAACCTCAGAAATCCCTCAGTCCAACTCATACCTGAATAATTATGCACTCCACAGGACACCTAACAAGTGTCATTCATCTTTGAATTAAAAATCTTGGTGAGAGGAAAGACATTACATCCTTAAGGAAACCATTCCTTATTTTTGCTTCATATAATAATTTTGTAAGTATTATTTTGATTGCATAAATTTTTCTAATCATCCATCTGTCTTGTTCTGTTGACTCCTGGCATAGAAGCAATCATGGGTCCCCAAAGGTTGTGCCAGTGGAACAAAGGACATAGACTGTATACCTATGGTTCAAGGACTAGTCCAAACAAATTCAGAGAGGTTCTTAACCAGAAGAAGGGCTACTAAGTAATGATGACCACTCATCAATTGTGAACCATTAAGACTGTCTTCTAAGGTATGGAAGCCTGCAATCAGAGTCAGTAGAGAGAGCACTTCTATCAACAGCATAATGGATCTTGAAATGATGAACTCTTCAAAAATATTTAGTTAACACCTACACCACACACAAACCTTTGTCAATAATTCTTTTCTTTTATTCAAATCATTAATAATTACTATCCTTTGACCAAAGTCTTTTTCCTGCTCTCTTCTCCTATATTCATATATAACTCAATAGAGTTACCTAATACTGAAAAATCTAGTGACATTCATCCCCACATCAATATCCATTCCAGGAATCTTCTAGAATAGTTTTACAATGAACCTTATCATTATAGAGAATGGTTCTGCTCCTGAACTTTGGAGTTTTTTTCCTCTGTCCACAAGCACTTATCCTTTGTACATCACTTTCTTGTCTCTCTTAAAATGAAAAGCCCATTTTTGCCCTAAAAGTTCCATCTCTTCCACAATATTTGGATTACTCTTATCACTGGTGATTTAACTTCTATCTTTTGTGTCATAGCTCAGATCTTACCTCTTTCATGAAGATTTCTCTGGCTAGTCCGACTTATATATATTAATCACTTTTTTATTTGAGCACTGTTAATTTTGGCACTTGGTATTACATTATTTTCCCCATATAATATATGCACATATGTACATATAGATAGATAAATAGATAGATAGATAGATAGATAGATAGATAGATAGATAGATAGATATGCACACATGTATTTATATATGTGTTTTTAAAAATGGGAACTTCTTTCCCAACCTTATGTCAAGCTACTAAGGAAAATTAATTTTAACACTGTATCATATAATTATTATATTATTAATAGGTAATATTCCCTTTTTTATCACAACCCTTTCTTTTCAGTTTAACTCAAAGAGAGAAACCAAGAAGTGACTAAGGAATGTGGTCCCATTCTAGCCCTTCTCAAGGCCTTGAAATGACCTCTCTGTTTGTTTTTTAAACAGAAATTAACCTGAACTTGTCCATTTTACAAAGAAGTGATGTTTGTATTCTTGTTTCTAATGAAAGTTGGTGGTGACCTGATTTACAGGAAAGTAAGCCAAGGAAGATCCTGATTAGGTTGATTTTCTTTGTCCAGATTGCTCAAGGCTGCTGAATTTTGTGACCAAGCTTCTTTTTCCAGCTGACTCTCCTCCCCCCAACTATGAAGTGATCTCAGAGTTGCCTTTTGCTTCTTAGGGGAGGTCCCAATGATGTGCTATCAGAAGGAAGAGACCTGGATTTAAAGTGGTCTGGGAAGCTTCCTTGGTAAAGCATAACCAGAACTTTTTTTCTCTTGGAATTTCATTCACCATGCTACTTACTATCCATGAGTTCTATTACAGGCAAACTGATCTACAAGCTATTTCTCAAACTTTATACTCCTTTTCCTGTAATAATTGTGGTAGTTCACATTTTTGTTGTTCACTCATTTCAATTGTAACCAACTCTTTGTGACTCCATTGGGGGTTTTGTTGGCAAAGATACTGGAGTGATTTGCCATTTCCTTCTCCAGCTCATTTTACAGGTAAGGAAGGTAAGGCAAAGAGGGTTAAAAACCTTGCCCATGGTCACATAGCTAGGAAGTGTCTGAGGCTGGATTCTTACTTAGATCTTCCTGACTCTAGGCCAAGCTAGTTATCCACTGAGCCACCTACATGTCCATAATTCTTATTTATACAGAGCTTTAAAGTTTGCAAAACACTTTAACTTACTTCATTTCCCATTTCTATAAATTTACTCAAGCCAGTGTAGAACTCTGAATGTGAGAACTGCTCATTCTGATACAGATCAGCTATTGATTTGTAACTTAAGATCTTTGATGGTTGCCTGCTGTTGTTTCAAAGTAAGACTTATAATCACATCTTCTTGACTTCAGCGCTGTTTCTTAGGCCCTTAATAAATGTTTGCTTAAATGAATTGTACAGCTGAGTAAGGCTGTGTATATTGGTAATCCCAGGTATTGGGGCTGAGACTGACATATTTACTGAGCTAGGGACTTCTGACTTGCAGCAAATTATGCAGATCAGGAGTATGCATTAATTCTGCATCAATTAGGTGGGCCCCCAGAGCAGAAGGGTAATTAGGCTGCACAAGGAGATGTGAATAGTCATGAATAGAGTTGATCAATGTACTCATGCCAGATAGTAGTATTATCAGATCAATGAGTAACCCCTATACTTCCAACCTGAGGAGAGTCAGGAGTAAAAAAAGGGAAAGCAAAAGAGAAAGGAAGGAAAGAAGAAATGGAAGAAGGAAGGAAAAAAGAAATAAATGGAGGAAGGGAAGAAGGAAGAAAAAAGAAGGAAGGAAAAGAGAGAGGAAGAAAGAAAGGAAGGAAGGAAAGAAGGAAAGAAGGGAGGAAGGAAGGAAGAAAAAAGGAAGGAAAGGACAAAAGAGAGAGAGGGAGGAAGATGGGGAGAGGAAGGAAGGAAGGAAATAAAAAAAAAGGAAGCTAAATGGTGGCAGACGAGAAAACTCTTCTTGATTAGAATATGTGGTTTCATCAGAAAACAATGGAAATTGTTTTCTTGTGAGGCTTAACAAAATCACTCTCATTATCATTGTGTATATATGTGTGCATATATATATATATATATATATATATATATATATATATATATATATGTATGTATACACACATATATATGCATAAGTGTATGTGTATATATGTAGCACTGGACCTGGAGTCAGGAACACCTGCCTTCAAATCTGGCCTCAGGCATTTATTACCTGTTTGACCCTGGAGAAGTCACTTAAGCTCTGTTTGTTTTAATCCACTGGAGAAGGAAATGATGAATCATTTCAATATCTTTGCCAAGAAAACCCATGGGCAGTATTAGTGTGCTATGATCCATGGGGTCACAAAGAGTCAGGTATGATTGAATAACTGAATGACAACACAACAACAAGTATTATATATGTATGTATACATGCATAGATACATACATGTATGCATATTACATATATACATACACATATTACACACTTGTGTTTATAAAGCCAGATTTTGTGGTACATTTAATTAGGAAAGAGACTGAACAATGATAGTATAATACAGATTGTAGTATCAGTGGATACTTCATAGAAAAGTAAGGATATAAATGGGTAGATGCTCTTATTTTTAGTGATAATAACACACATGTACTTCCTTAAATTCTATTCTCTTTAAACATGTTCTAGAAAATGTGAGTGTGTATTAAATAATAATAGCCATGATTCCATCATCGTTTCATTTTTCCCCACAATTTACCCACATTTGCAGGAAATTTGTCATTTTGTAAAGTAACTGAATAAGTTGTAATGCTATTAAAGTATTTGTTATATTGGTGGACCCCTGGTGTTCTGTTTAAAGGTCTGATTTTAGAATCAGGAAGACCTGCATTCAAGTTCTGCCTATAAAACATACCACATTATCCTCAACCAAGTACTTACCATTTTAGTGTGTAGAGCAATCCTCAAGGATTATTTTAAGTGATTTTATACTTGGAAAGCAAGAACTTACAGTGTTTATAAATTGCAGAAATAGTCACCGAGTCCCCTATCCAATAAATATGGTATAAACTAGAGTAAAGCTTGCCTAAAATACATGGTGAGAAATTGCTATAATAAAAAGAATGTTTGATTGGGAATTAAGAGCCTGAGGTTCTGGGTCTAGTTCTGCCACTATTTCACAGAAATGAAGTTTTTGAGAAAACTCAAATAGGGGTCACTTTCCTCAAAAAGGATGGGAGGGGTTTGGATCAGGTCTCAAAGATCCCCCATTTTAACATTACATAATTCTCTAAAAGCATTTGATGACTGGTTTCTACTTTTGAAGACCCTTTTACATGACCCTAAAAATCTGGAAGCTACAGCTATGACACGTTATTCGCTTATTAGCATTTCAAATAGTCTAAAGTACTTCTATAATAAAGAATTCCATGCTATGCAATATTCTTCTCACCCACTGTATTATCTGCTCCATCACTGGTTTGCTTAATGAGAAACAGGTGGCACATTTTCAAATGCTCCCATTTATTTGTTTGACATAAACTTGTTTTCCATATTTTTTCCATGGCTCTTTAATTTACTTGTTACAACATTGCTCTCTTTGCCTGTACAATTAAAAAATAATCTCAAGGTCTATTGTACGCATTATCTAGTTGTACATCTGCAGTAAAGCATTCTTGGTGCCATAGAGAATTCCACATGAGGAAACAGAAATGGGGAATTTGTAGATAAAGTGGAAAAATGACTTTAAAAGATATGCACCAAGGTAAAATCTTGAGTGGAGAAAACTAATTTCTGCATTTCTTTTAATCATGAAAGGTAGAAAATGAATATAATTCAGACTTAAATCTTGGTTCAATTTATCACTACCAAATTCATATGAATAGAATTATGCTAAGTTTCCCTTATATGCACATCCAGGAAATTAATATAATATGTAATACTAAGATAAAAATAAACTAAAATAAAAATGACTATTAAAATGATTAATTCCCCAGCAATTTCAACTCAGAGTTTCTTCTGGTACATGAAATGAGTTCCATAAATAAAATATTTTGTGATCCAATAAGTTGAAAAATCTTATTAAAAAGTAAGGTATCTTCACTCTTCTGATGAATAATCAAAAATGTCTATTAGTCTAGCCAAGTTCAGTGAGATTCATTACCAGTTTCACCGCAAGTTGATGGATTTTCACCACAACAATTCTCCAAGATTTCTCACTAATTTGAAGAGATTTCACCATTGTTTATTGGTGAAAGGGATATCTATCCATACTGAATAAATCAGATCCTTGACACATCAGAAAAAGAAAAACACCTCATTAATGCAACATGGAGAATGAGAAAATTAAATAAATTCCAAAAATAAAATAAAATATAAGACATAGATTTAGAGATGAAAGAGACCTTAAAGGTATAAGTTCTCATTTGTAAAGTGATGAAACTAAAGGTTCCAAGGAGCAAAATAAAACAAATTATATCATTTCATCAAAAATATCTGTGAATTGGAGCAGCTCTTCACCTACCAAGCCCAGTTACATGATTGAAAGGCTAGTAGCCTAATCTAAAATGCAACAGAAGCTACCTTGAGTGAGTCGATGCCTCTCTGCAGTCCCATCATGTCCAGCAGGATAGATGCTTAATAAATATTTTTAATGTTCATGAATTTTATCATGCCAAAAGTTTTGTCAGTGAATTTAATTCTAAATTTTGGGTGTGGTCTTGCTCAGGTTATTTGAGAGAAATATAGTACAGAGCAAAAAAAAAAGTGATATGATGCTTTAGGCCATTTCTATAAATTGTACCAGGATGAAGCAGAAATTCTCTGACTTTAGTGCATCACATGATACAGGAAATATTTACTTGATAAATCTCCTGCCACTGAGTCTTTACACAGGCTGTCCCTCATTGCTGGACTACTCTCTCCCATTTTCTCTGTTTTCCAGAAACCCTAGATGCCTTCAAAGCTCAGCTTAAGCATTATGTTCTGCATGAAGCCTTTTCCTCATCCCCAACCATTAGCAGCCATCTCCCCCAAAATCTCCTTCTAGAAAATTTGTAGATATTTTGTATTTTCTTAAATGTATAAATGTTGTTTTCTTTGATGGGGTGTAAACTTGTTTTTGATTTATGGAATGAAACAAACATTTCAATAATTTAGCATAATAAAAAGACGACTGCACATGAAACTGCAAATCTATTATGTATAACTTGTTATTCCTTTTAAATAATAAAATTATCATATACATTTCCTATTTTTCCCTTTTTTTCTTCCCTCTCCTTATCTCCTATCCTAGAGATTGCTACCATTAAACATATGCACACACACACACACACACACACACACACATGACACACGCACATAAACACATACATAAATTTTTTATACATACTTCTCTTTATCAGTTCTTTCTCTGGATTCAGATAGCATTTTCTTCACATGTCCTAAAGGACATATTCCCTAAAGGAATTTTTTTTTTATTTTGTGTATTTGTAATAGTCAAAATTACTCAGTCACTAAGAGTGATTTTCATTCGAGTGATCAAAAGTCACTCGAAATCTTTCTGTTTTTTTTTTTTGATGTGTGCACTTTTGTTTGAATTGGTCTTAAGTCAGTGTACAGTGTCTTCCGCTTTCCCAAGTACTGGCACCAATCTCATAAAACTCACTGTGAGATTGTGAAATCTTCATTCACATCTATATTGGGGGCAGGGAGGGAATTTAGGGGGCCATTTATTATGTGTGACAATTTATTTTTTGGGGGTTTTTTTTGGTGAGGCAATTGGGGTTAAATGGCTTGCCCAGGGTCACACAGCTAGTGAGTGTTATGTGTTGAGGCTGTATTTGAACCAGGTCCTCCTGACTCCAGGGCCAGTGCTCTATCCATTGTGCCACCTAGCTTTCCCGTGGATGGAAATTAAAAAAAAAAGAACTCTTACTAAGGTGGAAGACACAAAAAGGTTTTTTTTGAAAGGATTGCATCATTTAAATGTAAAGCAGTACAATGCCTTTCCCAGTCACCTTCTCCCCATATGAATTTTTTTTTAATGTGGCTCCTTTGCTGTAGCAGAGGACAGCCTTCATAGAGGCCTGTAACTCTGTAACAATGCATTATACAATATTTGGAATAATTATTTTTTAAAATGTACAGAGTCCTGAAGACACACTGTAGAATTTCAAGGTTTTGTGCCCCCAACATGCATAAATTGTTCATCACCTTCACTGTTCTAGTTTTCATATTCTGAGTCAAGTGCAAAAAAAAAAATGCCATGTCAATTTCATCTCTTTTTGGGAGGGGCAGGGCAATCATTATGTCACACCCTTTGACAAAAAAAAAAAGAAACAAAAAAACCCCACGAACTCCATTTAGAAGCATTTGCAGTGGACAATGGAAGGCCCAGATTCATCATACTCCTGCTTGCTGATCCACATCTAGTGGAAGGTGGAAAGAGATGCCAGTATGGAGGCTCCAATCCAGAGTATTTGTGCTCAGGTGGGGCAATGATCTTGATTTTCATTGCGCTAGGAGCTAGGGCCATAATCCCCTTCTGGATCCTGTCAGCAATGCCTGGGTACATGATGGTACCACCAGAAGAGTATTGGCATATAAATTCTTAGGATATCAACATCACACTTCATGATTGAGCTGAAGGTAGTTTCATGGATTTCACAGGATGCTGTAACTAAGAAATAAGTTTGGGAGAGAGCTTCTGAGCATTGGAACCTCTCATTGCCAATAGTAATAACCTGACCATCAGGAAACTCATAGCTCTTTTCCAGAGAGGAGCTAGATGCAGCAGTGGCTATCTCCTGCTCTAAGTCTAGAGCAACATAACACAGCTTCTCCTTGATGTCTAGCACAATTTCCCTCTCAGCTGTGGTAGTGAAACTGTACCCTCTCTTGGTCAGGATCTTCATGAAGTAGTCTGTCAGATCATGACCAGCCGGATCCAGAACAAGGATGGTGTGGGGAACAGCATAACCTTCACAGATGGGCACAGAGTGGGTCAGGCCATCACTGGAATCCATCATAATACTAGTGGTATGACCAGAGGCATACAGGGACAGCACAGCCTAGATGGCCATGGCTGGGGATTGAAGGTTTCAAACACAATCTGAGTCATCTTCTCTCTGTTGGCTTTGGGTTTCAGGGGGGCTTCTGTAAGCAGCACAGGGTGCTCTTCAGGGGCCACATGCAGCCCATTGTAGAAAGTATGATGCCAGATTTTCTCCATGTCATCCCAGTTGGTGATAATACCATGTCCAATGGGGTCAATTCAGGGTTCCTTGCTACATCCCCCATGTAGCTGTCTTTCTGGCCGATACCCACTATCACATCCTGAGGTCTGTAGCATCCAACAATGGAAGTGAAGACAGCCCAAGGGGCATCATTTCCTGCAAAGCCAGCTTTGCACATTCCAGAGCCATTATCAACAAAGAGAGCAGCAACATGATCATCCATGGTGAACTTTGAAGTGGCAAGATTAACCCTTAAGAGAGAGAGAAGAGGTGGTGCCACACCTGGAGGCAGCAGGGAGGCAAGTGCACGCTGGGTGGAAGAGCTCCCAGCTTTTAAAGTCATTCTTAAAACAATATTGCTGTTACTGTATACAATGTTCTCTTGGTTCTGTTCATTTTGCTCTTCATTATTTAGTGTAAGACTTTCCATGTTTTTTTTCTAAGATCATTGAGTTCATTGTTTCTTATAGCACAACAGTATTCTATCACAACCACATACCACAACTTGTTTAGCCAGTCCCCAATTGATGGGCATCTCTGCAATTTCCACTTCTTTGCCACCACAAAGAGAGCTGCTATAAACATTTTATAACTTCTTTAGGAAAGACAGGGCTTCATTTTCTTTGAATCCTCAGCACCTAGCAGTGTCTGCATATACTTAGTGCTAAATAAATGTTTCCCATTTCATTAAAATGGCCATAGATTCAGTGATAAGTAGAATCAGAAAATCATGTTTTTTGGAAAGGGCCCAAGGAACCATCTAGTCAAACCTCTCGCTGAAGCATGAATCCCCTGACAAGTGTTTATCCATCACTTTGAAGACTCAATTTGGAGAGAGGGGATGGAAACTCATTGCCTTTTGAGACAGTCTATTATTGACTGCCTGTAATTATTAGTTTGCTCTTCCTTATACTGTGCTAAAATATATCTTCTCCATACAAATGGAGGTAGTTATTTGTGAGGTAGACTGAAGAGCCTAATTTATCTCCATAACTTTTCTGGAATCTATTACTACACATACACACATGTTATTCAATTACTCAGTTACTACACATAGACACATGTTATTCAGATACTTTTGGTTTGTTAAATGATAGGACATATAATGCTCTAGGGTAATTACATTTTTTTTTGAGGCAACCAGGATTAAGTAATTTGCCCAGGGTCACACAACTAATGAGTGTTATGTGTCTGAGGCCAGATTTGAACTCAGGTCCTCGTGACTCCAGGGCCAGTATGCTATCCACTGTACCACCTAGCTTCCCCAGGTAATAGCATTTTTGATAATCATAGATAGAGAACAGTTCTGCAAGAAAAAACCCTGATGAACTTGTATTGTGTGTGTGTGTGTGTGTGTGTGTGTGTGTGTGTGCGTGAATCTCTTCCCATTGTCTGTTTAAATTGTATGTTATTCTTTAGTCTGTAGTGAATTGAGCTCACTATGTTGGCAGTTTCTTGTTAGTCAGGGAGGCACAGGCTGAAATTCCAGGCATCATCAATCTTTATGGGTTCCAGCTGCTAATGGGCACTTGTACAGCAACCAAATTCTATTTGACTGAAGGTGAGTGGATCAAAGGAATGGCATGGGACAGAGTATACAAATTCCTTTCTGTGGTGGCATATTTCTAAGCAACAATGATTTTTCAGGTCACATAGACTGTATATCCCTGATTCTTTTTACACAGTAGAAAACTAACTAGTAGGGAATTGAAATTTTGAAGAAGGAACGGTAAAGCAAGGAATGAATGATAAGGTGATCTGACTTCTACTGTTGGCTCTTAAATTGACAAGCTATGTGATTTCAGGCAAATCGGTTTTATAGTTTTTAAAAGGAAGATGATACTTGTACTAACTACACAGAGGTTGTTGTAAAGCTTAAATAAGCTAAGTGTTTCATTGTAAACATAGGAAAATAATATAACTGAAATTATTATTATTATTGCTGTGATTGAGATAAGGATGACTATCAATTTGAGCAGCTAGGTGACCCACTGGATAAAGTACCAGGCCTGAAATCAGGAAGATATGAGTTCAAATCTGGCCTCAGACACTCACTGGCTGTGTGACCCTGGGCAAGTCACTTAACTCTGTTTGCCTTAGTTTCCTTATCTGGAAAAGGAAATAACAAACCACTCTAGTGGCTGTTAAGATGAGAACAATGCAAATGGGATCATGAAGAGTTGAATATGACTGAACAACAGCATCATTTATTATGTCATTACAAGCACAATGGAGCCTCAAAGAATTAATTTTATGTGATTTCTTATAGTCCATTTTTGTACTTATACTATTTTGGCTTGGGAATACTGATCATTGCAGCTATCAGAATGAGCCAGTGAACCTGGCAGACCAAAACTTCTTTTGTTTGCACAAATCACATTTGTGGATGTGCAGCCAGCATTCCAAATCCACTAGAATTCCTCCAAGACCTCGCTCTCTGTCAACTTGAGGTTTTGAGACAGTCAAACTGCCTAAGCAAGAAGGCAAGTTAGAAGAAGGGGAATCATACTGGTTACTTTCTATATGGACTAAAGATACACAGAACCCCAGCATGTGCATAGAGATACTTAAAGAGGATCCTTTGTTGTAGTTCAGTTGTCTTGTGTCTCACTCTTGGTGACCCCATTTTGAGGTTTTCTTGGCAAAGATGCTAGAATACTTTGCCATTTCCTTCTCTAGCTCATTTTATAGATTAGGAAACTAATCACAATAGAGTTAAGTGACTTGCCCAGAGTCACACAGCTAGTAAGTTTCTGAGGCCACATTTGAATCCAGGTCTTCCTGATTCCCAACCTAGTGCTCTATTTACTATGTCACCCAGGTGCCCCAGAGAGGGTCCCACATACCTTCCAATCTACTAGTAGATGTCAGAATTGAAACACAGCAGTTTTAATCATAGTGATAGTAAATCACATTTACATAGCACTTTAGAACTAACAAATATTCCTCCTCCCAGCAACTGGGTGAAATAAGTAGCACTCAGATTTTCCAAAGAATTCTGATTAAATATGCTAAACTTAAATGTTTGACTAAAAAATTCAGTGACTGAAATAAATTTCAAATCCATAAAACTATGCCACCCAATGGTTCAGAGGTTAAATTATAACTCTACCTTCTCTTAAATTCTATGTGACATTATCTATACCACTCATTTTGACACTTAACACTGTTATATTGCCTAACATTAGCTTTTATTCTCGTGCATGTGTGTGTCAATCGAGGAAGGGGGATCAAAGGAGTAGAAGAGGGGAAGGAGAGGAGAAGAGGAAAGGAGAAAAGAGAAAAGGCAAAATGGATTGTAAGCTTGTAAAGAACAGACTTTTTTTGAATTTTATTTGTATCTCCATCAGCATCTAATGCAATGCTTTTCAAATAATATGCACCAAGTAGGTTCATAAATTTAGAGCTAGAAGAAAAATGATAAATCTTCTAGTATAATCTTCTAATTTTAAAGATGGGGAAAGTTTTAAAACATTTTATATATTTTATTAAATGTTTCCCAATTATATGTAAAAATTTAACATTTATTTTTTTTAAATTGAGTTCCAAATTCCCTCCCTCCCTGAAACCCCTTCCAATTATACATGTGAAGTCATGCAAAACATACTTCAATATAGTCCTTGTTGTAAAAGAAAACAGACAAGAAAAATAAAACAAGAAAAATAAAGAAAGTTTAAAAAATAACTGTGCTTCAAGAACATTCACTTTCAGTAGTTCTCTCTCTGGAGGTGGATAATGCTTTTCATCATGTATCCCTTGGAATTATCTAAGATTATTGTTTTGATTTGAGTAGCCATGTATTTCACAGTTGATTTTCCTTATAGTATTGCTGTTACTGTGGACAGTGTTCTCCTGGTTCTGCTCACTTTACTTTGCATGAATGCATTGATATAAGTTTTACCAGGTTTTTCTAAAACCATCTTGCTCAACATTTCCTCTTTTTGTTGTTGTTCAGTAGTTTCAGTCATTTCTGACACTTTGTGACCCCATTTGGGGTTTTCTTGGCAAAGATACTGAAGTGGTTTGCCAGTTCCTCCTCTAGCTCATTTTACAGATGGGGAAACCAAGACATAAAAAGTTAAATGACTTGCCCAGAGTCACACAGCTAGTAAATGTCCAAGGCCAGATTTGAATTCAAGTTTTCCTGACTTCATGTCTAGTTCTCAATCCATTGTACCACCTAGCTATTATTTGATTTATTATAGCACAATAGTATTCTATCATAATTATATATCAAATTTGTTTAGCTGTTCCCCAACTGATGAGGATCTCCTCCATTTCTAATTCTTTTCCACCACACAAGAGCTTTTTTAAATATTTGTTTCCACAAATAGGTCATTTTCCCCTTTTCTTGATCTCTTTGGGATACAAAACGTAGTAGTGGTATTACTGGGTCAAAGGGTATCCATAGTTTTGTACCTTTTTGGGTATAGTTCCAAATTGTTCTCCAGAATCATTGAATTAGTTCACAACTCCACTAAAATGCATTACTGTCCAATTTTTCCACATCCCCTTTAGCATTTGTCATTTTCCTTTTCTGACATATTATCCAGTCTGCTAAGTGTGAGTTGGTAAAAGATGAGGAAAGTTAAACTCATGGAGATCAAGTGAACTAGGAAATATTAGATTTGAGATTGTTGTTTGTTCATTTAAATTCAGAACCTAACATGCCAGATTAACTACAGAACTTTTTGGTTGAATGAATATGATAGTCTTTGGTTACATTGTTTAAAGTTGCTACATGACAATCTCAATACATATTCACGTATCAGTTATATTCCAAAGGGACTAAGAAAAGACACCTGAAATGGCACCAGTAATGAATGTTATTGTGAAGTACTTACAAAATGCTAGGTTATCTAGCATAAGTCTCAACTGAATTTGAGTATTGTAATAAATCTTGATTTTCAGTTTTGAAAAATTTAA
The DNA here is from genome assembly GCF_003287225.1 of Phascolarctos cinereus. Taxonomy (NCBI): domain Eukaryota; kingdom Metazoa; phylum Chordata; class Mammalia; order Diprotodontia; family Phascolarctidae; genus Phascolarctos; species Phascolarctos cinereus. The sequence goes on along the minus strand of NW_027555958.1, from coordinate 393,354,331 downwards.
GTCACCATATTGAGTAGTTCATAATTATCTTCATTTTAAAATATCAAAAGGTCAGAATGTTTATTATAGAATACATGGCCAGTGACATTTAAGTCTCATTAAGTCACTTTTATAAGTGTGAAACTGGCAAGACAAAAACATTCCAATTTGCTGTTATTTTTAATTTTATTATTTAAAAGGCAGAATATTCATTAAAAATATTAAACAGTGTTTTTATTTTTCAGTATCAATTACATAAGACTCTTCTAAGGATTTCCATAAATGCTAGGGTTGAATAAAACAGAAAGCTAAAAGGACTCATTTTTTTTTCTCAGCTTTGGCTAAATTTTGACAAACAAATTCAGAAATGTCCTTGGCTTTTATGGAGGATATGTAACTTTCTTTAAGCACTTTCTTTAAGTACAACAAATTATATACAATTCTTAAGAAATGGAATGCCATATTGTTAACTGGACTATAGGCAATTACCAACTCAGAAAGGAGTTGTTTAAAAATTCATTTATAAGTCACTTGTTTCAAACTTGGAACATATTTTTCCCTCCACAGAAATAATTCTATAAATAGAGGTTAGCTTTCCAGGTCAGACTCCAAGAGCCTATTTAACCCTCAAAGTAGCTGAAATACTATTCATTTGCAAATAAAAATAGCAGAAAATGTTGCTGCAATTAAGTAAATGACACAAAATATAGAAGCAATAAAATGGAGTAAGAAATAGGGTGGGGGTTTTTTGGTTCTTTTTTTTAAATCTCAGATTAGCTTTGTGGAACAGTAGATGAAAACTAAAGATTCTAAAGGGGGTTTCTGAGCAGTTTCAGGACTTCAGGGAATGGCAGCACTGGTAGCTCTGCTGTTCAGTCCCCCAGGTAATTTCATCTGCTTGTGGTTGCAACTCCCCATATGATGCAGATCCCTGAATTATTTGAAAATTTTAATATAGACTTTGCAGTTGCCTGGGAACACTGAGAGTGACATGCCCAGTGTTGCACAGATAGTTATGTGTCAGAGGAGCAACCTGAGCTCAGGTCTTTCTAATTCCAAGATAAGTTTCTCTACCAACTACCTCCACATTCCCCCAAATTCATTTCAAAACATAGCTTTCAATTTCCTTAATAGACACAATTATATCTTTAACTACTGTATGTATTTTAGACCTGTTAGCCAAGGTTAGGGTCATATTGATTCACAGAACAAAAGAGAAAGAAATAGAGGGATGGGAAATTTTCCTAAGATAAGTAAGAAAGGGTTGAAAGGGAAAGGAGAAAGAGGAGGTATATCCCTAAGAGAAATGATTACCTAAAATTAATTTAACTGAACTGTGAGCAGAGGAGAGGTGGGAATCACAGTGCGTACATAATACTTGTATGGAGAAGGAAGAAAGGAGATCATTTTTAAAAAAATTAAAAATGAGACAACACTCCTTGTCCTAGTTCCCCCATAACAGTGCCATTAGTTCAGGAGATCTCAGTATCTTTCTGCATATCTACTCGATCAGTTGGGCATAGGAAATGAAGGACAGGGTATGCTAATGAGATATGTAGGTTATTTGTAATTCGCAAGCCTACCTTGATAAGGGAATACTTTACTAATCCATTAACTCTTATTTGAGACAAGCCACTTTTTTTCTTAAAAAAAAAACAAAACTGTTTTATCATCTGTTAAATGAGGAGTTTGGGGTTCTAATGCTACTTCTTGCTCTAACATTCTGTGTATGCTTATAAGTATGATGGCCAACTTGCTACTCTTTATACATGGCATTCCAACTTTCATCCATGGACCTCTGCCCTATCTATTCCCTGTGTCTGGAATAGCCTTCCTTCCTCATCTTCACTTGGCATTATTTATTTCCTTCTAGACTTATCTCAGGTTCCACTTTCTGCATGAAGCCTTCTGTAGTCTCCCCTAGTTGCTAGTACTACTCTCCAAGGAACTTTTGTATGTGTAAAAGAGCTATCCCTTGGAGATTGTTCAGAGTTGCCCTGCCAGGTTCTGATCAACCTTGTGAATGGTTTTGAGTCAACTTCTGGCTACTTGGTAGTCCAGCAACGAAAGGACTAAATCAACTCAGTTAACTCCAGTGACTTCCTATTGTCTCTAAGACAAAATATAAATCTCTCTGAAGCTTTTAAATTCCTATACAAGCCAGTCCCAATTTATCTTCCCAGCCTCATTGGACATTATTCCTTCTACTCTCTACCATCTAGTCAAAACACTTTCTCCCTTTTCATCACATAAAGTGTTCCATCTTTCTTTTCCTGCCTTTGTACTACTTGCCTTCTCACATGCTTGGAAGGTGCTATCAGTTTCTTTACATCTTAACCTTAGTGTCCCTTTTTATTTTTAAGATATAACCATCTTCTGCTGAAAGCCTTTCCTGGTTCTCCTCCAACCTCAATTTACTGTGTCTTTCCTCAAACACAATCTTGTGTTTAAGTACTATGTATATATTTGTATGTATTCATTATATATTTGTACTGTATATATTTAGATGCACTTGTACCCTTACCCTTTAGGATGAAAACTCTCTGTTACTAGGGATTGTTTCATTCTTTGTACTTGTACCTCCAGCATTTTCAGCTGTGCAGAGCTTACACTCAATAAATACTTGATTGATTGATTCAGTGACTAATTGACATGACAAACCCTGAGTAATTCTTTGAGTTTAATCTCTAGCTTTCCTCTGCCTGGGATAGCACCGGGGCTGGAATGACGTATCACTTAAAAAAAAAAAGAATTTACAATGGAAGCTCTTGGTTTGATTCTACAGAACACATGTAACTCTGAAGCCACCAATGTTAAACAGGGAAGGGCTGGCTCTCTCTACTCTGACAACACTATGACTTCACCAACAAGGCATCTTTGAAAGAGCCTGGGCTCCTCACTGCAATTATGGTTTTGTGTTTTTTTTTTTTCTGATCTGAAGTGAATGCCCCATGATAGATGTGTCCAGTCTTAGATAATATTTTTTTTTTTGCTTGCTGATATCTCTTATCCCCTTGATGGAATACAAGTTCATTGAGAACAAGACTTGTTTCAGTCTTGTCTCTATATACTCTATGTCTGTCACAGTGCCTGGCAAATCACAAGTGCTTTTAAATTCTTGTTGATTCTTTGCTTGATTATGTTATCCCTCTGATTATTGAATAAAATATAATATCATAAAATTCAGTATGCGATAAGGTAACATCAGTTATTGTCTTCAGAACTTTTGACTTTGCACATAGTAGATAATAAAGATATGTTGTTTTGTTATTTTTCACAGTTGTAATATTTATTTGGAATTTATTACTGATTTGAGCAAGTTGTCACATGACTTAGTCTAACCCTTTTTAGTTTCAGAAACTGATAATTCTTCATGGTGCTTCTAAAGATATCAGGTAGGATAAAATGAAGACAAGTTATGTTCTTGGCAGGATTACAAGAATGAGTCCTATGAAAAAGCAAAAAATAATACAATGTTCTTGTTTATAGAATTAGATGTGCCATTTTTATGTTGCAAATTTATAATGACCTTCTGAAACATTATCTATCTTTTGATTATGTTCCTAACGTGGTCAAAATAACTAATATCTCATAAATGTCCCTAAATTTTTTGTTGAATCAACAAATTATCAGGAATAAAGTGGACTTAAAAATGTGATATGAATAATGAGAGAAATCAGTATTTCATGTAAAATCTCACCAAATTTATAGTATTCTTCAATTCTAGCTCACTTTTCATGGATTTAAAAGGCACTTCAGAAATTGTCGGTGAACATTTCAAGTAAATGATTTCATAAATAAATCCCTTGTCAGTTTGCATTAGAATTGCTTTGTCTTTTATAAAAGTAAACTATAATTAATTGTTTGTCAATCTAATACAACTGTTTCTTAGATGTTATTAAAGAGTATACTTTCATGAGTTCAAGAGGCATCCTATATTTAAATTAATTCAGTTGCCAAGGGTTAGACTAGCTTAACCTGATATGTACAACACTCCCTTAGAAGTTGGAATAATGATAAGAAATGCGTATATAGAACCAAAAAAGGAATTGATTAAAGAGACTCTTAAAATACAATTTATGCTTGTTTACTGCCTTTGAACCTAGATGCATTAACCACCATTGGCAACTATTGTGCATGACTGGGATTAACAAGTCACATTTTCTCATATTTGAAAGAAAAATGTAATGAACGAAAGTGTGCAGAGGTCTCCTTTTACTGGAGGGTTTATTGCCTTTGAATTCTCCAATTAAAGGTAACTCAGTACAGCCCTTCTTTATGCGCAATGCTATGAGTTCAAAAATTGTACAAAAACCACTTCATTTTCATCTTGGTACAACAAAAACTTTCAAAGATTTGAGTTTAGATTTCACTCTTTAATAGAAGGGAAAGAAAGATAGAACATAGGCAACCACCATAATGATGTAGAGAAGTAAGAACATTATGCAAATAACTAAGGCTGAAAGCTTTCATCTAGGATTTTTGAATGAATCTAGACAAAAGTTTTTGTTTTGCTTTGTGGAGTGAATTGATTTGTTTTGTACCCTCTCTAAGTATCAGAATAACCAACCACTATTGTAAATAGAGAAGTGGGAGCAGGTTTTTCAGTAGTTGCTGAGCGAGATATGTTGATGGTCTTGAAATTATAGAAGTTGAAATATATAGTTATATATTCTGGAATATATGAATGAAATTGATGTTCTTTAAATATATAAATTCACTACTTCTGACAGCTGCATAGAATGAGTTAAAAAATATCTAGCCCCCTCACTTGGAATATAGTATTTCATTCCAACATCAGAGGCAGCAACTTAAAGAGGAATGATAAAGTGGGCCCTCAGTGGTGGAAAGAGTGGCAGGTTTTCCAGAAAGAAGATCTGGGTTCATCTCTTGATTTCATATTACTAGCTCAGCGACTTTACCTTTCTAAGCTTCCATGTCTTTATCTATAAATAAGGTTAATAATGGCTGCCTTGTATGATTTTTATAATAAAAGGGAAATCAGAGCTATTATAATTCCATTGGTTACTGTAATTACTTGTTGATAAAAATGATTTTGAATCAAATAATTACCTAGCTCTCTATGAGACTAATTGATATGGTAAGGGGCAGAAGTTAATTCATTCCCCCAACTGTTCTTTCTTGTCCCATTTTCATCACAAAAGAAAAAAAAAATAAGACCCTTCTTTTAGGTCTGAGAAACCGAATTTGACTACATAATTATTCAATTTTTTTTTCTTTTTTCCCTCTCTGGGAAGACATTACTAGTTATAGCAAGTCTGACTTCAGAGTCATCTATTTCATTGAAACTGGAACTTCTCGGGAGTAATAAATTATCTTTTGTCATTGTAAGTGTGTTTATGAGTTTTTCAGTGACCTTAATGGGGAATTACATTTATTATTCATTGTGAAATTATTCCAGATTAAATACTTCCTTTTGCTCCTTTGATATGAATTGAACCTTCATTCAATGGGTTGAAAATAATTTAATTTAAAAATTATATTGGTTATTTAAATTATTTACTGATCTCTGTTTAGTTCATCAAAAAATGGTTAGATATAAAATGATGACTTTTTTTTCATCCGCAGAAACTCAAAAAAAGTTTCAAATGAGTCATATATAGGATATTGCATCCTGAACCATTGGCCTCAAGTACTTTAAATACTAAGGAAAGCACTTGATGGGTTAAGCAACACCGATTATTGGCCTAAGATTGGGGTGGGGGGGAATGGCTATTTTCTTCTCCTGATTTTGCCATGCTATTTGCTCATTGTTGCTTTCATAAATTCCATATAATGAGATTTTAAATGCTGATAAATGTCATTTACAATACCATTACTCTTGAAGAACAAAGACAATACATCTGAGGTCTATCTTTCCCAAAATTTGAAGATTGAAAAAATATTAATAATTAAGAAAAGACTTATGCTTGTTTTTATATATCTTTTTTTTTCTTTTTCAAGTTATGCTTAATGGATGTATTTGTTTTTACATCACCTAGTTGGCCCCCGGTATTACTGCTTCTCTCATGTGTCAAAGAGTCATTGCTTATAATTAAGGTTTTTTTTTTAAAGAAAAAAGTATATAAGAAATAACTTCGAGAAAACCGATCAATATGTCAAACAAATCTGAGATTATATCTTATCTTTCATAGCCATGGACTTTTCTCCTCCACCCTCATATTCTAGATATGCAAAATAATTTGTGAAAATGGCTTTTCATATTACTTTTTTTAGGGATCAAGCTTGTTACTTATCATTTCTGAGTATTCATTTTTTATTGTTTTGTGGTAATTATTCTTTCTATTTATTTTTATAGTCTACATTCTTTGGATCAGTTCATATAACTTTACCCATGATTCTCTATATTTGTCATTTCTAACAGGCCAATACTAATATTGTAACAGTCTGTTTAGCCATTTCTCAGTCATTGCACTTAAATTTCGTTTCTAGATCTTTGATATAAAACATACATACACACAGTGTTAATGTGTGCGCGTGTGTGTGTGTGTGTGTGTGTGTGTGTGTGTGTGTGTGTTTTACTGCTTCTGGAAACTTTATTTTTGTCAATGGTCTCCTTTTGATGTGTTCCTAGCAATGGATCTCTGGGTTAAAAACTATAGCCATTTTAGTCACTTTATTTGCATATTCCTAATTGCTTTCCAGAATGGTTATACTAATGTACATCAGCAATATCAAAACATTAGTATGTTTCTTTTCCCATAACCTCTCCAATGCTGACTGTTCCTATCTTTTTTCATCTTTAAAAGGCCTATACATGTTGATCAATCGATTACATTTCATGTGGGGAAAATGTACAAAATATATTATATGAGAAACCAATGTGATTTCTAAAACAACTTTACATTTTTGTGGGAAAAGGTTAATTTCAATATTCTTTAACTATTTATGAATATAGCACATTTTTGAAAGATTTATTCAATAAATTTTAATAAAATTGAGAGCAAGCTGTATTTGAATGGAAATAGTATTGAAATTTTCGAACTAAATATTTTTCCTAAAAAAAGACCATAGAGAGATTTGAAATGTACGTTTCAAAAACAATTAAATCTACTACAAATGATCATGTGTGAGTGATAGAAAGAGACAACTAAAGGAACAATGTAGGTAAATATGGAAGAAGAATTATTACAGCTATAGAAACTGAATATCCAATTCCAAATATATTCTTCCTTGATCTTATTTGAAGACTATTGTTAAATTTCTTTCTATGTCCTTTTTCATTATCTCCCTCATGTCTCCCCGGTCTGATCTATTCTTCATGCAACTATTGAAGGGATTTTCCTAAATGTCATTTTCCTGACTTCCTTTTCCAAGATCAAATATAATATTCTCTGTCATTTAAACCTTCCCAGAAGCTGGTCCCTATCTTTCCAATCTTCTTTTACGTTACTCCTCTCCACACACTACATTCTAGCTATGCTGATCTACTTTCTGTTCAATACAGATGTTCCATCTCCAATCTCTGTGCCTTTGCACTAATTGGCCCCCATTCCTGGAATGCTGTCTCCTGATATAAACCTCTTAGAATTCCTGGTTCAGTTTAAGATTCAGTTCCAATGCTACCTTCTACAAATGGTCTTTCCTAGGTCTTTCTTCTCTTATGTCGTCCCTTCTGAGATTAACTTCTACTTACTCTGTAGGTAACTTGTATATATCTAGTTCATAGAAATGTTCTCTGCCTCATTAGAATGTGAGTTCTTTGAAGGCCAAGGCTGCTTTTGCTCTCTTTATATTACTAATGTTTCCATAGTTAGCACTTACTATATGCTATTTATATTTATTTGAACTGGATTTAACTTGTATAACAATTTTTGGAAGTACCCCCTTTGTGATTAGAAGTATTCCACTTTGCGATTTGTCTTGGGCCCCATATCTCACCTCGTATGATCTTGGGTCCAGCTCTGAAATAGAATTAGACTGTTTTCAATTTCTAAATTGCTTGTACCTGCATGTTCTGCTGTCACATTACAGAATCCTTTTTTCCTTCTCCAGGAGTGAGGAGGTAAAAATTTATTGTTAGCACAACATATAAGACAATATGGATTATCTATCTGCACGGGAAAGGAACAGGCATATAATAGTCCAGGAAGTGTACAAAGGCTTCAACTAGCTCATATTATGAGGAAGAACAGTACACTATTGATGCTTCCCCCTAAAATGTCTTCAAAATACTGTCAATGTAGCATAATCAAAACCATATATATAAAAAGAAGGAGAAAGCTGGGACTATTCATTAAAGTTAGACAATATAGTTTGTAACACTTTTGAGTCTCCAGGGAAGCTAGATAGTATAGTGGAGAATGCACTGCAATGGAAGTCAGGGAGATCTAAACTCAAATATAGCCTCAGAGACTTACTAGTTGTATGACCCCAGGCAAGACACTTAATTATCTGTGTCTCAGTTTCTTTAATTGTAAAATGGGGATAATAACAGTACCTACCCCCAACATGGTTGTGAGAATCAAATGAGGTAATATTTGTAAAGTGCTCAGCTCAGTGCCTGGAACTGTGTAAAGCACTTAATAAATGCTTATTCACTTTTTGTTCCAATATTTGTTAGTGTGTCCTGCTGCTTAGTAAACTACCCACCCCAGTAATGCAGACAAAAGAGCATGTGAATTATTAAGTTCCTTTTCTTGTGTCTGTATATATTCTGATGAGCTTATCCAAGATATAAGCCCCTATAGCATCACTACAGAGATGGTTTCTCATCACGTTATGCCTTGGGCTCAGAGAAACCCAGGTCTATATTAATAGATTCTGAGGTTGCCCCTTTTCTTTTGGGTTATTCTAAATAGAGGATAAGACCCTTTCAGGTATATTAAGATCTATTCTTTGTAGTTTTATGGCAAAATAAAGTTATCTGCATTAGATATCTCAATAATTTATCTTTTATACTAGTTATCTTTATCAAATAATTCTTGACATCAGTTCCAACTTTCCACATGTCTTTTTTCAATAATCAAAACATGGAATCAATTAGATATTTAGGGTTGGAATTCACTCTCTTTAAATTATTTTGATTTTCTATTTCATTCAGAAATTGAAAGATTGGATTTCCCTTCTTTAGATAGAGAATGACTAGGGTACTTAGCCCTCAGTCTAGATATAAAATAAAGTTTTGGGTCCAGCATCTTTAGACTCCGGATCCTGACTCTAAGTTCCATTTATGAAAGTTAGCTAACGCTTTCAGATACATATCTTATTCTTATGATTGTCTTTGAAGAATATAGCCTCAAGATTCATCATGTTACTTGTTTTTCTTAAGTCTCCAATAATTTCAAATCATATTTCCTGTGTTCCTGGGATTTTTTTCACAACATTTGCTTGATTATTTTTATCTGTGGCTGATTCAGGATAGTCACCTAATAACTTATGTTCAATATTTGAGTGAAATGACATAGTCATAGGTCATTCAATAGTTACTTAGCTGTAGCAATAGAATCCAAGCATAGGCATTGGGTTCACCTTGAGTTGAATCACCTAAGAGAAACTTCCCTGTCTAAATTGTCTATCATTTTTCTCCAGCCAAGCATTAAGGAATACATGGAAATCCATATTTTTTATACATACTGATCAGGAAGTGATATCAACAATCTGAACCTTTGGTTCCCTGAGCCAATCAAGTATTAGAGATGGTTTCCACTTCTTTTAAGGAAAAAGAAAATGGCCTAACTTGCATGGAAACAAAGGTTAAGATATTATTCCTAACACAAGAGTAATTTTAATACATTTTACTTTTTTTTTTTGCTTTACGTTGTCTAAATCTCCCCATATAATCTTTCTTCCTACTCCTAGCCAATGGGACTTCACTTATGAAAAAATTAATTTTTTTAAAAAGAAAAAGAAGATAAGAAAAAATAATCAGCATAACAGATCAATACATCATCATTAACAACAACAACAACAACAACAAAAACTGACATTTAAAGGGAGTGTTTTGTACTTATGGAACCCCCTTATAACAGTTCCTTTTTGCATTGTGTTGGTATTAACCAAAGCAAATAAAAAGTACAATAAACAGTCCCTACTCATTTTATAGGTTTTGTTAGCTTTAAAATCTTAGAACTACTTAAATCTGACACTTTTAATGATTCATGTTGACACAAATGGAATCATTTGTTCCAGCAAAACCAACAAAAGGAAAATAAAGTATCACTAGGGCAGGAGTTCATAACTTATTTTTTTTTGGCATGAATCCTTTTAAGAAATCTTTTGAAGCCTATCGACCCCTTATTCATAAGACAAAATTACATAAAAACTAATGATATTAAGTAGTTAACAATTTTTTTAGAAAAAAAATCACCAACCTCAGGTTAAGAACAATTATCATTCAAGGGGTTATAAAATCCTAGGAAGGAAATTGAAGATTCTAGGGTCACAGGTGGCATTTTCATCACTATTGCTAAATGAATGTATGTGAGTTAGAAAAGAAATAGTTGATGCCGAAGACCTGAATTTGAATTTCAAGGACAGGAATAAGAGACTACTTCTCAGGAACTGAGGGACTTAATTGAGGTCTGAGAAGGGGGAAAATTACTGAGACAATTGCAGATCTGGTAAAAATATCTTTCAAATGAAAATGAAGAGGAAAGGAGACCACATTCCTCATACAATATTTAACACAGATATTATTAAAAAGGAGCAAGAACAATAAAGAGAATGACAGTACAAGTGTCAGAGAATTCATATGTGATAACATCTAGAAAGAAGAGCAATTATAATTCTCATATCCTGAGATGTCTAGTCACCAGTGCACAGAGAAGAGATAATAAATTAAGTATTTGCGTAGTCCAGATTTTGGAAATGCTGGCTTCACAGAGTTCAGAGAAAAGATAAATAGGATTCTTGCCCTAAAATTTTATGTAAGGAATTGACTTAAAAAGGATGAACCAATCTTGACCATTTCTGGTCAAATAAATTCAAAGGATCCTAATGAAGAAAAAAAAATAGTATCAATCAATCAATAAACATTTATTAAACACGTACTGCCAGGAATCATCTAAGAGTTGGGGATACAAAAAGAGACAAAAGTCTGTCTCTGCCCTTGAGTGGCTTACATTCCAATGGGAGAAACAACATGTAAACGAATACTTACAAAGCAAGCTATATAAAAAGGAGATAATTAACAGAAAGAAGGCATTGAAATTAAGAGAGATTGGGGAAAGTTCCTTGTACAAGGTGGGGTTTAAATTGAGATTTGAGGAAGCCCGAGAAATCACTCTCTAAAATGTAGAGATTATTTTATTCCTTGTATTTGTAGTCTTACCACGTAGTACAGCTCCATTGCATATAGTAGGCATTTAACAAATGCTTCTATTTCAATTGATCAATTAATAGGTTTCGAAAAAGAATAATGTGGTTACAAAATAAATTTAACTAAGTAGTTTTTTTTTTAAGAAATGTGTGGAAATGGACAAAAGTGAGAAATCAAGATCACTATGTCCAAAGAACTTACAACGGTATTTGTTTATGACTTTAAGGTTTACCAAAAGCTTTATGTTAGATTAATTTGTTTGTTCTGCACAGTGACCCTAAGAAATAGCAGAGCAAGTATAATTATTCTTATTTTACAGATGAGGAGACTGAGGCTCAGAAAATTTAAATGACTTGCTCAAGGTTGACTAGCTAATAAGGGTCTGAAGACCCAGTTCTCCTGAACTTGAACTCTGATACTTTATAACTACATTATATTATTGACACTAGTGAAGGATGCTAAGGACAATAAAAAGAGCTTTTAAAGCTATGCTGAGAGGAAAAGGGAGGTCAAAGAAGGGATAGAAGCTCTACTTAGTGATGAGAACAGAATTAAAATAAATAACAGGGCAAATGCAAGATCACTCAATTCCTTTTTTTCATTCTTTTTTTTACCTCTTTAATACCAAGGAAAATGATCATCTTACCTGTATGTATTTTGGGAGAAATGGTCAAAAGAGAACTGAAACTTTGAGATAAGTAAGGAGATTTTAAGCATCTAGCTATCTTTAATTTGTTCAAATCATCAGAGAAGAATGAACTTAATCCAAGGGTAGTGCAAGAACATGTAGGTGGAATTGTCTATTTTTTTTCTTGAATCTTTGAAAAATACACAGACAGAATTTAATTTAATTCAGCAAGCATTATTTATGTGTTTATTAGAAGTAAAACATTGTGCTACACAGTGAAGACATAAAGACAAAATGAAAAAATATATATCTGACCTCAAGTTTACCCTTACCTAAAGAGAAGTTCCATAATATAAATAAATGCATACGTCTTGCTGATTTTCTTACATTTTATATGTAGTCCCTTCATACATACTAATAAGACAGAAGATAGAGTACTTGCTTCCCTAAGTTCTTTCATTTTCTTGAATAGCTTGCATTTATAGTACATATAATTGGTATAGTAGAAGCAATATCCTAACCCCACCCGCCACGCAGGCCAGACTAGTTTTCCCATAAAAAATTATTGAGCTATTCCTTAAGACTTAGTTGGCTTAAAGGACTAAGAATTCATAATGCTGATGTAACTTCAAAGCAGCCACAAAAAGTACAAGTGGGCTGTAAGGATTGGCTGGTGGATCACAATAGGTAACTCAGATATGGGAACTTTGCCCAGTTGAATCAATTTACACTCTTCTCAATGCTTTTCCTTGTGGAATATCCTTATGATGGTATGGCTAAATAAATCTTTTTTTTTTGTTTATTGTGAAATAATTAATAATGATAATATCACTAATTAGAATATATGTGGCACTTTAAAGTTAACAAATTGCTTTATACATATCTCATTTTATCCTGACAACAGCCCTGGTAACTATTATCCCAGATTTCCAGAGAAGAAATTGAGGCAAAGAAAGGTTAATGGTCTTATCTAGGGTCAAAAAGTTAGCATCTGAGGCTGGATTTGAATGCAGGCTTTTCTGACTCTAGGTCCAGTGGTACTACTGAGCTGTGTCTCATCTTGTTCCAGTACTGAGCCTAAACTACTAGAGTATTGCCCTGAGCTCAGAACAATTAGTTACTACTTTAAGGTAGAAGACATAATATATACAATCCAGTCATGGAAACAATTCTCTCATGAGCTATATTTCTTAAATTTGAAATTGAACTACTATTCACCATACTACCATGGCTCCCCTCCCTACCCTTTACCCATCACCCTCACGTAATCAAACGCTGTACATTACCTTTTTTTGCAACACAATTCATGGGCTTTAGGTTCTAGGAATGCTGCCTCTACATTGGATTGCTCATCTCTTTCCTGCCAACCTCTATGAACTATCTGTTGTGTTAATATTTAGGACTAATCAGCACCAGTTATGTGTCAAATCTGTCCCCCTTCAGCATACACAATCTAATGCACAGAGCTTTAACTACAATATTAAAAAATGCTTCACTCACCTCATCCCACTTTTCCCCATATCCATTCTCTAACCTCTTTGTAAGTAAACAAGATCAATTCCACATTTTTAAAATGATAAGCTACATATATCTGAGGTCTGAAGAAGCATGCCATGTAAAATGTGTTGTTCATTTTAACATCATTTTTGAGACTCAATCACTGCCCCAATTAAAATAAACATACACCTGTGTCTATAGACCCACACATATGTCAATAAATATTATACTATACAATACAACACTGTACAATACTATAAAATGATGTTAGTCTGGTTTATCTCACAAGACAAAGACCTGGATACATCAGTGTTTCTAATTGTATGTGTTTTTGTCAACATTAAACAATGCTTGGAATAATGGCATATATAATGTTTATCAAATTTTCAGATGATACAAAGCCAGTAAATATGTTTGATGACAGAGTGAGATTCCAAAAAAAAAATTCTCTATATAACTTTGGATTGTTTGGCCAAATCAAATAAAACCAAATTTACCAAGGGCAAAAATACATTTAGATTAAATAATCACCTCGTCAAATACTCAAAATATTCAAATGGAATTGTGATCCTATTGATTCCACAATTCCATTCAATGATTCCAATCAGAACCCAACCAAACCTGCCCCACCTCCTTTGCAATTTTGCCGAGGACTTCCTAAAAGGGCATCTCAAGAAGGTTTTTCCTCCCAATGTGCTAGAACTCTCCCCCCCACCTTTTTTTTTTCTAACATTGCAAGAGTACCAGTAGGGCAGTCTAGTTGTCTACCAGTGGAACTATGGCTATAACTAATTCTTCACTTGTGACCAGCCCAACTACATTTCCTATCATAATTCCTTGATGCCATTTTTATAACTGCTCATCAAAGTTCTCTTCTGCAGCCTTCTTCCAAGTCCCATATACCTGTCCATTGCAGTCTGTGTGATACTTATTTTAAGTTATGTAGAGGGAATTGTATTCCTTGGCCCACTATTATATTGGAAAACTAGTAGATTGTTAAAGCAGATCAAAATGAGTGGAGCATAACATGGCATCCAAACAGTGAAATTTCAGGCCATGTAAAGTGAAGTCTAGAGTATAGCATAAGAGAACTTATAGTGCCACAGAAAGCTTTTCATATGGGTGCCACGTTTAAGAAGAACCTTGTGCTGCTATCAGAAAATCACTGTCAAATCAGACTGAATTTTCTTAGGTTCCAATTTGATTTATCCTTTCCAGTTAAATCAAAGCATTTGTTTGGGCATCTTTTTCTTGCATCACATTCTTTCAGCAAAATTATTTTCAATAAAGGAAATGATTAGTCATTGAACGTCACTAATATCTCCTATTTCATTGTAACTATCTATTCCTACTTCTCTATTTTTTTCTTGTATTTCTTTACTTTTCCGGAGTGGTTTCCCTCTTTCACCTAAGATAGAAGTACCACTGCCACTCATGAGTCTGGACCCATTGTTAATTGGCATAGGAGGTTTGACTTTTTTTTTTCTTTTTTAATATACCTGTTCACCCTTCCATAAACAACTTAGTTGTCCTCCACTTCCAGGATTCACTATATTGGTGCCAGAATTAGTGTGGACATCTGGATGGTTTAGTATACTGCAGCGCAGAATTCCTTAACTCAAGCAACCCATGAGCTTCATACCCTCAAAAGTAGGAATTATAAGTGTATACCATAAATTCCAGTTCTAATTAAACTCTGAGTGGAACTATTTATTTTCATTTGCTTCTTCATAATATGTCATCAAATTTTAAAACATATTTCATTAAATATATCCCAAATCATTATTGAATTTTTTAATATATTTTCTGATTTGACATGTCCTTTAATCTCTTAAAAAACTTTACCTTCGGGAAGAAAAAAAATGGATTTTCATCTCTTTAACTTCAGTGTAAATTCAGGCTAGAATTTAATTAAATAAGAACATGGTCCCAGTTGATTATTAAAAATTTCTCACTCTCTTTGCAGATGACATGATGATATACTTAGAGAATCCTAGAGAATCAAGTAAAAAACTACTTGAAATAATAAACAACTTTAACAAAGTTGCAGGCTATAAAATAAATGCACATAAATCATCAACATTTCCATATATTACCAACAAGCCCAACAGCAAGAGATAGAAAGAGAAATCTCATTTAAACTTATTGTAGACATTATAAAATATTTAGGAGTCTACCTCCCGAAACAAACCCAGGAACTCTATGAACACAATTACAAAACACTTTTCACACAAATAAAATCAGATCTAAATTATTGGAAAAACATCAGTTGCTCATGGGTAGGCCGAGCTAATATAATAAAAATGACAATCCTACCTAAGCTAATTTACTTATTCAGTGCCATCAATCAAACTACCAAAATTATTTATAGAGTTAGAAAAAATAATAACAAGATTCATTTGGAAAAACAAAAAGTCCAGAATATCAAAGGAACTAATGAAAAGAAATGCAGGGGAAGGTGGCCTAGCAATTCCAGATCTTAAATTGTATTATAAAGCAGCAATCATCAAAACTGCTTGGTACTGGCTAAGAAATAGGGAGGTGGATCAGTGGAATAGGTTAAATATGCAAGACACAGTAGTCAATGACTATAGTAATCTATTATTTGATAAACCCAAAGACCCCAGCTTCTGGGATAAGAACCCACTCTTTGAAAAAAACTGCTGGAAAACTGGAAAAGAGTATGGCAGAAACTAGGCATAGACCCAAATCTCACACCATATACCAAAATAAAGTCAAAATGGGTTCAGGACTTAGATATAAAGGCTGATACCATAAGTAAACTGGGAGAACAAGGAATAGTTTACCTATCAGATCTATGGAGAACAGAAGAATTCATGACCAAACAGGAGATAGAGAACATTATGAAAAGCAAAATGGATAATTTTGATTACATTAAATTGAAAAGTTTTTGCACAAACAAAGCCAATGCAACTAAGATTAGAAGGAAGGTAGAAAATTGGGAAAGAATTTTTACAACCAGTCTCTCTGATAAAGGCCTCATTTCTAAAATATATAGAGAATTAAGACAAATTTATAAGAACACAAGCCATTCCCCAATTGATAAATGGTCAAAGGATATGAACAGACAGTTCTCAGATGAAGAAATTAAAGCCATCTATAGTCATATGAAAAAATGCTCTAAATCACTAAATTGATTAGAGAAATGCAAATCAAAACAACTCTGAGGTACCACATCACACCTATCAGATTGGCCAACATGACAAAACAGGAAAATGATAAATGTTGGAGAGATGTGGGAAAATTGGAACTAATACATTGTTGGTGGAGTTGTGAAATGATCCAACCATTTTGGAGAACAATTTGGAACTATGCCCAAAGGGCTACAAAAATGTGCATACCCTTTGATCCAGCAATAGCACTTCTAGGGCTATATCCCAAAGAGATCAAACAAATGGGAGAAGGACCCACATGTACAAAAATATTCATAGCAGCTCTTTTTGTGGTGGCAAAGAATTGGAATTGAGAGGATGCCCATCAATTGGGGAATGGCTGAGCAAGTTGTGGTATAAGAATGTAATGGAATACTATTGTGCTATAATAAATGATGAACAGGCTGACTTCAGAAAAACCTGGAAAGACTTATATGATCTGATGCTGAGTGAAGTGAGCAGCACCAAAAGGACTTTGTACACAATAACAGCCATATAATGCAATGACTAAGATTGTTAAACTGAACCTTTCTTAGCATTATGAGGATCTAAGACATTTCCAGAGGCCTCGGGATGGATAATGCTGTTCACTATCAAAGAAAGAACTATGGACATCGAATCGCTATCACTCCTTTTTACCTTCTGTTGAGTTTTGTTTCATCTTTCTGATGGTTCCTCGTATTGGTTTTAATTTTTACTTACAACTTCACTAATGTGAAAATATATGTAAGGGGTATGTAAATGTAAAGCCTATATCAGATTGTGCGCTGTCTTGGGGAGGGTGGGGGGAAGGAAAAGGGAGAAAAATTTTCAACTCAAAAGCATATGGAAAAAATAAAAAAAAAATTAAATAAAAAAAATAAATACATAAAAAAATAAATAAAAATTTCTCACTAAACTACTTTTAAATTTAGAATCTAGAACCATTTAATTGTCCAACCACACACAGATTTTTGAATGGGTATGTTATGATCTCAAAAGTCAAATGCAAATATTTGAGCTCAGATCTTTTAGAGTTCCTTAAATACATAATCTTTACTCTCTCCATGAATTATTTTGTTGTTCTCTTGCAAAATTGGTTTTCCATTCAAAATTGAAGGGTGCTTATAATGCATGAATAGTTTGGCAGGAAAAGTTTGCAAAATATTCTAGGTCAGGTTTCTTAGTTCAGCATGTATTAAATAAAATGCTTATGTACTTTTGGGCCTTTCTATAATCATCACCAGGTATTATTTTTGCTTTATACATAGTGGTATATTTTATTTCCCACCTGGGATTTACTATATATTCCACATATATCTATTGCATTTCCTTTTAAGTTTCTCAGGTTCCATTTTATCTACATGAAAGTTTAGAACAAAAATTATTAAACACAAACTTTAAAAAAATAAATTCAATAATGCATTTTATAAAATATTTCCAGTTCTGGTTCCACCACTTACTTTCTGTGTAACTTTGGGCAAGGTCTTTCTTTTCTCTGAATATCACCTGTAAAGTAGAAATAATGACATATTAGCTTTCTCATCAGTGTTTTTGTATTTTTTGGTAAAATATTCAGTAATATATAAAATTGTTCAAATGTTATAACCATATTACAACATTTCTATAAGTAAATACAGCAATATTAAGTTGCTAACCTAATATAATGAGGGTCTGGTAAATATGAAGACTATTATCTTGATCTGATGATGTAATCTCTCTACAAGGAGGATGCTGAGGAGCTTACTTCTGGAAAAAAATATTATGGCATATAAAAGAACTGGCTTGGAAATATTCTATAGCATGCTATAATTGTTCCTGGTTGCTGAGCAATGTGTTTGGGAAGAGTCTATTTTATTTGGCTGTGTAACTGCAACTGTTGGTGTCTCAAGAGGCCCAAGCCAACTACAACTTCTTTGCTTCATTTGAAACTAGAGGAACTCTGCCTTTTTTCCTCTCATGGGTTCTGTGAATAATTATGCAATGAGGGCAAGGCCTTAGGAACTTCTTCTCTTTCAAGTTATATTGCCCTCAAGAAATATGCCTTGACCTTTTCATTATTTCTTTTCCATTCTAGGTAAAATGAGTAGTGTTTGCAACATTAGTGTAGTTGAGAGAGCAAGCCACAGGCAGTCAGAATCCATACCGAGTCTTGCAGCTAGCATAGCACTAATATCCCGGAAAGCAGTGGCATAATATTTTGGACTGATCTTTGGCAGTCTAGCCCGGGGGAAAAACTCACCCAGAAGTCATGCGGAAGCTGGTTATGCACTTGGAGGAAATAAAACTATGTAGAAACTGAGCTAAATTATGATTAGAATGCCCCCCAATCCCCACCTCACAAAAGAGCATAGAGGAGATGATAGCTCTGAGTTGCTGGAGTAAGTGTTTGTAAATTTGTTCTGGTTATATCTTTGATGTAAATATTCCTTTATGAAAACTAAGTGCTATTAAGGGTTAAATATGACAAGACCCACTTCTGATGAGTCAGGTGGGCTCAAATTTTATTGCCAGAAAGAATCTAGAAAGTCTTTCTCAGTCGTGTGTGTGTGTGTGTGAGTAAGATATTGAAAACCTTATAGACAGTGTTTTCTATCACTGCTACTGATGGAAGACAATAACACCAGCAGAGAAATGTAGAGTTGGATGAGAAGAGTAGGTTAAAATAATAGTGTCAAAGAATATCATTTAAATTTTAGAGGCCACTAAGATGGGAACTTCATAGAGTGCTGTATTTGAGTCATTAAGGCTTGAGTTCAAATCTCATCTTAGACACTTAGGTTTGTGACCCTGGGAAAGTTACTT
Source organism: Phascolarctos cinereus (assembly GCF_003287225.1). Taxonomy (NCBI): domain Eukaryota; kingdom Metazoa; phylum Chordata; class Mammalia; order Diprotodontia; family Phascolarctidae; genus Phascolarctos; species Phascolarctos cinereus. Next base: position 393,334,989 of record NW_027555958.1, on the reverse strand, counting down.
AACTTCTATTTGTCTCAGTTTTCTCTTCTGTAAAATGGAGACAATAATAACTTATCTCCCAGGGTTCCTGTGAGGATAAAATGCAATATCTTTAATACTCTTTGTAAACCTTAAGGTGCTATATAACTGTCATTATTTTCATTATTTTTTTTTTTTTTGCTGCTGCTATTATTTCTGGAATGTGGGTTAATGAAAGGAAAGCCAACCTCCTAGAGAGGGAAGGAATGTCACTAACAAAGACTAATAAAATATATATTTGTCTGGAGTCTTGCAAATCTGATAAAAAAAGTGCTCTAAGCAGAAAAGGAAGGGGGAAGAGACAAAAACCCCTGCACATGTCTACTGTGGTTGACAATATACAAAGAAGAATAACAGTGGAGATACCAGGAGTTCATAGGAGGCAAAATTCAAGAGCAGAGTCAACAATAAAAAAAATGGTTTCAACTTTCTCTAAGTACTAAAGTACAGGGAAAAAAAGATAATCTTGAGGCTCTAATGCCAAGTGTCAACTTTGACCTCAAAGTTTCATTGGTACTTAGTGAGAAAGATATGAGAGGGTGGAGCCAAGATGGTGGAGTGAAAGCAGTGACTTGCTTGAGCTCTCCTCCAAACCCTTCCAAATATTCATAAAAAACGGCTCTAAACAAATTCTGAAGCAGCAGAACCCACAAAAAGACAGAGTGAAACAAATTTCCAGCTCAAGACAACCTGGGTAATTGATCAGAAAGGTGTATCACGCCAGGCTGGGAGCACAGCGCAGCATGGGTGTGCAGGCCACAGCAAACCTTCAGCAGGCCTCGGAGGAGTGAAGCACAGGCAGCTGTGGAGGTTTCCAGATTCCTCAATCCACTAATGCCAAAGACAGCTTAGAAGGTCAGTGGGAAAAGTCTGTTTCTGTCGGTGCTGAAAGAGGAAGGTGGGGTGGCCCTGGGGGGTGCAGCTGCTTCCCAAGCTTCCGGCCCACAGACTGAGGGGTAATCCAGTGGCTGATCAGAGAGGGATTGCAGGGATCCCTTTGCCAGTGCTGAGGCAGGAATCTCTTGCTTTGCCTATGTTTGAATCTGGGTCACAGTTCTGGGTGGCAGTGCTGGGGTGAGGACGAATGCTGGCATGGTAGAGCTTGTAGTGGCTGTGGAGAGGAACCCCTCCTCACAGTTACTGGACAGAAAGGAATACTTTTGGTCACAGGCCAGGAAAGGAGTAAAGACCTCACCCCTTATCATACTACCTTGGAAGAACTGAAAAGTTACAGGGCCCTACAAGTATCTCTGAAAACTGCTTTACAAACCCCTGAAACTTGGGACAGTACACTCTCCACATTGGAAGCAGACTCTTACCTTAACAAAGAGTTTAAAACTCAAGCAATTGACAGGGATCATGAACAAGCAGCACAAAAAGAGTCAGACTATATTATCTTACTTTGGTGACAAAGAAGATCAAAATATACAACCAGAAGAAGACAACAAAGTCAAAGCTCCTACATCCAAAGCCTCCAAGGAAAATATGAATCAGTGCCAGGCCTTGGAAGAGCTCAAAAGGGATTTTGAGAAGCAAGTAAGGGAAGGAGAGGAAAAACTGGGAAGAGAAATGAGAGTGATGCAAGAAAATCATGAAAAACAAGTCAACAGCTTGCTAAAGGAGACCCAAAAAATACTGAAGAAAATAACACCTTAAAAAATAGCCTAACCCAAATGGCAAAAGAGGTCCAAAAAGCCAATGAGGAGAAGAATGCCCTAAAAAGAAAAATTGGCCAAATGGAAAAGGAAGTCCAAAAGACTACTGAAGAAAATACTTCCTTAAAAATTAGAATAGAGCAATTGGAAGCTAGTGACTTTATGAGAAATCAAGACACTGTAAAACAAATCCAAAAGAATGAAAATTAGAAAACAATGTGAAATATCTCATTGGAAAAACAACTGACCTGGAAAATAGATCCAGGAGAGAGAATTTAAAAATTATTGGACTATCTGAAAGCCATGATCAAAAAAAGAGCCTAGACATCATCTTTCAAGAAATTATCAAGGAAAACTGCCCTGATATAGTAGAACCAGAGGGCAAAATAGAAATTGAAAGAATCCACAGATCTCCTCCTGAAAGAGATCCCCAAAGGAAAACTCCTAGGAATATTGTAGCCAAATTCCAGAGTTCCCAGGTCAAGGAGAAAATATTACAAGCTGCCAGAAGGAAACAATTCAAGTACTGTGGAAACACAATCAGGATAACACAAGATTTAGCAGCTTCTACATTAAAGGACTGCAGGGCATGGAATATAATATTCTGGGGGGCAAAAGAGATAGGATTACAACCAAGAATCACCTACCCAGCAAAACTGAGTATAATCCTTCAGCGGAAAAAATGGTCATTCACTGCAATAGAGGACTTTCAAGCATTCCTGATGAAAAGACCAGAGCTGAATAGAAAATTTGACTTTCAAATACAGGACTCAAGTGGAACACGAAATATCAGGGCAGTTTTCCTTGATAATTTCTTGAAAGATGATGTTTAGGCTCTTTTTTTGATCATGGGTTTCATAGTCCAATAGTTTTTAAGGTAAACAGGAAAGAAAAATCATAAGAGACTTATTAAGATTGAATTGTTTACATTCGTGCATGGAAAGATGATATTTATAACTCATGAGACCTTTGTCAGTGTTAGGGTAATTGGAGGAAAAAAAATTATATGTATAGATAGATAGATAGATAGATAGATAGATAGATAGATAGATAGAAGGCACAGGGTGACTTGAAGATTAAGGGGTCATATCTGGAGAATAAAATTAAGGGATCAGGGAGGATTATATTGGGAGGAGAAAGGGAGAAGTAGAATGGGGTAAACTATCTCACAAAAAAAATACAGAAAAGAAAAGTCTCTTAACATGAAGGGGAAACAGGGGAAGGTGAGAGGGAATGAGGGAATCTTATTCTCGTAGGATTTGGCTTAAGGAGGGAATAACATACACATTCAATTGGGTATGGAAATTTGTCTTACCCTACAAGAAAATAGGGGGAGAAGGGGACAAGAGAGCAGGGGGATGATAGAGAGGAGGGAAGATTGGAATTAAATACTTCTGAGGAGGATCAGGGTCAAAAGAAAGAATAGAATAAATGGGAGGGCAGAATAGGATTAAGGGAAATAGAGTTAGTTTTTCACAACATGTCTACTATGGAAGTGTTTTGCATAACTGCACATGTACAACCTATATTGAGTTGCTTGCCTTTTCAATGAGGGTGGGTGGGGAGGAAGGAAGAGAGAAAATTTTAAATCTAAAATTTTAAAAATGTATGTTTAAAAAAAATGTTTTCACATGCTACCAGGAAATGAGAAATACAGGAAATTGGGTACAGAAGTCTATCCTGCCCTAGAGGAAAATAGAAGAGGAGGCAGATAAGAGAAGGGGAGAGAGAAAGAAAAGAGAACAGACTAGGGGAAGGGATATTCAGAACGCATGTCATCTTGGGGTGGGGGGAGGGGTGAGACAGGGTGAAAATTTGGAACTCAAAAACTTGTGAAAATGATTGTTGAAAACTACAAAAAAATAAATTTATATTAAAAAAAAAGAAAGAGAAAGATACTAGAATATGTTTCTGAGAGAAATGGTGAGTAAATGTGTGGGGATAAATTATAAGTAAAAGTGTGAGGATGGTTTGTAAGAGCAACAATATTTTATAATAAGAATATATAATTATTTGAGGAAATTTGAGAACTAAAGAAGAAGGAACATAGTGGAGATTATTTGTTTGAATATAATGGGGGCAGTAACTGAATCAGTTTTGTTCTTGCACTATAGTATAAAACCCACAGATCCCAAGAAAATAGATGATGAGTTATGGGAAATGTATCACAAGCCTTGCACACAGGCAGGACAAGGAACTTCAATTATCTGGAAATCTGTTGTGGCTCTCTCTACCAAAATCAGAATAGCTAATAATGTTTTGGTTTCACTTAATACTTTCCTTCTTCAAAAGATAAAGGAATGAGGGAAGCAGGAGGTGCAGTGGATAGAGCACCAGCCCTTGAGTCAGGAGGACCTGATTTCAAATCTAGCCTCAGACACTTACTAGCTTTGTGACCCTGGCCAAGTCACTTAATTCCTATTGCCAACCCTGAAGAAAAGATGAGGGAATGAAAGGAACTATTATTATGTCTCTGAGTCTTATTAACAAGGAGAAATAGTTTGCTGGAGAAGAAAGCTGGTAATGTTAGGGTGAAGTGACTACTCCATCTTAGAATTTATAAGAGAGGAAAACAGGACAAAGTATGAAATTCATCCTAGATTGCAGGATAGTAGACTCTAATGTGCCCAGAAAAAGGATACAGAAGATCATATGGCCTAAAATTCTGCAGGGTAAATCAGTATAGAAAGGATGGAAAGGTCTTAGAAATAAAATTCTGGAGACACAAAGAGTAACAGTTCCAATGGATGGGAAAAGGAGTTGTCTAAAAAGAACAATGTGAATGCGTAATGAACTCATTAATCAACTTAAGCTTTAGAAAGGCGTGTACAGAAGATGGAAGCAAATACAGGTAACACAATAGATACGAGGAAAGAAATATATCACTGGCCTGAAAGAATAATGTTCATTATAAACATTCAAAATGAGCTAAGTCTTTTGAGAAATGCCAATTTAAAAAAAAATGTTTAACATAAAACTGAAGCAGGCACAAAAAATGTGAGAAAGCTGATATCAGATGATGAGATCATGATTATGAATAGAAGATGGACAAAGGTAAAGTTGTTTAAATCTTATTTTCCTTTATTTTTCTTGGCCAATAAAAATAACCTTTGGTTTGTAAAGGAGAAAGGAAAAAAGTGTCCAATATGGACACTGTCTCCATTGCTCCTCATATCCAGTAAATTGCTAAATTCTATTAATTCTACATACCCTTTAAATTATTTTGTTGGTCATTCAGCTGCCCCATTGCTTTCATCAGGCATTTCTAGGTATTATTTTCTGCAGTCAATAAAAATAATATAAAAATAATAATCGTACCATTTCATATAGTGCTTTCAGATTTGCAAAACACTGTATATATTTCTCACTTGCTCCTCAAAGCAACCATATGAGGTAAGGTGTTTTTGTTAGCCTCATTTTACAGAGGAGGAAAAAAGCTAAGTGAGTTATATGATTCACTCAAGTCACACAGCTAGTAAGTGTCTGAAAGAGATTTCAATTTAGGTCTTCCTTATTCTAAGCACAGAGCTCTTACTCATTGTGTCCCTGAACTAGCTACTTCATCGAGGAACCTTTAACATTTCTTTTCTTTGTAGCCTTTCTGTCTTCTGAAGAGTGGGAGATAAAAACTTTAGTTTTCTGTTGCTTGGCACTGTGTCTGCTAGTAAGCCAAGATGTGAAAGATGTCTCCTTTTCTCTTTATCTTTTAGGAATTATAGCTCTTCTTGTATTTTATCACAGCTCTACCGATGCAGTGTTAGATCTAGGCATCCATATTACTAGAGTGCCATTTTCCTCATTACTGTCATTCTTTCTTTACACACAGACACTTAGTTCAGGAAGAAGTTTTCTTTTATGTTCCAATTTCATGTGAATCCAGGTTGAACTCTAAGTTTAGATATAGTAACAAAATATTTCAATGTCCTTTAGTCCTCTGACATGCAAGATGGATGTCCTTCACTCAAAAAAATGTTTCCCAAATATTCAAAACAAAGTAAAGCATTCAAATTGTTATTCAATTCCTCTATGTAAAAACTTGGGTAAAGTTATACAAATCACTTAAAACTATAAATAATCTCTGATACTTTTTAACCTTATGGAATAAGGTTGGGTATGGAATGGGATCTTTAAATATTCTTAAAATATACATGACCTCAGCTATATAGTCTGCCCCCAGTTGGTATTGGAGACATTTCTAAGAGTTTAGTACATGCCTTGGAAGAGCTTGTACTCCATAGAATAAAAAGCTATAACTAGGGTTGACCAAGTGCAGCTTTTTGCAAAGGAAAATATATTTAGAGGGTACTAACAGAACTTATACTCTTTTAGCAGGTAGAAACAATGGAAAACAGAACTTAGCACCTAGTTAAAAATAACTTAAAATAAGAAGCTGTGAGATATACTGCTTGTTATTTTATATGTATAATGAATATTATGTGCCTTGCCTTCTAAATGAGTGAGGGAAGGAAAGAACTTGGAACTGAAAATATTTTTAAAAGAGGGAGAAAGAGAAAAAGAGAGAGAGAGAAAGAGGGAGAGAGAGAGAGAGACAGAGACAGACAGACAGAGACAGAGACACAGAGAGACTTGTGCTGGGACATATTTTGTGTTGACTGACCAGACACCAGAATTGCTACATACAGGCCTGGCTAACATAGCTTTTGAGCCCAGATTATGACTTCCTATACTTCAAAGAGGCATCAAATTTAGAAGAGAAAAATTTCTATATCATAAGTTGTCATAAGACATATATTGTGCCAGCAGAAGTTTTAAAATATTTAATATTTTTAAAGTATTTAATCATTTTTTCAAGTTTATCCATCATGAGACTCAATGAATCAATCAGCAATAAGGACCAACTAACTATATTCTGTATGCTATACTATACAGCAGTATTACAAAGACAAAAATGAGATAGTACTGTTCCTCAAGGAGCTTAAACCACCAATTGCTCTGATTTCACAATAGATTGGTTTAAATAAAAGCTGCTTTTGCAAATGGGTCAGAAAAGCCAATTCTCAGATATCTATTAGTGAACCTTCTATATTTTTGTAAGTAATATATTTGCTTTGGAACATAAGAAGCAAAGATATGGGGACTGCCATGAGAAGCATTGAGGGAGTGAACATGGCTCCCAAAGGTTATACATGGAGGTGTTTTCTTTTTCTCTTATTATTTCCAGGTTGGAAACTCCTAGACCCTTTAAGAAAAACATGCAAAATATCATCTAACTGTTAAGCCAATTGTTCATTAAAGTTTTCTTTTCAAGCCATTTTAGTAAACAAGCTCCACCACACCAGCACTTCTCCTCACCCAGGACCACCACCCACACCTATGACCTAGATCCAAGCACAGGAAAATCAAGAGAATCCTGCCTCAGCACCAGTATAGAGATACCTGCAATCCCCCTCTGATCAGCCACTCAATTCCCCCTCAGTCCATGGGCCAGAAGCTCAAAAAGAAGCTTCCACCCTAGGCCCAGCTCAGGGACTGGGACTGGGGCTGGGATCACACTTCTGTCTCACCAGAGAAACAGACTTTTCCTACTGACCTTCTAAGTTGTCTTTGGTGTTCATCGGTTGAGAAGTCTGGAAACCACCACAGCTGGCTATGATTCAGTCCTCAGAGGCCTGCTCTGGGTTTGCTGAGGCCTGTGCAACCACGCATTCCTGTACCTCCCTGGCATGATAGACCTTCCTGATCAAACATGTATGTTGTCTTGGGCTGGAAATGTTTTTCCCTCTGAGTTTTTGTGAGCTCTGCTGCTTTAGAATTTGTTTAGAGCCATTTTTTACAGGTAATTGGAGGGGTTTGGGGGACAGCTCAAGCAACTCACTGCTTTTATTCCGCCATCTTGGCTCCACACCAGGATTTTCTGAAGTCCATCATTTCTCATAGCACAATAGCATTCCATTATATTTATATACCACAACTTGTTCAGCCATTCCCAAATTTATTGGCATCCTCTCAATTTCCAATTCTTTGCCACCACAAGAAAAGCTGACATAAATGTTTTTTGTACATGTAGGTCCTTTTCTCATTTGTATGACCTCTCTGGGATATAGGCCTAAAAGTGCTATTGCTGGGTCATACACATTTTTATAGCCCTTTGGGCATAGTTCCAAACTTCTCCCCAAAATGGTTGGAAGATTTTATAATTCCACCAACAATACATTAATGTTCCAATTTTCCCACATGTCTCCAACATTTACCATTTTCCTGCTTTGTCATTTTGGCCAATCTGATAGGTGTGATGTGGTACCTCAGAGTTGTTTTGATTTGCATTTTTCTAATCAATAGTGATTTAGAACAACATTTTCATATGACTACAGATGGCTTTAATTTCTTCATCTGAGAACTGCCCGTTTATATCCTTTGACCATTTATCACTTAGGGAATGACTTGTATTCTTATAAATTTCACCTAATTCTCTATATATTTTAGAAATGAGGCCCTTATCAGAGACACTGGTTGTAAAAATTCTTTCCCAGATTTCTACTTTCCTTCTAATCTGGGTTGCATTGGCTTTGTTTGTGTAAAAACTTTTCAATGTAATGTAATCAAAATTATCCATTTTTCATTTCATAATGTTCTCTATCTTCTGTTTGGTCATGAATTATTCTTTTCACTATAAATCTCATAGGTGAGCTATTCCTTGCTCTATCAGTTTGCTTATCGTATCAGCCTTTATATCTAAATCATAAACCCATTTTGAATTTATGTTCATATATTGTGTGAGATTTTGGTCTATGCCTAGTTTCTGCTAAACTTTTCTAGTTTTTCTAGCAGTTTTTGTCAAATAGTGAGTTCTTCTCCCAGAACCTGGGGTCTTTGGTTTTATCAAATATTAGATTACTATAATCATTGACTACTCTTTCTTGTATACCTAACTTATTCCACTGATCCACCACTCTATTTCTTAGCCAGTACCAAGTAGTTTTGAAGATTCCTGCTTTGTAATACAATTTAAGATCTGGAATAGCTAGGGCACCTTCCCCTGCATTTCTTTTCACTAGTTCCCTTGATATTCTGGACATTTTGTTCTTCCAAATGGATTTTGTTATTTTTTTCTAGCTATATAAAATAATTTTTGGTAGTTTGATTGGTATAACACTGAATAAGTGAATTAGCTTAGGTGGAATTGTCACTGTTATTATATTAGCTTGGCCTACCCATGAGGAACTGATGTTTTTTCCAGTTATTTAAATCTGACTTTTTTGTGTCAAAAGTGTTTTGTAATTGTGTTCATATAGTTCCTCTGTTCTGGTAGGTAGACTCCTAAATATTTTATAAAGTCTATAGTAAATTTAAATGGAATTTCTCTTTCTATCTCTTGCTGTTGGACTTGGTTGGTAATATATAAAAATGCTAAAGATTTATGTGTGTTTATTTTATAGCCTGCAGCTTTGCTGAAGTAGTTTATTATTTCAAGTAGTTTTTTTATTGATTCTCTAGGATTCTCTAAGTATATCATCGTGTCATCTGGAAAGAGTGATAGCTTTGTTTCTTCTTTGCCTATTGTAAAACCTTCAATCTCTTTTTCTTCTCTTATTGCTAAAGCTAATGTTTCCAATACTATATTGAGCAACAGAGATGATAATGGACATCCTTGTTTCACCCCCAATCTTATTGGAAATGCTTCTAGCTTGTACCCATTATATATGATACTTTCTGAAGGTTTTAGGTAGATGCTATTTATTATTTTAAGCAAGACTCCATTTATTCTATTCTCTCTAGTGTTTTTTTTTTAATTTGTTTTGTGAGGCAATGATTAATTGACTTGCCCAGGGTCATGCAGCTAGTGTTATGTGTCTGAGGCCAGAATTGAACTCAGATCCTACTGACTTCAGGGCCAGGCTCTATCCACTGTGCCACCTAGCTGCCCTCCTTTCTAGTGTTTTTAATAGGAATGGGTGTTATATTTTGTCAAAAGCTTTTTCTGCATCTACTGAGATGATCATGTGGTTTCTGTTAGTTTTGTTATTGATATGATCAATTATGCTGATAGTTTTCCTAATATTGAACCAGCCCTGCATTCCTGGTATAAATCCTACCTGGTCATATTGTATTATTCTTGTGATAAGTTGCTGTGATCTATTTGCTAATATTTTATTTAAAATTTTTGCATTTATATTCAGTAGGGAAATTGATCTATAATTTTCTTTCTGTTTTGACTCTTCCCAGTTTAAGTATCAGCCCCATATTTGTATGATAAAAAGAATTTGGAAAACTTCTTTGCCTATTTTCCCAAATAGTCCATATAGTATTGGAATTAATTATTCTTTAAATGGTTGATATAATTCACTTGTAAATCCTTCTGGCCCTGGAGATTTTTCCTAGGGAGCTCATCAGTGGCTTGTTCAATTTATTTTTCTGAGATGGGGTTATTTAAGTATTTTACTTCATCTTCTGTTAATCTGGGAAATTTATATTTTTGTAAATATTCATCCATTTCACTAAGATTGTCAAATTTATTGGCATACAGTTGGTCAAAATAGTTCCTTTTGATTGTCTTAATTTCCTCTTCCTTGGTAGTGGATTTATCCTTTTCATTTTTGATACTGGCAATTTGTTTTTATTCTTTCCTTTTTTAAAATTAAATTAACAAAAGGTTTATCTATTTTATTGTTTTTTTTCATAAAACCAGCTCTTAGTTTTATTTATTAGTTCAATGGCTTTCTTAATTTCAATTTTATTAATTTCTCCTTTGGTTTTCAGTATTTCCAATTCGGTGTTCAATTGAGGATTTTCGATTTGTTGTTTTTCTAGGTTTTTTTTTAGTTATATGCTCAATTCATTGATCTCCTCTTTTTCTATTTTATTCATGTAAACATTTAGAGATATAAAACTTCCCCTAAGAACTGCTTTTGCTGCACCCCATAAGTTTTGGCACATTGTCTCATTATTGTCATTCTCTTGAATGAAGTTATTGATTGTTTCTATGATTTGTTGTTTGACCCATTAATTATTTAAGACTAGATTATCTAGTTTCCAATTATTTTTTAGTCTATCTTTTCATCGCCCTTTATTACATATAATTTTTATTGCATCATGATCTCAAAAGGATGCATTTAATATTTCTGCCTTTCTGCACTGGATTGTGAGGTTTTTATACATGGTCAATTTTTGTGTATGTACCATGCGCCACCGAGAAAAAAGTATATTCCTTTCTATCCCCATTCAATTTCTCCAGAGATCTATCATACCTAACTTTTCTAATCATTTTTACAATCATTCTTAAAAAGACATTTAGAAAACTTTACTTGTTCATTTACAAGTTCCTTCAAACCAAAGAACTGCAAAATTTATCAGTCTTGCTTTTACCTACACAAACTCAGTCAGCACTTTACTTACCAGTATAGTATACTGTCCAACCAGAATAGAACTCTGATCATATGACTCAATTTGACCACAGACAAAGCAAACTACTTTATCTAGCTCTTACACGGCAAAGCAGCAGTAATTCCTTTCTTTCTTCCTTTTACTTTTCCCTGTCAAAGCAGAAAAGACCAAAAAAAAAAAGGCAATATGCATTTCTGAGCAGCTTCATCTTAAGATTTAGGTTGTACTGAAGGGCAATAATTTGAATTGAAGTCTTTATTTAGCCAACCAGAAACTATTACCCAAAGTCATCTTATAAGATGATTTCTCTTGCATGTTTCCTCAAACAGTCCCAATAAACTTTCACACTGTCCTCTTCGTTTACTCTTCAGCCTACTTCTCCAGTTTATTCACTACACTACCCTCAGTCCTATATAAGAGGTATATTTTCTATACTTCTTATAAACACTTCATAGGTTTCAGTTGAAGCCTCCTGGTACTGTCAGTTTTTACTCAGATGGTGACCATTCACTAAACTGAACCTAAAGATTCAACAGTCCCTTGTGAATTATTCCTCAATCTCCACATATTTCTTTATTCTCTCTCTCTCTCTCTCTCTCTCTCTCTCTCTCTCTCTCTCTCTCTCTCTCTCTCTCTCTCTCTTTCTCTTTCTCTTTCTCTTTCTCTTTTTCTCTTTCTCTCTCTCTCTCCTGGAGAAATTACTTTCTGTTTATCTGTTTTTTCAATTATAAAATTGTTATATTAACAGTACCTGCCTGCCAGGGTTGTTTTGTGGATCAAAAGAGTTAATATCTGTAAATCTCTTGCCCCATAAATGCTTTCCCTTTCCCCCTTCATATATTAAACAAGCCTTAAAGGGAAAATATATTACATCATTTAATAGTAATTCATTTATCTTTCTATATTATCTTCTATCTCCCTCCTCCCAAACCCACTTTTAATCCTCACTGTTACCTACAGTTCCTTTGCTATTCAGCAATATCCCAAGACATCACCCATGTTCTGGCTAAACTTTTTTTCCTCCCTTCCTTGACCTCTTCATAAGTAATTTCAGTAATCTTTAATCCCTTGCTCACTTATCCTATTGCTGATTTTATCTTTGGAAAAGTCCAGCTCTATATAACTTCTATAATCTGCCTAATTGTGTAGCCATGTATTGATAAACATAACTCAAGAAAATCGCAAAACTCTGTTAACTGAGCACATGATAATATTCAGCTAACTAATCTAAATTAGTCCTTCACTGCATCAAGGCAATCTTACTAGTTCTCGCTAATTGATTTGATATCCCTCTCATCACAGTAATTGCTCCAAATCCTCTCTTCTCTAGTCAAATCTTCTACCCTATCCTATACCCTATCTTTTTGGAAATATAAAGAAAGGTAAAAGACAGTCTCTAAACTCAAAAAGCTCACCATCTAATTGGAGAGATACTATGCAAATCACCATGGACAAACAAGTTAGATATAGATAGATATACATACATTCATATACACATATATACATAGACTAATATGTTTACAATAAATTGGAGATAATCAACAGAAGGAAGGCATTAATTTAAGGGGACCTAGGTGTTATATATTCTAATACTATATGCTATACTGAGTTATTAAAACAATGAAATAATCATAAGGTAGATTTTTACTCTATCTTTTTTATTAAGGTCTGATTTTAATTACTAGTTTTTTCCATATTCTAGAATATTAATTGAATTATTTGATATTGAATTTTCATTTTACATTTGCTCTTAAAATTGCAATAAATTTAACATTTTCTTCCATGAAAATTTGATTTTAAGGTATTAGATAGAATTCATCCAGTACTGACATAGGCCTGTCAAGTCAACAGAGTGCAAACTATAGAAACCCTGCACAACTGGAATGACACCAAATTTATGTAATTATCATCTGAGAAATGGCCCAGTGAAGTTTTGAAAGATATCACCCAAAGCTGAACCATCTGACAAATCTTTTGGCCACAGAATTTCAGAATCTATATTAAAAGACAACTTCAAGAGATGCTGGGACCAATGTTGATAAAGGAAGCAACAATACATGAAAAGTTTCTTAACCTTACAAAATACAAATAGTATTTTTTTATTGTTTCTAGTAATTTTTTTTTTTTAGTGTTAGATGGAAAGGTATAAGTTGGAAAGGTATAGGAAGTCAATTTCTGTTGTGGTGTAGTGGATCTAATGCAATATTGTCAGTAAGAAACATCTGACTTGTAAATTGTCCTCTCATGATTAGTGATTGGGATTGACAACAATAAGGGAAAAGAAGAAGGGGAGGTAATTTATAGCATTTAAGGCATTTAAATAACACTATGTGCTAGCCATTGTGCTAAGTGCTTTTTACAAAGATTATCTCATTTTATTTGACAACAACCTGGGGAATAGGTGGTATAATTATCCTCATTTTACACTGAAGGAAACCAAGGCAAACCAAAGTTAAATGACTTTCCCTGAATCTAGTATGTGTCTGAAGCTGACTTTGAATTCAGGTCTTCCTGACTCTAGGCTTAGCACCTTATCCGGTATGCTACCTATTGCCTCCAATAACTGTAGTACCTGTTTTACAGGTTTGTTGTGAGGATAAATGAAATAACTTATGTAAATCCCTGTTATATGCTCGGTGTATATAAAGTTTATGTACGTACATTTCCAAACTTTAAAGTGCTTCATTAAAATGAATCATTAATTTTTATAATTGCACATTTATATAATAGGCTAGTTTTCAAGATTTCCAAGATTTTAAACACTGGCTATCTAGGTTGACTCTTTTACTAGAACTGAACAGTGTCACAGATTATAGTAATTTCTCTGTCCCTATCTAATTGTGCCTCAGTTTCCTTATCTGAGGGAAATGAAAGGGCCAGATTAGGTGATCTCTAATGTACCTTGTACTGACAAAATGAATCTTTGGTAGTCATTTATATTATCAAAATGTTTCCACTAACTGAGTTTGATTATGGTGCCCTCCCCCCTTGCCTACTTATCCCTATGGGCTAATGGCTGAAAAAGATTAATGTTCATGGCAATAAAAAATAAAAAGGTATACAAGCACCACAGGGGCAGATTAAGCTCAAGCGTTAAGAACTCAGTACAAGTATTGTATCTACAAAATAGTTAGGCTTCTGAGGAATTATTATAGCCCCAATGCCTAAATGTAAGAAAGATTTATTCTTACCGAACTCACCTCAAAATTTATAGTGATTTAGAAAAGTAAAGGAGATGGAAAAAAATCAATAAATTCATGTTTAATATGTTTAAACAAAAGTAGATTCAACCAAGGATGAAAAATTAGAATAATCAGAATAAAATGAGAGTATATATCCAACAGATTTGAGGCTAATGAATAATAATTTACTATCTTCCTTTCTCAACTACGTTTTAGAGGGCAACATTTCCCAACTTTTCCTTTGCATAACACCCTTGCACACTGATAAATATACCACCACAAAAATAATTATGTATTTAACAAAAGAAGGGATTTGCAAAGTTATTGAATACCACCACTCATTTTTACCAATTAAAAAAAATGTCAACTTGTTTGTCACACAGGTAGTAAGAGGTAGAGCCAGTATTTGACAGTCCTTTTCCTGACTCTAGATCCAGGTCTTTAGAGGAATATGGGAAAACAGAAAATGAAGAGTGGTGTTTTGTAGGATTCATATCGACCAACTTTACTCCAAAAGATGTTTTAGGCCCACTCTTCCTCCCTTGAGGGAATTTTCTCTAAATGGAGACAAATCACTCCTGGGACCTGATTGGCTTCTGTTTCCCTGCTTGATGTAGCTTCCTATCACCTAAAAGCATGAAAAGTTCCACTTACATGCAATGGTGACTTCTTTGCCTTAGCGGATTTCTGAAGATCACAGTAGTCAACATGTTCTTCATCTTATCTTGCCTTGAAGACCTGACATGTTTCCATGTGAGGACATGGGGCCAAGTCCAGAAAAGCTAAGTGTGATGATAGCCTTACTGTATTAGGTCAAAACAAACCTCCTTTTCTTAAGTGTCCAGTGACTTGCAAGTGCCCCATGTCCTCACAATATGAGGTATCCCACACCTAGTCTACTAGTGTTGTACCAAAGTTTGAGTTTGTTGAAATTAATCTACGTAACTAGGATAATTGGAAAGAAATGGAGAAAATGAAGTGGAAAGGGAAGAGAAGGCAAATATACATAAAACTCATTTGCCATGTACTATAAACCATAAACCTGGCTCCAAGGAGAACTCTTAGAGAAACAGAGCTCTGAACCAAAGATGTCTCTTGTAATCATCACAAGGGAAGGGACCTGAAATAGAACTATTAATCAAATGTGACTCACTATGCACGTTGATGAAGTTTCTTTGACCCTGGTATGTCCTAACATATTGAGTGGACAGTACTATTCCATGTGGCATACCATAAGTAAAATAACACGTACATAGGATCTAGAGCATTACCCAGAGCAAGCAAAAAGATCATCTCTGGAAGAGTAGCTGGGCCAGAGGAAATGCATACAGAATAAATCAGTGGTTGAAACCATAATCTTAAAGGTACTTGAGTCAATTACCAATGAATTTCAAAAATAATTTAGAAAGAAAGCAAATGGCCATTAGCATTATTAGCAAAACACAAAGTAAGAAAAAAAAAATTAGTAGTATCTCAGAGTCACAGGATATCAGTTAGAAGGGGCCAAAGAAGACCGCTACTCCAACCTATATTTAAATAAAAATCTCTATAACATACCCAATGAGTGAGCATCCTGCCTTTTCTTGAAGATCTCTGATGAAGTAAAACTCACTACCTCCTGATGATACCATTCCAGTTTGGGACAACCCAAAATGTTATGAACTTTTTTTTTTCTTACATCAAGACCCATTTTTTTTTCTTTTTACAACTTCTACTCCATAGTTGTTGCTGTTGGGTTTTTGTTTCTTTGTTTGTTTGTTTGTTTGTTTTGGTTCTTCCATCTGAAGCCAAACTGAATACGCAAAGCCCCTCTTCTATATGGTAGTCCTTCCTTCCCTTGCTTTATTTTAAGATTATACAAAGTCACTTGATAGAAGCAATCATGGGGATATTTTTCCCCATGATCTGAATATAAAAATAAGATGAAGAATAAAACAAAGAAGCTTATGTTTACCAAATATATTCACTGATGTCCTGGAAAATGTCCTGCAGAATTTCCAAATTATAAGTAATTCTCCCCATTTGTGACATTCTTGAGAAGTTTCACCTTGCAGATGACATTATACTGTGTGTATAGATACCTGGAGTATGATAACGCTTCTTCAACAACATGGAGATCATGAAGGAAGCAGCCTATTGATCCAAACAAGTAATGATGTGACTGAAGAATAAATTTTACCCTACTAAGCCATTTGATTTGATTGTCAGCTCATTGGTTTAGTCCATCTCTATATACATCTTTGATTAGAGTGCAAATGGATGCTGAGGTGGGCTCAGTATTGACTGAAAGGAGATATGAATGGGTCACATTTGCAGAATATTTAATGATCTATAACTGTTTTCTGCCTCTAAAACCCACTTTATAAAAAATAACTATTTTCCTGATAAGGTACACAGCTAAAATTATGGAATATCACAGTAACCGAAGAATCACAATTGTAATTGACTCAAGGGAAAATGGAGAAGACCAATAAGTTGAAAAAATATCATCAATGATTTCTGAATGAAAAGTGGTAAAAATTGGTGTTCAAAATCTTTTGTGGCTAACATTGAATGACTAGTCATGTAACAAAATTGAAAAATAGCTGCCCAGACTAAGGTATCACAAACATACAAAATTACCACCACCACCACTACCACTACCATTACCACTACTACTACTATTACTATTACTACTACTACTATACTACTGATGATGATGATGATGATGATGATGAATGTGATGATGATAGTTGTAATACTAAAATGTTCAGAGAATAGAAATTCATCAAGGCCATTTGATATATACCCCAAGATGTATTTATGGAAACATATGGGGAAAGTATCATAAGATGAAAAAATATATATGAGTTACAATCTGAATTGGTAGAAGGCATACACATATCAGGGAAAATTGAAATCCATCACAATATCAAGATATAAATTTGAATTATGTAAGAGTCTGATCAACATCATGTTAATTTATAGTGAATTAAATTTTACAATGCATTTTCCTCACAACATACATTGTGAGTATTATCACCATTTTAGAGATTAGGAACCTTAATCTCTGAGTGGGCCAACAACTTTCCCAATTCCACTATAACATTAAGTAACTGAGATGGGATTTGAAGTAGGTCTGATGTCTTAGCATTCAGCTTCACCACATAATTATAGCCTCCCATAGAAGTCTTCATAGAGCTATCTTCACAGGTAATTAGCAAGGTCTTTAAATAAGCAATGTTCTGGAGTATTAGAATATGAAAAAAAAAAGATATTTCACCACTAGAATAGAGTGAGAAACTGGGAATAATTTTTAAGCATTAAGCTTCAGTTATGAAAGATCTTTTCAAATTTATTCTTTTTTATTAGCCATTAGGGTTTATTAGCCCATTTTAAGCTTCACTTATAAAACAATATTGTTTTGCACTTTTTTTTGCTACCACTATCAAAAATATATTCATTTGATTTTTTTAAACAAGGAAAAAAATGTTTGTTCCCTCTTTCTCGATATATAGATCTATGCATACACACACACACACACACACACACACACACACACACACACACACACACATATATATATATATATATATATATATGGGGGGTGTGCACATGACTTTTTGTGCTAGAACATTGATTGCATTTTAAAACAAACAGTTCTCCATGCTTTTTCGGGGAAGGGGAATAATTCAACGCTCTTGACTTACATGATTATGTTGAGATATAAAAGTTTCAAAACTTTTATTCTTAGATTAAAATCTCTGTGCCTAGATTGCTGCTATTAATGTAAAATCTAAAAGAAAAAATATCACAACCATTGGCCCATTGAACACTTATTTCAATCACTTTGGCACTACTAGTCACCCTACTCCCACTAATCTTTGATTAACATTCAGTTAAGATTTCCTGATCATTACTCTGCCAAGTCCATGTCTTCCCTGATTCATAGGTGGAGGACAAAATATGAGACAGATTTATGGAGCATCTGGCTGAGAGATGGTAGGGAATAGAAAAGGGAGCTCTGGGTATATTTGCTATGATAACATCTTTTCTCAGTTCTTCCTAGAAGTAAACCAAAATACCATACAGTTCTAAGCAAAAAAAGGCTGACCTTTTATCCCCTAGAAAATCAATATATAACTAATTATTTTACAAATAATTTATACCAATAGGCTTTTTGTTACAAAGGCAATATACACATGATTTTGAATATCTAAAATGTTAATATTTTAAAAATGTGATGTTCATTGAATCTTTTCATTAAAAAGAGGTTATCACAAAGATTTGATATAGACATTCATATTGAATAGTACTATGGTATGGTTTACAATGTTTGACAGCTTGTCAGTGAATTTTTTGAATTCATATTTGTTGATTCTGTACTCAGTTTTATGACAAGTCATTTGAGTGCCCTGGGAAAGATTTGAAAATTGAGCTTCTATGAGTTTGTGTTTTTTCTTACCACCAGAAGTTTGGAGCTGTCACTGTAGGATTTGTTATTTGTCATAAAATAAATACATACTATGGAAAGTGGACTTTCTTTGCATTCAAAGTTAAATCAAAATCATTTATACACTGCTTAATAGAGATAAGAATTTAGTTGAGTGTAATAATTTTACTGATTGTATAAGGTATATATGTGTGTGTGTGTGTGTGTGTGTGTGTGTGTGTGTGTGTGTGTATTTACTTATTTATTCATTAAGGGTTTATTCTTCCACAAAAATTGTACGCCAATAGAGTATATCTACTTTGCACAAGGATGGCCCTAGATTTTTTTTTTTTTTGGCGAGGCAATCAGGGTTAAGTGACTTGCCCAGGGTCACACAGCTAATAAGAGTCAAGTGTCTGATGCTGGATTTGAACTTAGGTCCTTCTGATTCCAAGGCCAAAGCTCTATCTACTGTGCCATCTAGCTGTACCTTCTGGATTCTTAAAAGTTGTGAAAGTTCTGACAGATTCTTCCAAATCAGAAACACCTTAAATATGGGATATCTACTGCTCATGACAACTATCTACAAATATTTATTACATCCTTGGTACATTTATTGTACCCTTGGCAAATAATGAGGAAGTCTTTCTCAATAGTAAAAACAAACTATTCACCATAAAGAAAATAGGGGCTTGAATTCAGCCACATTTTAGGGAATGAAATAGGAGAGACATTCTATTCTTGGAGGAAATGCTATTATTATTTACATTTTATAGCTGAGAAAACCAAAGCAGATGGTTATTAAGTGACTTGTCCAGGGCGACAGTGCTAATAAGTATCTGAGGTCAAATTTGAACTCAGGTCTTCTGACTTCAGGTCCAGTGCTCTATCAGTTGTACAAAATGCTGCTTAGAAGTGGCAAACACTGAATGCCAAAAACTATGAAATTCTTTGAAAGACTAAATATGGCTGAATACCAGTTGTTTCAGAATTAGTTATCTATGAGTAATCAGATCACTTCTTAGAACAAAAGCTAAAATCAATACCAAATTAGACCATCAAATGACAAATGGCAAAACAAGCAGTAGTATAGAATATTATTGTATTATAAGAAATGACAAGCAGGATGATTTAAGAAAAACCTGGAAAGGCTTACATGAACTGATGCATAGTGAAGTGAACAGAACCAGGAGAACATTGTATACATCAAACAATATTGTTAGATGAAGACGTGTGATTGGCAATACAATGATCTAAGATAATCCCAAAAGACTATAATGAAGCATACTGTCTGCCTCCAGAGAAAGAACTGATATTGATTGAATACAGGCAGAAGCATGCTATTTTTCACTTTCTTTATTTCATTTTGTTATTTGAATCTTCTTGCACAAAATAACTAATATGGAAATGTTTTACATAGTTGCACATATGCCTACTATATCAATTGCTTACCATCTCAGGGAGGGGGGAAGAGACAGAGGAAAAAATAAAATCTGGAACTCAAAACTTTAAACAAAAATGTAAAAAAAAAAATTGAAAAAATAAATAACACTGGTCAATCTAAAAAAAGGCAAATTAGAAGGACAAAGATGAGAGAAGATGTGGCATAAAATTACATTGTTAGAAATTATTTTGTTTAAGTAAACTTTCAATTTACACAGAATGGCAGATGAGTTAACAGAAAGTATTTGAATACCTTACTATTTCTGAGTGAAATTTAATCATCACAAAAAAAAAAACCTTCCAAGGTTTTCAGAAGAAAAAATCAAAGCTATGAATAGACACAAGAAAAAATACTCTAAATTACTACTGATTAGAGAAATGGAAATGAAAACTACTATGAGGTATCACATCACTCATATCAGATTGGTTAACATAAGAAAAAAGGAAAATGACAAATGCCAGAGAGGATGTGGGAAAAAAATTGGGACATTAATGTAATTTTGGTGGCATTGTGATCTAGTCCAACCATTCTGGAGAATAATTTGGAACTATGCACAAAGGGCTATAAAACTGTAGATACCCTTTGACCCAGCAAAAGCACTACTAAGTCTGTGTCCCAAAAAGATTTAAAAAAAAAGGGAAAAGTGTCTATTTATATAAAAAATAGACAGAGACAGAGGAGAGAGAGAGAGAGTTGTAGTTATATACATTGTTTGGCTTGTTCTGTTTACTTCACTTTTCATCCATGTATATGTTTTATTTTCCTTTTTTAAATAATTTATTTTCCCCCAATTACACATTAAGACAATTTTTAACATTAAAAAGAAAAGCTTTTACTCTGAGTTCTGTCTTTCCCTCCCTTTCTCCTTCCTGAGATGGTAAGCAATCTGATATAGGTTATACATGCTCAGTCATGTAAGCATTTCCATATCAGTAGTTTTGTACAAGAAGACTTGAAAAAAAAAGAATGAATAAAGGAAAGAAAGTGAAAATAGTACATTTCAGTCTGTATTCAGATAGTATCACTTCTTTCTCTGAAGGCAGATAGTATGTTTCATTGTGAGTCCTTTGGGGTTGTCTTATATTACTGAAAATAAATTAAGTCATTCATAGTTCTTCATTGTCATATATAAATGTATATTTCAATGCTTCTCAGTAGTTATATTCATCATTTCTTAACAGTCTAATTATATTACATTGCATTCATGTTCTCCAAGTTGTTTAACCATTCCTCAATCAGTAGGCATCTATGCTATTTCTAATCCTTTGATACAAAAAAAAAATTGCTCCCATAAATATTTTGTTGAATATTAAGCTTTTATTTTTAATTATTTATATACACACACACACACATAGATATACATATATACATATATATAAACATATATATATATAAACACACATATGTGTATATGTCACAATGGTATATATGTATCAGAGGGATTAGATATATTAATAACTTCTTTAATGTAATTTTAAATTGTTTTCAACATGGTTAGACTAACCTGAAGCCTCCCTTATAGTGCATTAGTATTCATGGCCTGCAATAATTACTGTACAGTATTAACTATTCTCATATTCTGTCATTATTTCCACTTTGCTGAATGGAAAGTGAAATCTCAGAATCATTTTAATTTTAATTTGTTGTTATCACTGATTTGGAGCAATCTTTCATATAGTTACTAATGTTTTGCAGTTCTTTAGAAGACAGATTACTCATATCCTTTGACCATCTATCTATTGTGGAATAGTGTCTGGTTTTATTTTTTTTTTCTTAGTTGTCACTATACCTTGATTATCAAATCACCATCAGACATTTACTTCAAATATTTCCCCCAATCAACTTCTTTATTTCTTATACCAGTGTCAGTTTTGTACATGCAAAGATTTACATTTTCACATAATCACAATTGCCTAAATAGAATGTTGCGATTGCCTCTCTCTTGCTTGATTACAAAAAAACCCACTCCAAATTCAAATTATATAAAACTTTTAAAAAATCCATTAAAGTTCACCCTTCCTAATAATATTTGTGAAAGATATGTTATGTTACTCTCTGCCTCTGTCTCTTCCTCTTTTGTATGGTCTTTAGTGTTCAGATAACATTTTGTTACATATATTGTATGTATTATGTGCGCAGCTAGGTGGCACAGCAGATAGAGTGATGGGTCTAAAGTCAAGAAGACATCTTCCTCAGTACAAATCTGCCCTAGACACTTACTAGCTATGTGACTCTGGACAAGTGACTTTACCCACTTTGCCTAAGTTTCTCATCTGTAAAATGAACTGGAGAAGGAAATGGCAAACCACTCCAATAGATTTTCCAAGAAAACTTCCTAAATGGGATCAAGAAGGGTCAAACAGGACTGAAATGACTGAACAACAACATGTACTATGTATATGTGTATTTGTACATTGTATGTTTTATATATGCATGATGCATATTGAATGTGTTATTTATATATTTGTAAATATTGTGTATATATTTGTATGATGCATATTGTATGAAATATGTATGCATGTCTATACATGGGTATGTATACATGGGTATGTATATTTTAGTACATGGTAGACAATTTTGTTCTAAATTTAATTTCTGCAAAACTGCTTTCCAGTTTTCCCACAATGCCTTGTCAGATAGGGAGTTCTTCCCAAAGTAAGTTACATTCCTGAGTAAGACCCATCTTAACATAATTCTCTTATGTCTTCGAATCATTGAAATACCAAATAAAAATAACTCATATTTACATATTGTGTTAAGCTTTACAAAGTAATCTCTTCAAAACAACATTGTAAAGTATGCTCTGTATTATTATCCTCATTTTACAGATGGTGAAATTGAAGATCAGAGAGTTCTAATCACTTGCCAATATTCACAGTGAGTGAATGTTAGAGCCAATATTTGAAAACAATTCTTTTTAAAACAAGTCCAGCATTCTTTTCATTCCTTGACATTGCTTGATTACATCTTGGCTCTACCGCCTCAGCACCTTATTTAATCTATCAGTAAGTGGAACAGTCATTTAGGAGCTAAAGTTATATAGTATGACTCTGTACAAACACTGGTAATCATTTCCATTATTTTGGATTTTTTTTCTTTTTTGTGAAATCTTGGGAATAGGTTCCTGAAGTCATCAAAATTTCTGTAGCTTTAAGCATGGATTATTTTCTGTGAGTAAATGTTCCCATAAAATCATATAAGGGAGGTAAATTGGCTTTTCCAAGGACATGAGTTTGTTAATGCCTATCTTTTAGAAATCTGCAATACATTAGGAAATAATATGTGGTAATGAACTATTAAATGTACTAATCCCTGGTATATCACTCCTTCTAGGGCCAGCCAAATTACATTTGTGTTTACAAGGTCCTTTAGGTCATATGTATTGATAAAAATGTGTGGGATTCTAGCAGGTTAATGGCAGAGATACTTCGATCTGCTAGTATTTCCAAAATGACACTTGATACGTTGGTGTCTATTCTACCTATTTCTCTGCCTAAGCTGAGATGAGAATTTGGGAATGAAGATTTTCAGTGGCCGCATGTTCCATCACATCTGCCCTTGCTCTGGCCTAGGGCTTGGCTTCTGCTCCAGATTCCAAATTAATCATTCTCCTTGCCTGACATCTCTGTGTTTTTTAAACTGTTCCTACTCCTGCAGTAAGAAACCATTTAATTATTCCCCAAGTGCATGGCATGGTTCTTTATGCCCTGAAAGACTGAGAGCAATTTCCAGAAGGTCCAAACAAACTCCCAAAGCTTTGGCTGAGAACAATAATGATGGTGGTGGAGGTATGCCAACTCTGAAAATTTTCAAGCATAACTAATTGCAAAAACTAGTAACTTGATATAAAACACCAAAAATATTTTCTTTAGGTTTCTAAGGACTAGGAAATCTGACCATATCACTTTTTGAATACTGGAATATAATTTTCAGTATGAATGGCTCTTTGAATCCAAAGAATTGTTCAGCCAAAGTGGGGGAAAAGTCTATACTATGAAATTTATCTTGGTATAATTTAGTTCTCCCCAAAATTAACCCCTTTCAAACCTGAAATCTATTTAATATTTAGGAAAAATCCAGTCTCTAGATTTTGACAATTTTGCATATAGAACAAAATTGAAATATTCCATTGTATTAAAGGATATTTGTAGCCCCATAACAATTTCAAATGATACTCTCCAGGGTGAGCATTTGCATGAACCTGAAAGGAAGTTACAAAACACAGTGTCATTCAAATGGAATGAGAGTTTTGTACATATTTTTATGGAAAGAGGGATTTCTAAAAGTTCTCATTTTAACTGTTTGACCTTGGGTGAATAACATTTCATTGTGCATGTTTTTCCCAGTTATAAATGACTTTACCATTTCATAATGCATTTTCCTGGTGTGATATGTACTGCTTGATGTCATATAACTAATTAAGTAGAATTTGATACTTGGAGATAATACTATTTATATAAATTTGCAGTAAAATGATGGACATCTGTGGATGACATTTTAAATTGGTTGCTTACAACCCCAATGTATAATTTTGCTGCAAAGTAGAGAAAATAAATTATAATGGTTGAATCTTTCTGAATTCTGGGCTCCATTGGCATTATGAGAATCTATGTTCAGCTCACCTAGCAATAAAATTTTAATAACAATTTTAGAATCACAAAATAGGGTTGTAGGTAATAGGTTAGGCATGTTTTAAAGGAAAATTAGGTTGCTTCTACCCAGGAGATTGAATGCAGTCAGTATGCAAGAAAAGCAAATATAGAGTTTGGGAACCAAAAAAAGAAAAAAAATGTTGAATTCCAACTGCTCCTGCAGACTTCCTTAACTGGTTACCCTGACCTCTAGTCTTTCTCCTTCATTGGAAAGAATGCAAAGATTTTTTTTTTCTAGTTAACTATGTGGCTTTTTTTCTGTGTCTTTTCAACAGTTTTGGCACAATGTATTCAAATATCTCTCTGAATTCCCAGTGTTATCATGCTATTCCTTGGCTTCTGGTATTGCAGAGGAAGTAATCTATTTACAACCTCATATTAGTTCAATTCAGAAAAAATTTAGTATGTAACAGAATAATTAAAGAAGGTTCAAGATTGAGTCTTAGATTGGATGGGCTAATATTAATGGATTAAGAATAAAAGGTAGAACTACTCAACTCATTCTCCTGTTTATTCTTGGGACTGAAAGGGATAGAACAAAAAACATCTAAGGGAAAGTTGATACCCATAATATGTATGAAGAATATGTAATGTCAAGTTAACCTAATTTCTTTGATAAAGATATTGCATTAGTATGTTTGCATAATGTGGATATAACTTGCCTAGATTGCCTGACTCTTTACCATCTAAGGGAGCCACTGAGGAAATTGCCCTTATTATTCACCACCCAGCTACTTTCCTTGGACTTCACCAATCTCCATAAACTCATCTTGTTGCAAGATGACATCAGCTCTGAAACTCATTCTTCCTTAGAAACTCCTGTTGCTGGTGCCACTCGCTTCTTCTGGTTGGAGAGAGTAATGGACGGACATCCAAGAAATCCTCCCTGATCCTTTATCATTTAAAGAGAGCACTAACAGAAGTCTCCATTACTTATGCAGATGCTTTACCTAGAGGCCTGGTAGAGGTCAGAAATATGAAATAAACTATAGATATTCATCAAGGGGAGTTTGAGGAGCAAGATTGTGGAGCCATAAAACTGTCATAAAAGTGGCCTTGGTCATAGTGGAAGTTTCAGGGCAGGAGAGAAAATGAGCCAACTGATTTACCTTAACTACCATCTCT
Organism: Phascolarctos cinereus; assembly: GCF_003287225.1. Taxonomy (NCBI): domain Eukaryota; kingdom Metazoa; phylum Chordata; class Mammalia; order Diprotodontia; family Phascolarctidae; genus Phascolarctos; species Phascolarctos cinereus. The sequence goes on along the minus strand of NW_027555958.1, from coordinate 393,309,160 downwards.
AAGAGATTCAAAGCCTTGGGACAAGGGCAAGTTATGTATTAGAAATATGTAGGAGTTATATTTAACCCACTGACCACTCAGTTAGGTCTTTGTCCTTGACACATATATTATGTGACTAAAAATATTGATATTCTGTATAAATTTATTTATTTTTAGTTTTCAATATTCACTTCCACAAGTTTTTGAGTTCCAAATTTCTCACCCCTTCCCCCACCCCAAGATGGCATGCATTCTGAATACCCCTTCCCCTGGTCTGCCTTCTCTTCTATCTCTCTCCCTTCTCTTATCCCCTTCCCCTTCTATTTTCCTGTAGGCAGGATAGACTTCTGTACCCCATTTCCTGTATTTCTTATTTCCCAGTTGCATGTGAAACATTTTTTTAAACATGTGTTTTTAAAACTTTGGTTCAAATTTTCTCCCTTCCTCCCTCCCCACCCACCCTCATTGAAAAGGCAAGCAACTCAATATAGGTTGTACATGTGCAGTTATGCAAAACACTTCCATAGTAGACATGTTGTGAAAAACTAACTCTATTTCCCTTAATCCTATCCTGCCCTCCCATTTATTCTATTCTTTCTTTTGACCCTGTCCCTCCTCAGAAGTATTTACTTCTGATTACCCTTTCCCAATCTGCCCTCCTCTCTATCACCCCCTGCTCTCTTGTCCCCTTCTCCCCCTATTTTCCTGTAGGGTAAGACAGATTTCCATACCCAATTGAATGTGTATGTTATTTCTCCTTAAGCCAAATCCTATGAGAATAAGATTCCTCATTCCCTCTCACCTTCCCCTGTTTCCCCTCCACTGTGAGAGACTTTTCTTTTCTGTTTTTTTTTGTGAGATAATTTACCCCATTCTACCTCTCCCTTTCTTCTCCGAGTATAATCCTCTCTCATCCCTTAATTTTATTCTCCAGATATGACCCCTTAATCTTCAACTCACCCTGTGCCCTCCATCTATCTATCTATATACATACATACAATTTTTTTCCTTCAACTACCCTAATACTGACAAAGTCTCATGAGTTAAATATCATCTTTCCATGCAGGAATGTAAACAGTTCAATCTTAATAAGTCTCTTATGATTTCTCTTTCCTGTTTACCTCTTCATGTTCCACTGGAGTCCTGTATTTGAAAGTCAAATTTTCTATTCAGCTCTGGTCTTTTCATCAGGAATGCTTGAAAGTCCTCTATTTCACTGAATGACCATTTTTTCCCCTGAAGGATTATACTCAGTTTTGCTGGGTAGGTGATTCTTGGTTGTAATCCTATCTCCTTTGCCCTGGAATATTATATTCCATGCCCTGCGGTCCTTTAATGTAGAAGCTGCTAAATCTTGTGTTATCCTGATTGTGTTTCCACAGTACTTGAATTGTTTCCTTCTGGCAGCTTGTAATATTTTCTCCTTGACCTGGGAACTCTGGAATTTGGCTACAATATTCCTAGGAGTTTTCCTTTGGGGATCTCTTTCAGGAGGAGATCTGTGGATTCTTTCAATTTCTATTTTGCCCTCTGGTTCTAAATATCAGGGCAGTTTTCCTTGATAATTTCTTGAAAGATGATGTCTAGGCTCTTTTTTTGATCATGGCTTTCAGATAGTCCAATAATTTTTAAATTCTCTCTCCTGGATCTATTTTCCAGGTCAGTTGTTTTTCCAATGAGATATTTCACATTGTTTTCTAATTTTTCATTCTTTTGGATTTGTTTTACAGTGTCTTGATTTCTCATAAAGTCACTATCTTCCAATTGCTCTATTCTAATTTTTAAGGAAGTATTTTCTTCAGTAATCTTTTGGACTTCCTTTTCCATTTGGCCAATTTTTCTTTTTAGGGCATTTTCTCCTCATTGGCTTTTTGGACCTCTTTTGCCATTTGGGTTAGGCTTTTTTAAGGTGTTATTTTCTTCAGTATTTTTTTGGGTCTCCTTTAGCAAGCTGTTGACTTGTTTTTCATGATTTTCTTGCATCACTCTCATTTCTCTTCCCAGTTTTTCCTCTACTTCCCTTACTTGCTTCTCAAAATCCCTTTTGAGCTCTTCCAAGGCCTGGGACTGATTCATATTTTTCTTGGAGGCTTTGGATGTAGGAGCTTTGACTTTGTTGTCTTCTTCTGGTTGTATATTTTGATCTTCTTTTCACCAAAGTAAGATAATATAGTCTGACTCTTTTTGCTGCTTGCTCATGATCCCAGCCAATTACTTGAGTTTTAAACTCTTTGTTAAGGTAAGAGTCTGCTTCCAATGTGGAGAGTGTACTGTCCCAAGCTTCAGGGGTTTGTATAGCTGTTTTCAGAGATACTTGTAGGGACCTGTAAATTTTCAGTTCTTCCAAGGTGGTATGATAAGGGCGAGGTGTTTACTCCTTTCCTGGCCTGTGACCACAAGTATTCCTTTCTGTCCTGTAACTGTGAGGAGGGGTTCCTCTCCACAGCCACTACAAGCTCCATCATGCCAGCGCTCCTCCTCACCCCAGCACTGCCCCAGAACTGTGACCCAGATCCACACAGGGCAAAGCAAGAGATTCCTGCCTCAGCACTGGCAAAGAGATCCCTGCAGTCCCTCTCTGATCAGCCACTGGATTCCCCCTCAGTCTGTGGCCAGAAGCTGGGAAGCAGCTGCCCCCCCCCCAGGGCCATGCTGTTGGGGAATGGAGTTGAAACCCTGCCTTCCTCTCTGACCACCAACAGAAACAGACTTTTCCCACTGACCTTCTAAGTCATCTTTGGCATTCGTGGATTGAGGAGTCTGGAAACCTCCACAGCTGCCCAAGATTCAGTCCTCTGAGGCCTGCTCCAGGTTTGCTGGCTGCGCCCCACGCTGCTGTGCTGCGCTCCCAGCCCGGCGCGATACACCTTTCTGATCAATCATCCAGGTTGTCTTGGTCTGGAAATTTGTTTCACTCTGTCTTTTTGTGGGTTCTGCTGCTTCAGAATTTGTTTAGAGCCACTTTTTTTACTGGTAATTGAAGGGTTTGGGGGAGAGCTCAAGGAAGTCACTGCTTTTACTCCGCCATCTTGGTTCCGCCCTTTAACACTCCCCAAAATATTGATATTCTGAACAAACCCTGGCATAGATCAGGTTTGATCTTTTGGTTTATGGGCTTTTGACCACCCTTGAAAACTCCTTCTTCTACCCTCTTCTTCTCTCAGGATGGAACTTTTCTTTTCCCAATTCATTATTGACCTAATCACCAGCAGGTGCCAAAACTGCCCTCGGCAGGATACCAAAGTGTAGAACAAGAGGAAACAATGAGAAGTAGGTGAAAAGAAGTAGATTTAGGTGTGTCAAAAGGACAAACCTGCATATGACATCATAATAACCACAAGAAACAACGAGCTAAGAAATAAGCAAGTATAAAGAATATTAGAAGAAACTGAAAAACATTGACACTGCCTATTTCGATGAAAATATTATTAGAATTTTGCTAATAGATAAAAATCCTTGCTGATATTTAAGCTTCCAAAACAACATCCATAAATTTAATTTGAAAGGCAAAGTCCATCAACAACAAATTAAAGGTACAAAATATATTTGGCAAAACTTCACCATAAATGATATTTGTTATATTGTTAATTTAGCAATTATAAAATGTTTGCATTTGTATTTATTTGAAAGGATAAACATTTAATCCTGTTTTCTGAACATATTACCAGATGACAAATTTTTCTTCAGAACAGATTTGAGGTAGAGACAAGATTTTTAAAAATTACTTCAAATAACTTTAATTTTGTCTTGATTGTTTCTCTGCCTCTTTAATATTTGGGAATGAAATGGGACAGTTGTCATTATCTAATTCTACTTCGTTAACTGTTTCTGATAAAAGAACATTTTATAAAATATGTAAAAAGCAGACTTTAATTCAGACAAAGAATAATTCTTCCTTTAAAAGATTCCTTTCCACTTGATCTTCACTTGATCTCCATTTCATCACTTCAGTGTCAGAAGGAGGATTTGAACTCAAATCTTCCTGACTGCATGTTCAGCACTTTTTCCAATATGAAATATTATATCGCTAGTTAGAAACATGTTATATTTGTCTTCTTTAAAATATACAAAAACTTTTTTCATTCAAAAAATTTAATAGCAACAATTGTATGGCTTTTCAATTGAATAAATTATCATCTTATTCATATTAAGGTATCTAAATGGTTTGGATATTAGGATATCAATGTTTTTCTATTTTTTTATTTCCATCTCTATTTGTGCATATATATATTTCATCACTTAATGAATTGAAGTTCAAAGTAAGATATTCTTTTTTGACAATATGATAGTCAATGTCTGTAAAAAGTGTCATTTTTGAGTAAAGTGAGTAAACTTAGTTTACTGAAAGACTCTCATTATTTCAAATATAATAATTTTATGCCAAATCCTGTTCCAGACAGCAGTGAATTAAGGTAAAAGAATAAACAAATGCTAAAATATACAGACAGGTCTCCAAAGAAGGATACTATTAACTTCCTGAATTTTAAAAGAAACGTTTCTATTTCCCTGGTAAATGGTGATGGGTTCTGATTTATTTGTGTAAGTCACAGATGAAGGAAGGTCAAATCAAGCTCTTGGGACTCTGAACTGAGGCAAATCATGACTTGTGCAGGAGAAATTCAGTAAGATGTTCAACATCTAGAGACAGTGAGAAAACAGATCTGATTGTCAGAATTCTCTGACATCTCATCCCCAGTAAACAAATCTCTGTGTAGTTAAGAAGATGCTCATTGACTCCAGTGATTTTTTTTTTATTCTCACCTGACATGGATATTTATTGGGAAATTATCTTCTAGTTATTAATCCAATAGTAATTAAGATTTGGGGGGGTTATTGATTTTACAGTAGTATAAATGTTCAAAAGCCATCTAAAATGATGACAATATCATCAGTCATCTGTTTTTAAGCTGTAAATATTTTTTCACCTTTGACTTCAGTGAACTGACATATGTTCACCATCCAATAACCCATTCTCAGATACTTTTGAAGTCAAAGAAGCAATCAATTAAATATCAATTGATCCTGGTCCTTGATTTACTAGGATCAAGTTCCTTGGTACGACATCTTATATGGTTTTAATCAGCAATATAGGTAGATAGATAGATAGATACCCTCTCTTATATGTTTATGTATTTGTATATGTATGCATGTATAAGGCAGCAGTAATTGAAAATAGAACCAGTGTACTGTTTCAAATTAGAGTTTGAGGTTAGAGCCAAGATGGTGGAGTAAAAGCAGTGACTTGATTGAGCTCTCCCTCAAACCCCTCCAAATACCTATTAAAAATGGCTCTAAACAAATTCTAAAGCAGCAGAACCCACAAAAAGACAAAGTAAAACAAATTTCCAGCCCAAGACAGCCTGAATGGTTAATCAGAAAGGTATGTCTCGCTGGGCAGAGAGATGAGCACAGTTTGGCATGGGCATGCAGGCCTCAGCAACCTGGAGCAGGCCACAGAGGACTGAATCGTGGGCAGCTGTGGTGGTTTCCAGACTTCTCAACCCATGAATGCCCAAGACAGCTTACAAGGTCAGTGGGAAAAGTCTGTGCCTGCGGTGAGAGAGAGAGAAGCAAGGTGTCTCAGCTCCAGTCCCCACACTTGCCCTGAGGTGACAACTGCCTCCTGAGCTTCTGGCCCACAGACTGAGGTGAAGTCAAGTGGCTAATCAGAGGGGGATTGCAGAGTATCTCTGCTGGTGCAGGATTCTCTTGATTTGCTCATTCTTGGATCTGGGTCACAGTTCTGGGTGGCAGTCCTGGGGTGAGGAGGAGCACTAGTGTGGTGGAGCTTCCAGTATCTGAATAGAAGAAATCCTCCTTACAGTTCCAAGGCAGAAAAGAGTGCTTGTGGTCACTCATAGACCACAGCACAGGCCAGGAAAGGAGGAAACACTTCGCCCTTGATCATAGCACCTTGGAAGAACTGAAAATTTACAGGTCCCTAGAAGTGTCTCTTAAAACAGCTGCACAAAACCCCTGAAGCTTGGGACAGTACATTCTGCACACTGGAAACAGACCCTTACCTTAACAAAGAGTTTATAACTCAAGTAATTGACTGGGATCATGAGCAAGCAGCACAAAAAGGGTCAGACTATATTATCTTACTTTGGTGACAAATAAGATCAAAACATACAACCAGAAGAAGACAATGAAACCAAAGCTCTTACATCCAAAGCCTCCAAGAAAAATGTGAATTGTTCTGAGGCCATGGAAGAGCGCAAAAATGATTTTGAGAAGCAAGTAAGAGAAGTAGAGGAAAAATTGGGAGTGATGCTAAAGGAGACTCAAAAAGATACTGAAGAAAATAACACCTTAAAAAATAGCCTAACCCAAATGGCAAAAGAGGTCCAAAAAGCCAATGAGGAGAAGAATGTCCTAAAAAGTAAAATTGGCCAAATAGAAAAGGAAATCCAAAAGCTTACTGAAGAAAATACTTCTTTAAAAAGAAGAGTGGAGCAATTAGAAGCTAGCAACTACCTGAGAAATCAAGGTACTCTAAAACTAATCCAAAAGAATGAAAAAAAAAATAGAAGAGAATGTGAAATATCTCATTGGAAAAGCAACTGACCTGGAAAATAGATCCAGGAGAGAGAACTTAAAAGTTATTGTACTATCTGAAAGCCATAATCTAAAAAAGAGCCTAGACATCATCTTTCAAGAAACTATCAAGGAAAATTGCCCTGATATTTTAGAACCAGAGGGCAAAATAGAAATTGAAAGAATCCACCAATCACCTCCTGAAAGAGATCCCCAAAGGAAAACTCCTAGGATTATTGCAGCCAAATTCCAGAATTCCCAGGTCAAGGAGAAAATATTTCAGGCAGCCAGAAAGAAACAATTCAAGTATTGTGGAAACACAATCAGGACAACACAAGATTTAGCAGCTTCTACATTAAGGGACCAGAGGGCATGGAGCATGATATTCCAGAACTCAAAGCATATAGGACTACAACCAAGAATCACCTACCCAAGAAAACTTAGTATAATCGTTCAGGGTAAAAACATGGTCATTCACTGAAGTAGGGGACTTTCAAGCATTCCTGAGGAAAAGACCAAAGCTGAATGGAAAATTTGACTTGCAAATACAGGACTCAAGTGAAACATGGAAAAGGTAAACGGGAAAGACAAATCATAAGAGACTTATGAAGGTTGAACTGTTTACATTCCTGAATGGAAACATGATATTTGTAACTCAAGAGTCCTTTGTCATTATTAGGGTAGTGGGAAAGAAAAAAATATGTGTATGTATAGATAGGATGACAGATAGATAGATAGATAGATAGATAGATAGATAGATAGATAGAGGGCACAGGCTGAATTGAAGATGAAGGGGTGATATCTGGAAAATAAAATTAAGGGTGAGAGAGGATTATACTGGGAGAAGGAGAAAGGGAGAAGTAGAATGGGGTAAATTATCTCACATGAGACAGACAAGAAAAGGCTTTTACAGTGGAGGGGAAATGGGGGAAGGTGAGAGGGAATGAGTGAATCTTATTCTCATAGGATTTGGCTTAAGGAGGAAATAACATACTCAATGGGGTATGGAAATCCAACTTACCCTACAGGAAAATAGGGGGGGGAAGGGGACAAGAGTGCACGGGGTTGATAGAGAGGAGGGCAGAAACACTTTTGAGGAGGGACAGGATCAAAAGAGAGAATAGAATAAATGGGGGTTAGGATAGGATGAAGGGAAATATACTTAGTTTTTTACAACATGACTACTGTGGAAGTATTTTGCATGACTACACATGTATACCCTGTATCGGGATGCTTGCCTTTTCAATGAAGGTGGGTGAAAAGTGAGGAAGAGAGAAAATTTGTAACCCAAAGTTTTAAAAATACATGTTAAAATTTTTTTAAAATTAAAATTTTTAAAAAAGAAAAAAAAGAAGTTAGAGTTTGAGTTTCAGTCTCAGCTCTGTTACTTACCAGTTGTGCGACCTTGCTGGATGAGTTACTTGATAGCTTTGGTCTTCAGTTTCCTCATCTGCCAAATTAAGGGGGTTGGGTTATATAAGTTTCCTTCCTGATTAAGTGTGTGTGTGTGTGTGTGTGTGTGTGTGTGTGTATGTGTGTGTGTCTATGTGTAAAGATATAAGTGTGTGTATGTATATGCATTTGTGTATGTATATATGTATGCGTATCTATATCTATATCTATTTATATATATGGATATAAGGATATGTGTATAAATATATATATTTACATATAAATATAAATATATATATATTTACATATAAATATAAATATATATATATGTATAAATATATATATATTTACATATAAATATAAATAAATATATATATATATACATCCTGTTCAAAGGTGGCTTAAAATTGAGGTGCATGAGTTTCTCTAAGGATAGGGGAAAAATAAGAGATTTATTGTTGTTTTTGAGTTATTTCAAGAGTATCTGACTCTGCGTGACCCTGTTTGGGGTTTTCTTGGCAAAGATATTGGAGTGGTTTGCCATTTCCTTCTCCAGATCATTTTATCAATGAGGAACTGAGGCAAACAGAGTTAAGAGACTTGCTCAGGGTCACACAGCTAGTCAGTGTCTGAGGCCAGATTTGAACTCAGAAAGATAAGTCTTTCTAACTCCAGGCCCAACATTCTGTCCACTGTGTCACCTAGCTGCCCAAGCAAGAGATTAGAATAATTAGAATAATAAATGAAGGCTCTTCCTATGGTATACTATCATAACTCACTTAAAAATGAAAATCAAAAATTTAATGAACAATTAGAAATTGTCATAGGCTAATTATCTTACTGACTTAGTAGGTCACTCCAACTTTATGTAGAACAATCTTGCATAAACTCAGGAATCATTTTGAAATTAAGAAACAAAATGGGGTTGAATCAGTTAGTACACAGTTGTTGGCTTTTGTTTTGGTTTGTTTTTGTTTTGTTTGTTTTGCTTTTGTTTTGTTTTTGCAAAATCAAATCAAGTTGCCTGGATTGTTTGGGTCCTACATGAAACTATGTTGAGGCTTTTAGGAAAGTGCTTTTTGAGAGTCCTCTATTAAAACATTCCTTTCATTCCTGACTGGAATGTGGAGAATGTCCTGTGTTCTTGAAAATTCTGCTAGACACTGTGAAATCTGTCAGGTATTATGGAATTGAAAATGCTGTGAATATGGACCCAGTGACAAACTGTATATTTGCTATCTCAGAAAGTCTCATCATTGTGCTAGCCCAAAGATACTACCATTTTTGGCCACTGAGACTTTCCAAGACCTTTTTAAATGGGTTTTAATCTGAACTAGTGTAAGTAAAGGGGGAACGGATAGTGTAAAAAGGCAAAAATAGATCCTCAAACTGCCAACTTTTTATATATTTGGTGTGAGTGTGTGTGTGTGTATGTGTGAGTGTGTGTGTGTTATGTGCATAAACACAGCTTTATTCTTACAGTAAAAATTCTTATTTTTTTCTCTAGTCTTTGTTTAAGCAGAGACAAAAAAAATTCTAAGGTATATCCATTAATATATTTAATTTATGGTTTCTTCAGAGGAGATGAAGATTCATGTTTAATTTTCATACCCAAAGGGAATATACTTTATGTTTCCTGTTATTCAGTTTAAATTGAATCAAAATATACAATACAATGACATCTCATTTACCTAGCATCTTCTGGGAATAAGCTGCTAACACATCAGCAGATAGTCAAGGTATCTGAAACCTACTGTTACAAGCAACAAAATTTTGTTATTTAATTTAGTATAGACAGATATTTTCTAAAACAACATTTTATATATTTTGTTTAAATAAGAAACCCCTCCCCCCAACTACCTTCTTAAACAAAGGATACTAACCTTAATTTGATATTTTCATAACAAACCAGAAGCATGGGATGGGTATCAATTTCTATACTAGGCTATAAAAGTTGGCCCACCCCACTTTCCTTTTTGACTTTTTAACCTACATTTTTCAACTATTTTTCTGCCTTTTCTCATTTCCAGGCTATTAGCTATTACTCCTTTCACAGACAGGCTATTATTCTACCTGACTCCTGAAAAAAAATATGTCTTTTCCCCTTCCAATTTATTGGTTCAATTTTGCTGTAGACTAGGGGACTAGAAAACCAACCATTTTAAAATTGTATGTAAAGTAAGAATAAATAAGTATTCAAGCATAAAAATATTTTCTATAGCTCAGCAGAGATCTTTACTACTTCCTTTTAGTTTCTTAGCTAGGTTCAGGCTTTACATAACACTTTGTTTTGTAGCTCTATAACTCTCCTATACTGTAATATTATGTTTTATAATGATCTATGTCAAATCATGTTATTAGACACAGGCACTATAAGTAAGAGGAACACATTTTATCTAAATTGTCTATCTCTATCAAACCTAAAACAGAACTCTGAACATTGGTACTATAATTTTATTGTAGGTAGATGAGATTGCCATTAATTCATGAAATCTTGATAAGTGAGGTGTTACTTTATTGAAAAACACTTAAAGGGGGCATCTATGTGGTACATTGTCTTGAGTGCAGGACCTGGAGTCAGGGAGATTTGAGTTCAAATTCTGTCTCAGACAATTAGCTCTGTTAACCTAGCAAGTCACTTAACCTCTTCAGCCTCAGTTTTTCCATTTATAAAATTGTAAAAATAATGGTATCTACCTCTCAGGTGAGGATTAAATGAGATAATATTTGTAAAGTGATTTGCAAACTTTAAAGTACCATCTAAATGATAGCTATTATTATTATATTAAGCCTCGTTACCCATGGATTTTACAACATTCCTTCATCATTACAAGTTTGATCTCTCAGAGTTGCAATACATTCTCTATAAAGTAAGAAAATTTTTATATTTTTATAAAGTTTGTATCTGCAATTTTAGCATTGTCTGCAACGGCAAAGTATATGCTTAATTGCTCCCATGGAATGGAGATACAAACCAATCCACTCATAGTTCATGCTCTCCATATAATTACTACTCCAGATTCATGGTATTTTATGGATCCAAACTACCAAAAATATAGTTCATAAGCTTCCACCCACATATTTACTTTCTGATACCTAGAAAACTCAAAGAGCTCATTTAAAAGGCACTCACTGAGAAGTAGATGGAACTCTTTTTTAAAATAAATGTTAAAAAAATTTTGTTTACATGTAATTGAGAAGAAATAAGATAAAAATAAATGTAAAAACAAGGCACTCACTGAATGATTAAAAGTGTGGTAATGAGAGATCTAACTCATAAACCTGGGGAATACCTTTGCATATGTTACATGTAGAACTAACCAGTAACATGAATACTCAGAGAAGTCACATGTAGAGAGAAACACTCACAGGGAATATGCATGGCCTCACACCCCTCACATTAAAAATTAAATCAATGAAGTTTTCAGCTCTACACAATCTTTAACCAACTTGCATTTAAAGCAATCCATAGGAATAAAACTAACCAATTAACAATTTATAGAACTACAAAACTAAATAATTAATCCTATCTAATAGTAAATAGGGGAGTAAACCCTCATCATATGTTTGTAAGAGGGGAAAGAATCAAGCATTGAGTGAATTATCTTTTATCTTATTTTATGACTTTTTTTAAACTATCTTATTTTTTATTAATTTAAAAAAATGGAAAATCCATTTTTTTCATAGAAAAGCAATTTAAAGATATTAAAATGAATAGTAATTTGCTAACCATTAATTTAGGAACAATGCAGTCTTATTTTTTGCAATACATATTTAAATTAATTGCTTTGTGGAACAAATTTAAATGGCTTAAGCAAAAAAATATTCTTTTCAATAGGGTGTTTGTATCACAACATATTTTAAATAATTCTCAGTAGTGGCACTAGACTATGTTTATGCAATGACAACTATCTGAATGAGAAGTAGAAAAAAAAAGTCATTCAAACATCTAGATGTTAAGTTTGCCTAATGACAAAATATCCAGGTATTTGGAAACATCTAAATATGTGACAGTCAAATCACCTGTGACTCAGTTGTGTCACTGGATTTTTCACTTGGTGTGTAAATGAATCAAAATATTTTGATTTTGTACATATATTTTGGTTAATAGTTCTTTTATTTCTATTATTCTAGGATTCTCTAAGAAATTCTTCTTTGTCTCTGATCTTTACTTAAAATGCATTTGAATACATATCAAAAAAGTGAATTAGGGAATGCCTAATTTTATTATTTTGCTTTTTGGAGGGAAGCTCATCTTTTTAAAAAAATCTATTTACTTTTAATTAGTTGCTTCTCTTTTCCCAATTTCATGTAGCCTTATTGCCTTCATAGTCATTAAAAGGCTTGCTGTGTCACTTGGAGTACCTCAAGGATGATGACTGGTATTTATAATTCATAGTCTGTATCCAACCCTAATTATTGACAATAAAGACATTAAAATATTGTTTTGGTTGGTTTTAACTAACACATATTCATACTACAAATTAAACTCCACAAAAAATTTCTTGAATGTTTAAGGTACTAGGTATACAAACCCTTAAAAGAAAACAGTCTTAGCCATCAAGAATGGCTAGAGAAGTTAAAGATCTATATTCTATTGATATGAGTGTGTGTATATGTGTGCATAGAGGGAACAGGTGGGATAGGATATACCCAGTGCTATTCTGGATTTAATTCCATCCAGCTAAGAGTGCTGATTGTTAAATTTTCATGATGACTAGTAGTTACACCTTGGTTTAAAAAAAAAAAAGCAGTGCCACAAATCAGGGCTTACTTTGTTATTTTCTTTATTGTCTAGACCTAAGTGGAGAAAATATTGCAAATTAAATTTAAAAGTGTGTTGTATACAATTTTTTGAAAGCCAGGTGATGAATATTTACCAGCACACCATTGGTTACAACACATAAAAAGATCAAAATACAAAACACATACAAAATAAATTTGAGTAACTGTATTTGTCTACCGCTCTCTCACTCTCCCATGCCCTTGCATGGTCACAAGCATATATTGTTTCATTGTGCTTTGCTGTATTGCAATTTGCAGATACTTAGGTTCATTGTTGCTGATGGGTTTTTTTTTTAATAAATTAAAAGTTTGTAGCAACCCTGGTCAAGCAAGTCTATCGGTACCATTTTTCCAACAACATGTGTTCCCATCTTGTCTCTGTATCACATTTTGGTAACCCTTAAAATATTTCAAACTTTTTCATTATTATTATACCTGTTATGATGACCTATGATCAGTAATCTTTGATGTTACTATTGTATTTGTTTTGGGACCTCAAAAACAGTGAAATTAATCGATAAATGTTGTGTGTGTTGTATTCCACCCACCAATGTTCCCCCATTTCTCTCCCTTTCCTCAGGCCATCCTATTCTAAGAAACAACAATATTGAAATTAGGCCGATTAATAACTCTGCAATGGCCTCTAGGTGTTCAAGTGAAAGGAAGAATCAATGAATTTGGCAAACTTCATTGTTGGCTTATTTTTAGAAACTGCCACAGCCAACTTTTGAGAGCTACCACTCTGATAAGTCAGCAGCCACCAACACTGAAGAAAGACTCTCCACCAGCAAAAAGATTATGACTTGCAGAATGCTCAAGTGATGGTTATCACTTTTTAGCAATAAAGTATTTTAATTATGGTATGTACATTTTTACATTTCATAGACTACAATATAGTATAAACATAACTTGTATATGCATTGGGAAACCAAAAAGTTGACATGACTCACTTTCTTGTGGTAGTCTGGAACCAAAGGCTCAATATCTCTGAGGTATGCCTTTATTCTCTTCTTGAATTTTTGTCATTGCTATTTCTTGATTCTCTTATTAGCTGCCTTATTATTTTTCAATATTCTTCACTAGATCATTATCCCTGCCCTGTCCCTTAATTGTGGATATACATACCAGAAATATTTCTCTCTACACTCTCCCTCTTGGTGATTTCATCAGCCCTCAAAGCTCTACTTGCATCTCTATGAATATAACTCACAACCTTAGTCTCTCTCCCTTCCAGTCCTGCAACACCAATTGAATATCAGATGGCTGTGAATGTCCCCCAGGTATCTTACTTATACGCTGCATCCAAAATAGGATTTATTTTATTTTCCCACAAAGTCTGCCCTATTCTTGAATTCCCTTTTTCTATCAAGGAAACCACCAGTCTCTCAGGTTTGCAATCTGAGAGCCATCCCTACTTCTTTCCTTCACCTCATACTGCAAATGACTTCATCCACAACATCTATCATATTGGTCCCCTTCTATCTATTCACAAAGCAACCACCTTATTGCAGACCCTTATCAGATCTTGCTTGAACTATCTCAATAGTTTTTAAATTGTTCTTCCTGTCCTCAGGCCTTCCCCTTTACAATTCATCCTTCACACAGCTTTCACATTAATATTTCTAAAACACATATCTGAGCAAGGTACTATTGTCCTCATAAAAAAAAAAAAGTTCTAGTGTTCCATTTTGCCTCTAGGTTAAAATACAAACAAAGAGAACTATTTGACTTTTAAAGCCACACACACACACACACACACACACACACACACACACACACACACACACTCACACACACACACACACAATATGGTTCAGGTCTACCTTTTCAAAATTACTGAACATTATTATCCTCCATTTGCTCTATTTTCCAGCCAAACTGACCAATTTGCTGTCATTTCTTCAACCATTCAAAATAATTCCTCCTCTACTCAAACCATCACCTCTAACTTCTCTCCACAGGTATTATGACCTCTGCTCCTGGGTCCTTTGGCTCTGATGGTTCAGTTTTTCCATTGCCAATATCCAGACCAGTATTCCTTCCATACTGTTGCTGGAAACTCCGCATGACCATCCTCCTTTTGCTTCCAGCTCTTGTATTGTTTTCACCCATCAGATTATAAACTCTTTAAGGGCAGGGACTAAATTGTTTGCTTGTATTTGAATATCAAGCACTTAAAATAGGGCCCTATCACATAATAATGAGTGATTTATCTGCCTATTTATCTATATTTTTTATCTATCTATCTATTTTTCTATCTGTTCATACAAGATATTCTATCTCCCATTTTTGTACCTTTACAAAAGATATTCCCTATATATCCCCACCTCTATGCAATAGAGTTCAAAGCTTCCTTCATGGCTCATCTCAAGGTCCATTAAGTCTATTTTCCCCCTCAGATACCAAGTGACATTCCTCCTTAAAATTTATTTTGTATTTACTGTGTGTGTGTGGGTGTGGGTGTTAATGTTGTATTCCTCAAGTGGGATATAAACTTATTGAAGGCAAGCGTATGTTTTCTTTTTTCTTTTTTTTTGGGGGGAGGTTTGGTTTTGTTTTTGCCTTTTTATCCCCAGTCCCTAACACTGTGCTTGGCGACTAGTGGGTATTTATCAATACTTGTCAGATGAAGAAGCAAATGAATGAATGTAGGAATTCAGATGGGAGTATGTAATTAGTTAAACCTAGTCAAACCAATCAGTTTTATTTTTTTACTACATAATAACAAATAACTAGTCTAACTGTGTTTCCCACACGGCAACTTTGGGGACCACTTTTTTAAAATTAATTTATTTTGAATTATGAACAATTACTTCCATAAGCTTTTGAGTTTTAAATTTTTCTCACTTTCCCTCCTCACCTCCCTCCCTAAGACCAAGCTCAATCTGTTATAGGCTATACATATCTATTCCTATTAAACATATTTTCACATTAGTGATGTTATAAGTAAGAATTAGAACCAATAGGAGGAACCACCAGAAAGAGGAAACAAAACACAACAGAAGAAAAAAAATTGCAAATAGTATGCTTCAATCTGCATTCAAAAAAACTCCACAGTTCTTTGTTTGGATATGGATAGCATTTTCCAACCTGAGGCCTTTGGAGATGTCTTAGATCTTTGTATTGCTGAGAAGGGTTAAGTCTATCAATATTAGTCATCACATAACATGGCTGTTACTGTGTACAATATTCTCCCGGTTCTGCTCATTTCACTCAGCACCAGACCATATAAGTCTTTCCAGGTTTTTCTAAAGTCAGCCTGTTGTAGTTTATAAATGTAATAGTATTCCATTACATTCATATATCACAACTTGTTCAGCCATTCCCCAATTGATGGACATCCTCTCAATTTCCAATTCTTTGCCATCACAAATAGAGCTGCTGTAAATATTTTTGCATATGTAGTTCCTTTTCCCATTTGTATAGTGTCTCCTGGATATAGCTCT
This sequence comes from Phascolarctos cinereus, assembly GCF_003287225.1. Taxonomy (NCBI): domain Eukaryota; kingdom Metazoa; phylum Chordata; class Mammalia; order Diprotodontia; family Phascolarctidae; genus Phascolarctos; species Phascolarctos cinereus. The sequence goes on along the minus strand of NW_027555958.1, from coordinate 393,293,021 downwards.
AGAAGTGCTATTGCAGGGTCAAAAGGTATGCACATTTTTATAGCCCTTCCAGCATAGTTTCAACTTGCTCTCCAAAATGGTTGGAAGATTTTACAATTCCACCAACAATACATTAATGTTCCAATTTTCCCACATGTTCTCCAACATTCACCATTTTCCTGCTTTGTTATTTTGGTCACTCTGATATGTGTGATGTGATACCTCAGAGTTGTTTTCATTTGCATTTCTCTAATCAATAATGATTTAGAGCATTTTTTCATATGACTGTAGATGGCTTTAATTTCCTCATCTGAGAACTGCCTGTTCATATCCTTTGACCATTTATCAATTCAGGGAATGATTTGTTTTCTTATAGATTTGACTTAATTCTCTATATATTTTAGAAATGAGGCCCTTATCAGAGAGACTAATTGTAAAAATGTTTTCCCAATTTTCTACCTTCCTTCTAGTTTTGGTTGCATTGGCTCTGTGCAAAAATTTTTTTTCAATTTAATGTAATAAAAGTTATCCATCTTGCTTTTCATAATGTTCTCCATCTCCTGTTTGGTCATGAATTCTTCTGTTCTCCATAAATCTGATAGGTAAACTATTCCTTGCTCTCCCAGTTTGCTTACAGTATCAGCCTTTATATCTGAATCACGAACCCATTTTGACTTTAGTGATGGTGTGAGATTTTGGTCTATGCCTAGTTTCTGCCATGCTCTTTTCCAGTTTTCCCAGCAGTTTTTTTTTTCAAAGAGTGAGTTCTTATCTCAGAAGCTGGGGTCTATGGGTTTATCAAATCATAGATTAATATATCATTGACTACTGTGTCTTGCATACTTAACCTATTCCACTGATCCACTACTCTATTTCTTAGCCAGTACCAAGCAGTTTTGATGATTGCTGCTTTATGATACAAGTTAAGATCTGGAACAGCTAGGCCACCTTCCCCTGAATTTCTTTTCACTAGTTCCCTTGATATTCTGGACCTTCTGTTGTTTCAAATTAATCTTGTTATTATTTTTTCTAAGTGTAAAATAATTTTTGGTAGTTTGTTTGGTATGGTACTGAATAAGTAAATTAGCTTAGGTAACTGCTTTTAAAGCAGTTATGTTGATATTATATAGACATTTCATAAATGTGTGCTGGCAGCCAGAGTGGATGTTGGACTATTCATCAGTTACAGTGTATTTGCCTGTAACTGGGGTATGAAATGCATATGGAAGACAACTGTAAGATTGTCTTCCTACAGTGATCATTTTGCCAAATAATTACAAGAGAATTTTGAAGATGACTTGCAAAATGCATGTGTTTTTCTTGTCCTTAAAAAAATTAATGATTCAGCAATGACTAGCCAATAGCTCTCAGATACTCAAGTAGAGATTTAATCACTTTGTCCTGGATACTTCCTCTAATGCAGATCACAATCTGTCTATTACAGCCCATTTTGTGTATTTCTTATCTATAGTCTCCCATAATTTCATAAGGGTATTCATCAAATATGTTGAGGAAATTTCTCAAGTTCTGGAGGGGACCAATAGAGCATGTGAACTATTTCTTCATTAATAATACTTTTTCTATATGACTAGCTCTTTTACTTTTTATGCTTACATTTTTGATGAAATCTTTCATATCTCTTCTCATGCATATTTCCTTTCCTTTACAGTGTTTGTTAGCCAGGGATATACTGGAGCTCACAGTTAAATTTTTATTGTAAGCAATCACACTTCAGAAATGGCAATCACAAATCAGGGCTTGGTTTATTGTTTTGTCAATTATTACAACCTAAGAAAATGCTAAGAATGCAAATTAACTTAAACGTGTATGCACATAACCCACCCCAGGTTGTTAAACACTCACCAGCAAATTCCTTTATTACTCTATTAACATTGCTAGAGCTCTAACATGCAGTAGAAGGTTCATTGAATGAAGTCATCACCAAAATGAAGGTCTGATGACTGTATCATCATCATCTTCATTATCATCATTAACAACATTTATATAATGCTTTAAGATTTGCAAAGTTTTTTTTTTTAATTCATTATCTCATTTGAGCCTCACAAAACTTCCTGATTGTAACCTACTCACTCTCACCATGTACTTTCCCATTGTTCTTTGGGTAAACCTCAGTCTCATTTTTCAAGTGGCTCTAATCGTCAATGTTTCAAAGCTATATAAGAATACTGGAACTAGATCTTAATGTACTGAGACAGGCTAAAAACTGTCTTCAATACTTTTTTTTTGGTCTGTTACCCTTAAAAGATATAAGCATATTTATCCCCACTCTCACTTAAACTGATGATGAATTGGGGAATCAGGTCCTTAAAGAAGGATATATCTCCCCTCTGAATTCTACCCCTGAAGGGTTGGGTGGCATCTTTCTCTAATGACATCAGCTTAAGTCTCTATCTGGTGTGTTATTGCTAACATAAGTTGGCCATGATAGTGTGTACCTTGTATAATAAATGCTCCCAAGTGATTAGTGCCCTACTATCATTTAACCAGTTAACATCAATTAGTTTTTACAAAGTAATGATTTCTGAGAATAGTAATACAGAGAAATAGGAAGAAAAAGTGCCCTATTTCACTTTGGTCCCTATTGGGCACAAATTTGGAGCATTTTTTACAAAGCATTCCCCCACCAAATTCATTTTCAAATGCAATATAGCCAATAAATGAGTCTCTTTCTTTTGGAGGACCTACCTAAGGTCTTGGCTCTGGATGATTCCCCTACTCAACTCCCAATGTTTTAGCTGTGGGTCAGTCCACACTACAAGGTCCTATTCATTCCGAGGGTATATATATGGGTAGATCATAAATTCTGGCCTACGCTCTAGCTCCTTTGATGGCTTTCTCTCCTGCCTTTTAAAGTTCCTGAGGTTTCAGCCTAGATGGATACTCCTTTACCTAGGAGTGAGAGAGAAACGAAACACCACAGAGAGAGAAACAAAAACAGGGTTAATTATTCAAGGATGAATTAAAGGCCCTAGGATTCTCTCCTCCACTCGGAGGTTTACTTCTCACCACCTGCAGCTAGACAGTAGGCAGAATGTGGTTGCCAATTAGCGCCTTTGAATGCATTCTCAGATCCTGCTTAGTAAGTGAAAGACATTCCATCTTCATATAAGCAAGCTAGTTAACAATACTTGCAAGGAAAGCCACATGGGGATTTTATTTGTGACACAATGACTGGGTTCATTGGCCATTCCTCCAATTACATATCTATACCCGTAATTTTATATGTGTGTATACACACACACACACACACACACATATATATATATATATATATGATACATATATGATGAATAGAAAATAATTAATAAAGACAAGGCTTCTAGTAAAATATTTCAATTTTAGCCGATACTTAAATTACTTGCCTGAGATAAAACATGTTAATCATTTTCACAGGTGGGATTTGAATCAGAGGTCTCTAATTCCAGATCTATTTTTTTTTATTCTTGTGTGACCTTCAGCAAGTCATTTCCATACTGAGACACAGCTTCTAAATCTGTTAAATGAAGGCTTTTCCATTGATAACCTCTTGAATGCTTTCCAAATCTAAAATTCAGTAGTTATTACGATGCCTCATAGGAGTTATAAGCATTAGATGAGGGAACGATTCTGAAGAGAGAGGTGGAAAGGCTTTGGAGAATAGATGTAGGATTGTATAACAAGTAAATCTATAAGGTCCAAAAGCAGAAGCAAGGTGGGTAACTCTCATTTCTATGCATGTGTGTGTGAGATGATATCACCATCTTCTTATGCCTTAATTGCTTCCCCTAAACTACTGCAAACAATGGATGATTTCTAGTTATTTCTCTTTGTAAAGAAGAAACTGTTCAATTAATTAGAAGCAACTAAGTTCACATGCAGAAGAGGTACCACTGCCTTTTCTTTCTCAGTCATTGCAGCTTTTCAGCATACTGAAAATCATCAGCCTTCACCCATGGCAAGGTCAGCTCTGGGAAACAGTATAGTAGTTTAGCCTTCAGGTTTTTGAATTTTCAAAGAGCTATGTAAAATGAGTTTCGTTTTTTCTTTACCTGCTAAAAATAATCTCACTGACATTGAGTATTTCCAGTACAACATGATTTGTTGTTCTTTATAAACCTGGATCATACCACATTCTAGACATGTGAGTCAGGGTTGAGTCTGAGCATCATTTTAGAGAAGTCAAGGGCAGTTTTTATGCAAGCACTATATTGTGCTCTTGTAAATAGCCACTGGCACTCATCTATCAAGGAATGTTCACAACCAGCCAGCCAGCCAATCACTAGTTTTGTTTGTTTAGCTTTTTTTTTCTTTTATATAGGGTTTATATGTGAGGGTAATCAATTCCAGTTAATTACTCCCGACTCATTTTCCTCAGAAGCAAAAGGCTTTCACAAAGACCAGACAGGTGAATAATGCATGAAACAATATTCCCCTATCATGGCATATTCTAACTCACACAAGAGGAAGCCTAAGGATTAAATTAGACATACAGGAACAACAGAATGATATTTGGGGGGTGGGAGTAGGGGATTTTGGCACAAGGGGAGAGGATTTAAGGAAATAAATATTATCTAATCAGTTATCTAGACTGGGGGAAGAAAATGACCAAATTAAAATCACTGGATGGTTCAGAGACAAGAGTCTCATATGCACCAGACTCCAGGATATGGCAGAAGATGGGAGTCAGGAATGGTCCACCAATTAGGAGTTTATTTCTATAGCCCAGGTAAGAGGTTATTGGCTATATGGGGTAAGAGTGAATAATCACCATGTGAACATGGTTTATTAGAAAGGCAGTGATATCCTCAATAGAAATAAGGGGTGGATTGTGGGGGGGGGATGAGGTCTGTTTTGACCCCATTGATTTTAAGATGCCTATAAGACATCCAATTAAAGATATCCAATTGGGAGTTGCTGATGGACTCAGAAGAGAGACTTGGGATGGAAGTATAGATCTTGAAGTCATTTAGAGCTACTAATTAAACCCATATGAGCTGATAAGATCAAAAAGAAAGTAATAGAGAAAGAAGAGGGCCCATGAGAGAGTCTTTTGATATATCAATAGTTAGGTGGTATGCCATAGATAATGATGCAGCAAAAGATAGTGAGGAATGAAAATATAGGTGGGAAGAGAATCAAGAGAGAGCAGTGTCATGAAAACCCACAAAGCATAGAGAATTCAAACGGAGAAGGTCATCAACATTGTTCATGTAGGAACTTTCTTACACTTCCAGGACACACCCACACCTCTTGTTTTCAGACAAGCATTCAGGAGGCACCTGGAACACAACATCACCATGACCTGAATTTGAGCATACTAGGATTCTGGGTTTTAACATAGCAAGACATAGCAACGTTACCTGAAGATAGAAAATTGAAGACTATCCTGAGATTTCTAAGAGCAGGACCACATTGAGAACTTGAACTTTCTAATCACTTGCCTTTATTTAGCTCCTTCCTTCCTTCCTTCCTTCCTTCCTTCCTTCCTTCCATTGGTGCTCTACCTGGACTCATTTCCCCAACAGTTAGCATACTCTCACCCCTCTTACTCTCTGCATTCTAGAGATAATCAAACACTCTCCTGCTGGAGAATGCATCATACTCTCCAACCCCAGTAGTCTATGCCTTTATTCCCACTTCCCCGTTTCCCACTCTAGATCTGCCCACTACTTCCACTGAGTTCTCTGAAACGCAAGATAAAACTTTCTTTCATTTTGTATTTCTTCCCTTTTTTGTTCCCTGTATTATAAGATCATAGATTTAGAGCTGCAGAATTAGAAACCATCTAATTCAAGAGAGGCAGAGAGAGATTAAATAACTCACCCAAGGTCACACAATTGTAAGTGGCTTAGCCAGGATTCAAAACCAGTACTCTGACTCCAATTCCAAAAAAGCATTCACTGTATTATGACACCTCTTCTCTAGAACTCACTGAGATCTGACTCCCTTCACATAACACTGCCAACATAGATTTACCTTCCCTCATTTTCCCCCTCATTTTCCCCAATTCATTGTTCCTGGTGGGGAAGTCAAAATTATCCTTGCTTTACATTACTGCTTTCAGATTCTCCAGGTTCACTTGATCTAAATTTATCACCCAATTCAATTTCTGGTAGCTGTTATCTACCAGTAACACAGGATATCCTCTCCACTGTCTCAGACAGTTTACTGCCTGGCTTACAGTTTTCTTTGCTATACCAACTTCTGCCTTCATATTAGGGGAAGGCAATATTTTTGTTAATATTCTCTTAAATATGCTAACTTTGTAATTCAAGTTGCAAATTTTCCATGACCTAATCCTCTACCCCACCACACCTACACACAGAGATAATCATACCATTGGTCTTACCATTGCTCACAAATATTCTACATCCATGTTCAAAAACTCTGAAATTCCTTTATCTGATCAATCAGCTATCTTTCCATATTTCCCTGTGTCTTACTCCTCCTAAGACAGTTAGTCATCATCACTGTAGCTTCCAATCTCCTTATCTCTCATTACTTTCTTAGGCCATCATTCTTGCTCTAGCTAAATTGTTCTTCCTTCCCAACTGATCATTTGTGATCTAGCTTAACTTCATGCTATTATCTACTCTCAGACGCTGTTTCTTTATTTTATCTGCCATCTTGTCTTGCTAAACTCCAAACATTCACTCTTCTCACTCTCTACCACTTCTGCTCTTACTTACATGCTATTGAGCATGAGGAAATTGAAACAAGCAATAATTAAATGATTTGTTCATGGTTAAAAAGGTAGTAAATGTCTGAGGTAGAATTCCAACTCAGGTTTTTGTGATTCTAGGTTCAGGACACAATCCACTATACCACCCGGATGACTCTAGGTAGCAAGCTAGGCAATTCACCTATTACTTATAGCCTTCAAGGTTTGCCTGGAGACCTGAGTGATTAAGCAAGTTTCCCATAGCCACCTAGTCAATCTATAATGAATATATAATTATAATATTGGCAAAGATAGCTTAGCAGATAGATTAACTTGCCAACATAACATATATAAGGAAACATTAATCTTAGTGATTTAATATCTACTCATAGGATGGAACTTCCACTCAGTCCTTCCCTTATAAAGTCCAGATTGGGACTTTATATATTGGCTGACCATATCAAATTGGCTACAGAGATCTCTTCATAACTTCTATGGTACATAAGACAGGATGAAGACCATAAATTAACTAGAAGATGTGTTTTGTTTTAATTGTGAGTCATTGAAGGTTCTTAACTATGTCAGAATCGAACCAAGACAAAACAAACTAATCAGATCAAATCAGAACTTATGGTTCTAACAAAATCTGGTGACTACATATAGAAATAAATAGTGTGTTATGTGATCAAATCTTCCTACCTTATTTGCTTTAAGATTTACATATTGTAAAAGGAATAAAATATGGGGAATATGAGCATTACAAGATTATAAAAATGAATTTTTTATTGAAAGATTCCTTGTAGTTTTATTTTGTTCTACACATCTAATTATCTCCATCTAAAAACTTAGCTAGACTTGAAGAAGAAAATTATAGCCTAACTTTTATAAAAGACATCCAGCGACAATGTTTAAATTGCTAACTATAACTGCCTTGATTTTGATTTTAAAAAGAACTGTGATAAACTAATCATAACTGAGTTTTTGAAGTAAATCATATGAGGCTAAGGATGTGTTTATATACAAAGCTGGCTTGACAGAGAGCCTTGACTGGCTTGAAGGGCCAAATTAGTTAAGAAATAATCAGAACAACATTCTGACTCTCAAGGTATCTCAGAATCCTTTTTTGGGGTTAAACAAGTTATCAATTATAAATATAAATATTAAAACAACTAATTGAATTTCTACATTAAGTTTTAGCCTCAAAAACTAACATTAATGTCATGATATTCAGGTCATAAAAGTACTACTGGGCAAATTCTTGGCAATTTGTGCTTGATTGTCAAATACTGAAATGTTTGCGGGCTCAGAAATAGCTCCAATGTTCCTCCAATGAATGTATTAAAATTACACATGATTCCTTAAAACATTTTTAAAAAAAGAGGTAATTGTTCTATGACATGAGATCATTAATATTAGGAGAGGCACACAAGCAGGAGATGTACCTTTGCCAAAGGTGTTCATCACTGTCATGAAAGAGATCCAATGGAGAAGTTACATGGAAGAATTTCTATAGATAGTAAGGTCCTCCACATGTTCCCTTTTACAAATGATGCCATACTGATTGTGTCAAGCCCTGGAACATTTCAGTCTTCTAGATGAGAGCCGTAACCACTCCAGAGTTTGGCTTAACTGTTAGCTCTTGTTTGACTTCATGACTAAAAATACTGGCCTTGTGTGTGGGGGGGAGGGGGGTGGTTGGGGTGGTGACGGTAGTATAGACTTTACCAAGTTGGGAATTCATTTGTAACACAGTATTATATAGTTGTCTGGTGCACTGAACTGAGAAGTCTCTTGTCCATGGTCACTTAGTCATTAGGTGTCAGAGGCAGAGATTAGCCTGGATCTCCCTAACTTTAAGGTCAACTAATTATTTGTTATGCCATGTTTCTCCTGTAAATCATCTTAATTACTTTGAAATGATACTGAAATATTTTTATGATCAGAAAACAAATATAATATTGATTAGTTATTAAAGTGATTTTCTTCCACACTTGGGAACAAAAGGGAGAAAATGATTCACTATACCTGCTCCTTATCTTACTAGCTTTGAAATACACATTGATAATTCCTTAGATCTATTATCTCACTAATATTGGAATTTCTCTCCCAGACAGATTTCATCCCATCCATTTTTCCTCATCCTGTATGGTTCCTGCCCATCTACTCTTATAAGTCTTTGGATAGAATCTATCCAATTTACTGAATAACTCCCTCTAGGTTTTATATGTGGGTATACATGTGTACAGGTAGCTAGGTGGTATAATGGATAGAGTGCTGGGCCTGGAGTCAGAAATACTTATCTTAGTGAGTTTAAATCTGGCATCAGATACTTATTAGCTACATGACCCCAAGTCACTTAGCCCTGTTTGCCACAATTTCCTCATCTGTAAAATGAGTAAGAGAAGGAAATGGCAAATCATTCCAGTATCTTTGCCAAGAAAAGTCCAAATGAAGTCATGAAGTATTATGCATGACGGAAATGACTGGACAACATAAATGTATACACACATGTAAACACACACGTAAGCTATATATGGACATATCAATACATGTATCTACCTGTTGGTGAGTATACCTATACATGCATATGCATACAAAAATATTATTGATATATGCAAATATGTGCATACATACATAGGATTATACATGTGTATATATCTTTATATACATGTTCGTACATATTTACATACATACACTTACATACACACGTGCGTATGTGTGGGTATATACATATACGTGTATGTATACATATGAATAAATACATGCATACATGTGTGTGTATATATATATATCCTGGATGTCAGTATAGCATTCAAGCTCTCCATCTGGGATCACATAGATTTAAAGCTGAACAGGATCTAGAAAGTCGTCTTGTCCAAACCTCTGAAGTTGGACTTAAGAAACTGAAGTTAAGAAAGGGCAAGGAATTTACCCAAAGACACTCTGTGAGCAAGCAGCAGAACTGGGATAAAATTCAAGTCTTGACTTGAAATCCAATGATCTTACCTCTGTACTATGTTTATTTTCATACCAAGACTGAGTCACTTCCATTTCTCATCATATGAATGAATGAATGAATGAATGAATGAATGAAGTGAAAGGAAAAGCATTTATTAAGCACTTAATATGCCTATCCCTTTAAAACAGTTCTTGTTTACAAGATGGTCACATATCTTGAATCCTTTCACTAGGGTTTCATCATTTAGTCTCTTTGTCACCTGCAATTTTGTTTCTTCAGAGATGTGGAATATGACACAATGTTCTATGATTTTCATAAATATGATATGTGTGTGTGTATATATATGTGTATGTATATGTACATATATATGTATATATATATTATATATACACACACATATATATATTATACACACACACACACACATATATGTGTGTGTGTGTGTGTGTGTGTGTATCATCACCGCAGAATGTTACATTCAAAGATAATTTTTACTCTTCTTCCCCCATTCCAGTAGCTGTGACCTCTTTCTAATTGTTTGGCCCCTCCCTCATCCCACAGCCACAATCTTTTCTTTTCACCAGACCATGAATACTAGGAGATTTCAGAGCTGTTCTTCAGTTGAGTATTGAGGATGTCTCACAGTCAATCAATAAGAATTTATTAAGCAACTAGTATGTGCCAGGCACTGTATTGAATGGCGGGGAGGGATACAAAAAGAGGTTTCCAAAGAGCTCACAATCTAATCAGGAGACAATGTGGCAGGTGAAAGATGAAATGACTGAGGAAACAAAAGTCCAGCCTTCTGAGTATTTTGATTTATTAAGTGATGCATGCCAATTGCCTAACAAAGCAGGACCAGACCCCCTCAGCTTAGGTCTGGATCCCAAATACAAGGGGAGACAGATTTTTATACTTTAAAAACAATAAAATAAGGCTAGTTCACTAAAAAGAAATGATACAACAGTAGGTAATCTGATTCTTAATTGGATGAAAGATAAGGGACTTTCCAAGTTGGGAGGAGGAGAGTGAACAGATTCAATTCCCTGAAATCAAAAAAGTCTCACTCCCCAAAGTGTCTGTAAACAATCAAAGGAATGTGGACATAACAACTGATTGATCAGTATAGTTTTCAGTGTAGTATCAGTTTTCAGATGACATATGGGATGCTTGAGGTGCATAATTGTGAGAAAACTCCTTGCATCAATGTTTGGATCTGATTGGGTTTTCAGTCATCACAAACTAACTCCTTGGTTAAAGGTCTCTAAGCAGCAGACAGAGGTAGTCTAGTTTCCCAGACATGCAGAACTAGATTAAAACAATACAATAAGGTTTTCTCACAATTCGCGTGACTAAATAGTTTTCTCATAAGATAGAAGTTGGACTAGACCCATAACTCAATAGAAAGGGAACTGAGCTAGCTTCAGAATTAGTTGTAAGATGGAGTCAGTGTGGTAGAAACAACTACTTGCTGTCCTAATCCCCTCAATTTTCTCAAAAATAACCAAATAGGTACAAACAAGCTATATACAGGATAAATAGGAAATAATTAATAGAGGGAAAGTACTAGAATTAAAGAGGTTAGGAAAGACTTCCTGGACAAGGTGAGATTTTGGGGGGATTTGAAGGAAACCAGGGAAGCCAGAAGATAGAAATGAGGAGGGAGATAATTATAGGCATGATCAGGCATAGTCAGAGAAAAATGTCCATAGCTGACAGATGTAGTATCTTGTTCAAGGAATAGCCAGGAGGCTAGTGTCATTGAATAGATGTGGCTGTGGGTAAGATATAAAGACTGTAAAGGTATGTGTGCTGGAGGGAAGGAAAGGGCACAGGGTTGTGTAATCAAGGGCTTTGAACACCAAACTGAAGATTTTTATTTAATTCTGGAGATGATAGGCAGCCAGTGGAGTTTACTAAGTCGATTAGATAACATAATTGGACCTTTGCTTTAAAAAAAAATCTCTGACAGCTAAATGGAGGATGGATTGGAGTGGGGAGAGACTTCTGCCAGGAAGACCTACTAGCAGACTATTATAATAATCCGGGAGGTGAGATGATGGTCACTTTCACAAAGGTGGTAAAACTATCAGAGGAGAGAATGAGAAATATAGGAGGGAGATTACAAAGACAGAATTGGCAGATATTTGCAACAGATCAGATATGCAATGAGGGTAGAGAGAGACAGTGAGGAGCTGAGGATTATATGTAGGTTGCAGGCTTGGGGGATCGGGACAATGGTGGTGGTCTCAACAGAGATATTTGGAAGCATGGTGGGTTTATAGGGAAAGAAAATGAGTTCAATTTAAGACATGTTGAATTTAAGATGTCTACCATACAGCCAGTTTGAGATGTCAAAACGACCATTAGAGATGTGAAACTGGAAGTCAGCAGAGAGATTAGTACAGGATAGGGAGATTTCAGAAACATCATCGTAGAAATAATAATTAAAGCTGACGAGAAAAATATATGAAGTAATATAGAGAAAAAAGAGAAAAAGGTCCTACACAGCGCCTATGAGACACCTAATTTTTTAATGGTTGTGACCTAGACAAAGATCCAACAAAGGAGACTGAGAAGGATTAGTCAGAAAGGGAGGAGAACGGTGTCAAGGGCTACTGAAAGGTCAAGAAGAAAAAGAATTTAAAACAGGCCAGCAAGATCCATTTCCATAGGGAGATCATACTCTCCTTTTCTTGGCTCAGAAGATTGGCTCTGAGTTGATGGGCTTTTTCTGTTCTCCCAATTTACAACCTTTCTGGTCATGGAATTGGGTGAGTATTAACTCTGTTCGGGGCTTTTGGGCTTCTATGCAGCACAGTGTATAGAGTGCCAGGTCTGAAGTTCCTGAGTTCAAATTTGGCCTCAGACAGTCATGAGCTGTGTGACTGTGGGCAAATCACATTATATATACATATATATACATACATATATATACATATATATATATACACACATATATATATACACATACATACACACATATATACATATATACGCATACATATATATGCATACATATATATGTATGCGTATATATGTATACATATGTGTGTATGTGTGTATGCATGTATATGTATATATGTATGTATATATGTATATATATATATATATATATATATATATATATATATATATGTATATATAAAACCATCCATACAAAGCTCAAAATGGAGATTTATGTAGAGTTATAATCGATCAACAACTATTTATTAAGCCCATTCCTGTGCCAGGAATTATGTTAGGGACTAAGGACACAAGTAAAAAGTAATCATCCCTTCTCACTATAAGCTTAAATTCACATGGATGGAGGATGTGATCAGTACTAGAGTATGATATGGGGGGAATGAGTTCTTCTTTTAGTCCTTTACTATAATTATAGAAGACTTTACATTGTATAGAGAATATTTTCATCTTATTTTTCCCTATTCTTATAATACTTGTTATGACAATATATAGGCACATGTCTTGTTGACTTAAAGCAATAAATTTTCAAAATTAAAATGAGTTTGCTGGTCATATGACATTATAGTACCATAGGACAGGATTTTAATATTTGTGGCAATTTCTCTGAAATTTGCTAGCTATATGACTGGACAAATCACAAAATCTCTGGGCCTCAGTTTCCTTATCTGTAAAATGAAGGGATTTGAACATGTGACCTCTATGTTCCCTTTCACCTCTAAATCTATGACCTGTAATCTAAGTGGAACAGTATTAACTATCATCTGTTTCTGGTATTATAGTCACTACTTGAAAAGAACTGGACACTTCATGAGTCATAATACTTCTCTGTAGTGGCAGAATGAGAAATAAGAAAGACTTCAGGATTCTATCCACATCAATAAAGAAGTATTCATTAACTACATATTTATCAGGAATTGTGATAGGGTTAGGTATACAAGTACAAAAGAAACCCAGCCCTACCCTAAAGGACCTGATAGTCTAGTGGAAGGATTACAACATGTTCATAGATAAGTAAATACATCAAAGATTAAAAAGAAAGAAAGGAAATGTGATTCACAGATATATTACTTCTATGGGGAAAAAAGGCAATTGAGAGGACATCAATAACTACCAACCCACATGCCTACTTTTTCATCTGAATGAAAATCTTTATAAAAACAAACTACATTTGTATCCAGGTGACTTTTGATGGGAATATGAGAAAATAACAGACTTCCAGAAATACTGTCCTGCAGTAGAAAACATCTTCTTAATCATACATTTTATTGGAAAAAAAGTGAATGCAAGATGCCAATGAGTTTATAGCTTGTTAAGTATTTTTGGAAAACATTTGGCCAAGTGTGATGTTTCATGTCTATAATTTTTGCCAGTGGGGAAGCTGAAAGTGGTGTATTACTTGACCTAGTAGTTCTGAGCTGTAGTCAGTCTATAAGTATTTTTACATGCCTACTATGTGTCAGGAGCAGTGGTAAACTCAGCATACAAAGAAAGTCAAAAGACAATCCCTGCACAAGAGGAGTTCACAGTCATTGTGGGAGACAACAATCAAACAATTATGTATGAACGTATTATATTGAGGATGAATGGGAAATAATCATAGGGAAGTTACTAGAATTACAAGGGGCTGAAAAATGCTTCTTATAAGATTTTTTTTTAGTGGAGACTTGAAGGAAGCCAGGAAAGCCAGGAAGCAGAGATGGGGAGGGAGAGAATTCTAGACATGAGAGACAGCCAGAGAAAATAATGAGCTCAGAAATGAAGACAAGATAAAAGGAAGAGCAAGGAGACCAATGTCACTGAATTGAAAAGTATGTGGGTATAAGATGATAAAAAGTTGGAAAATTGTGTGGGGCTGACGATAAATAGGGGATTTTGTATTTTATTCCTTGAAATAATAGGGAATCACTGGAATTTATCGAGCTTGAGAGTACAAAAGATGCTACAGTATGGCTAAATCTGATTACATGTCTGCACTAAGTCTGACACCAACCTGTTGAATTGGCCATGAAGGGGAGGAAGGCTGAATGAGGAAAAAGGAACTGACTCCAGTTAAGGGAGGAAAAAAAGGTCAAAGCTTCTGCATTTTTCTGTGTTGAATCTAGCCTGTGAAAAGGTCTTGTACTTCCAGTTATGGAAGACCCAGTCTCAAACATTAAACATAAATTTAAATTAAAAAAAAAACTTAGGAGAGTGTAAACTTCCATCTCATCAAATTTCCACCAAAGTATTCCTCCCACATATATATTAAAATGGATTCCTTTATAACTATGGTAATAGATATCACTTTGTTTAAAATTATTACTATCAAAAAGCTATAAATCAAGAATTTGTATACTCACAAAAGGGTTTTACTATTCTGGGAATGAAGAGAATTTGGAGCTCAAAGTTTAAAAAAAAAGAATGTTAAAAGTTGTTTTTACATGTAACAGGGGATAAAGAAAATACTAAATAAATTTTTAAAAGAAGTACACACAAATGTATACACAGAATTATAAAATTATATCTAATATTTTATAGTTTGTGAAGTTCTTATATGGTCTTTTAAAACAATTAACCTTACTTATCTAATATATTTCCATGAGTGAAGCAGGCAGGTAGTATTATTTTATTTTTCATCATAGTTGATAAAATTGAGTCTCCAGGAGGGTTAGTGACTGGCACAAGATCATACCCCTTATGAATGACAGAGAAAGGCCTTGAACCTAAATCCAACACTTCTATGTTAAACTAAGCATCATTAGAACAAGAGATACACTTGATAACCTTTCTCTCACATACAGCTAGCTCCCCTTGTCAAGTATTCTTTTCCTAAGGCACATTGTATTTATTTTCTATTTCAAAGAAGAATATCAGCTTCTCTGATGAAATACTCTTCTTTAATTATCTCCAAAGTGGAAAAAAAATATCAAAGAAAATGCTGTTAATGATAAAACACCTACCATCTGCCCATTGAGCGTTTGAAAGTTTCCTAGGGGTGGGGGAAATTTTCATAGAACAGATTTATATGTTTTCGATATAGTCTAAATTTCAGTTTATTTTGTTCAAAAAGAAATACACAGCTCAATGTCAATTTCTACTTAGGTCATTGCTTTAATGAAAAAGAAAAAGAAATCCTGACATCTTTCATTCCAAAGAGATTTTAGCTACTGACTAAATGACTTTATTTTAATGTCCCATAGGGCAAATCAAATGGAAATAGTTTGAATCAAAAAGATCCCAATTGAGTTTTATTTTAAATGCTTTATAGATGAGACAATTTGCAAAAATATGTTTCTTGTTAAACCAATTTCCCTTGAAAATGCATGTATTCTAGTTCTCATCCATGTATATAGTAGTATAAATGCATATATAAGCACATGTGTACACATATATGCATATATATACATACACATACACATACATGCATATATATGTATGTGCATATGTATATATGTGATATATCCTAGTGTAAAGGGGAGAGAATGATTCTGAAAATGTGAAAGATAGCTTGACTCATGGCAGATAACTCAGTTGAATGAAGAGTATTTTGCCTAGATTCCTAGAACTTAAGCCTGAGTCTCATCTCAGTTACCTTCTTTTCTGTATGATTTTGGGCAAATTATTCAATTTTTCTTTGACTCATTTTCCTTCACATGTAAACTATGATAATTCTAGCAGCCTTATCTGCCTCATTAGATTAAGATAGAATCAATAATATTCCATTTTTGTGTTTTTTTCTAAAAATCCCATATCAATACAAATAGAATAGATGCACTTAGCTTCCAAAGTGTTTTTTCTAATTCATACATCTGTGCCATCCTCTCCCTCAGCATCCCCCTCAATAAATTTCAGTGGTATCTCATTAGCTCTGTTATCAAATATAAGTCCTGTCCTTTCCATTCTTTTTACAATTTACATCGAGCAATTTACTGGCCTTGATCACTGACTTCCTTGCTGTTTCTCACACAGGACATTGCACCACTTTGTTTCTTGCCTTCACATATGCTATCCTCATGCCTGGAATATTTGCTTTCTTCACATCCACCATTAGTTTGTATGGCTTTCTTAAAGTCTCATCTCAAGTTCTGCCTTCTGCAGGAGGCTGTTCCTCTCCTTCCTAAATACTAGTTCTTTTCCCTCTACATTGCATTATGTTTATGTATTGTCTCCCCCATTAGAATATAAGTTCCTTGTAGGCAGGGACTTTTTTTTTCTTCAGTGCTTAGCATAGTGCCTGTTACATAGTAAACACTTAATAATTACTTATTGATTGATACATAATATCACTTAGTAATTACTTATTGATTGATTTTTTTTGAGGACAGCAAGCTAAGAGAGTGAGGTTGCTAAATGGCACAGGGAAAAGAAAAAAACAAAAAAAGAGAAAAGAAGCAAATCAAACATATATATATATGCGTATATATTAATTCATATTAATTATGAAGCTTATGATATAGTAAAAAAAAAATTGCCATAAATACTGGAAACAAAGCAAAGCAACATAGACATCAAGGAATCAAAAGTTTTCATCTTGAGCCAAAGTATACTTGTCAATATTCATTCCAGTTTTGAGGTAAATTTTTTTGAGAGTAGCGATATTTTTATTTTAGTTTGTATGCATGTATGTTTTATTTTAATTGTATTTTTTATTTTGTTTACTTTGTTTTTTACTTTGGAATCATTGCCTACTTTCCTGGCAACAGTGGATCATATCACATCATCTTTTGGGAACAGTACTACTGTTTTTAATTGTATTACTTTTAAAACATAAAGATGAAACCATTTTTTCCTAATGGGATCCATCCTTTAGATGACTTGACTTTTGACTTGGATTATAAATCATATAAATTCAGGAATAGAAAGGACCTTCGATATAATCAGTCCCAAACTCAAAATTCCTAATCTGACAGATAAGGAAACAAAGGCTCATGGAAGCTGGGACTAGAGCACAGAATGCTGATATACCCAGACAGTTAATTCCAGAGTCAAAATTAGAACCCTCACTTTCCAGGGGCTAATTCAAAGTATTTTGCACTAAATAACAGTGCCACTTAAACAGAATATGTACTTTTTTGGCTAACTTCAGAAATTCTGGCTGAATGACTGTTATATATTGTTTATCCAGATATGTGGAGAGCTGAAACACATATTTTATCTGACGACTAATCAGCTTAGAGTTATAGTAGTCATCAATTGTCACTTGGACTAGTCTCACAAACATGGAAAACATACATATTTAGTAGCAAACAAGAGCAATTGACTTTGGTAATTTAAATATACCTTTTTCATATACTTGTAAATTATTAATATTTATCTCACAGATACTAGAAATACTGAATCAGTAATTTATACTTTTCAACCTTCCTCCTCATATTCTTGGAAAACCTTAATTGAAGGAATTATTTCAAGAATTTGATGATCAAAAATAAGTATTAATGAGATCCATGGATAGCATGCCAAATTCCTTGGTTAATTGATATGTAGGTTCTATTTAGTGTGTTATAAGTAAAATGGTACAATCATTTTAAAAGCCTTTGTACTTTAACCATCTCTTTATTTTCCTAAGGAAAATAAATACGCTGCTCAAGTTCCTCATTTTCAGTCTCTGACTTTTCAATACAGAAAACTAATTGCATGCCAGCAATTTAAAACTGTGTATGTCTTATTTTCTCAGCTCTCTGTAAGTGAACTCTTCACACCAGTGACAGGTCCACAACAGAAAGAACCTTGGTTGTTCACTTGTTTGGAGTCTAAGAATAATAATTCATTTAACTAGTAAAAGCAGTATCATGTTATGCATCTTGTTTCCAATAATCACGTGTTCTGGACAGTTGCTATTATTCATTTCAAAATGCCATGGCAATACCCAGGTTCGTTGCTTTTGTTAGCTATGAAGAGACTCATTATTTTGGTTATTGTTTTCTTTTATTCAACTGCTTACCTGAGTGAAAGTGGATCCTCTATAACTTTACAAATATCAGTCTTATGTTGTATTATAATGGACAATACTTATTACTTCTTAGATTATTATTCACTTATAAAGAGCTTTTTTTTTAATCCTTACAGACCATAGCTAAAGAGGAGTCAAAAGCTGAACAATCTTTAACTCAGTATGATTCAGTTTAATTAAATAATCACTTACTAAATGTCTACTATTATGCTAGGCACTGAGGGATACACTATACATACCCAATAGACTACTAAGGGCTTGTCATAGTGGCCCCAAACACTCTGTGCCAAGCATTTGATAGGTAAAGAAACTGTTAAAACTCAGTTTTCCACAATGTAGATTGAGCCAATCCCTGGGAGGCAGAGCCAATATGACAGAGTAGAGAAGCACTCAACCTAGCTCTCCCAAATTTTCTTTTGAACAACTCTAAAATAACACCTTAAAATGAATTATAAAGGGGAAGAACCAACAAAGTTTCAGTGAAACAGTTTTCCAGCCCAAAACAACATAGGAGGTTGGCAAGGAAGTTCTTTCTAGTTAGAATGGTGGTCAAGCCTGGAGCACAGCACAAACAGAAGAGTGCACGCCATACCTCAGTACAAGCAGCAGGGCATGGAGGTGGCTGCATGGGTAGCAGTTTCAGGAGTTCTCAGCCAGCTGATGGGGGCAGGGTGAAGCAGGGTTGGACAAATGATTGGAAGGAGATTTCAGAGGACCCTATCCTGAACCTGGATTTAAGATTGTGTTGTACAGCCCATATTTAGTACTAGGTTGCAGTACCAATTTCAAAAGGAATGATAACATTTGTAGCCACAGTGGAGCAAGGGTGTTTGTCACAGTTCCAAGGCAGAGAGGAGTGCTTGTGGTCCATTATAAGGAAATAGGGGCCTTGGTAACAATTCCAGCATAGAGGGGAGCAATAGCAATTGAGAGTACAGGAAAGCAGAGGTACTGGTTAGAATCCCTGGACCAGGAAAAGTGCTAGCACTGGTGGCTAGACTGGAACAAGATATCTTGCTGGAAAAAGCACTGGCTATGAAAGCAGGGACCACACTTCTTCTTAGATAATAACACCTCGGAAGCACCAAAAATCTACAGACCTCTAAATCTAGTTCTGAAAACAACAGCACAAAATGCCTGAAGCTTGAGACAGTCCACCACAGGAGCAGAGCACAACTTTAAAGTAAAGTAAAAAAATCATGAAATAGGCTGGAATGAGCAAAAAACAATCAAGAACTTAATCATGTTGTTGCTGTTCAGTTGTTTTCAGTCAAATCCAAATCTCTGTTACCACATTTGGGGTTTTCTTGGCAGAGATACTGGAGTGGTTTGCCGTTTCCTTCTTCAGATCATTTTACAAATGAGAAAACTGAGGCAAATAGAGTTAAATGACTTGCCTAGGTTGGAGGTAAATATACAATTAGTAATATAACTGCAAAGGTAACTAGGATGAACTCACACATAAAATGGAGGTACACAGAGAGCAATAAGCACTGGCGCAGCATCTATTATACTTCACCTGAAGTTAAAAAAAAAAAAAACAGGGATAGCAATAATGAACTCAGACAAAGCAAAAGAAAAAATAGACCTATTTAAAAGAGGTAAACAGGGAAACTACATTTTGCTAAAAGGCATCATAGAAATGAAGTAATATCATCTAAACATATGTGCTTCAAAAGGCATAGCATTTAAATTCTTAAAAGAAAAGTTAGTTAAATGAATTGCAGGAGGAAATAGATAGCAAAACTATATTAGTGGGGAACCTCAACTTTCCCCTCTCAGAACTAGAATCATCTAACCATAAAAGAAACAAGAAAGAAGATAAGGAGATGAATACAATTTTTGAAAAGTTAGATATCATAGAACTCTGGAGAAAATTGAATAGGAATAGAAAGGAGTATACCTTTTTCTATGCTGTACATTGCACCTTCACAAAAATTGACCATGTGTTA
The DNA here is from genome assembly GCF_003287225.1 of Phascolarctos cinereus. NCBI lineage: Eukaryota > Metazoa > Chordata > Mammalia > Diprotodontia > Phascolarctidae > Phascolarctos > Phascolarctos cinereus. The sequence goes on along the minus strand of NW_027555958.1, from coordinate 393,272,574 downwards.
GGGAATAAAACCTTATAGTTAATGCAGAAAAGCAGAAATATTAAATGCATTAGAAGACCAAAGACCACGGAAATGAAAATTAAAAATTAAATGTAAATTGAAAAGTTTTTGCACAAAGACAATGCAACCTAGATTAGAAGGGAAGCAGAAAGCTGGGAAACAATTTTTATAACCAGTGTCTCTGATAAACGACTCATTTCTAAAAATATATAGAGAGAACTGAGTCAAATTTATAAAAATACAAGTCATTCCCCAATTGATAAATGGTCAAAGGATATGAACAAGTAGTTTTCAGATGAAGAAATTAAAGCTATCTATAGACATATGAAAAAATGCTCTAAATCATTATTGATTAGAGATATGCAAATCAAAACAACTCTGAGGTACCACATTATACCTATCAGATTGGCTAACCTAAAAGAACAGAAAAATGATAAATGTTGGAGAAGATGTGGAAAAATTGGAACACTAATGCATTGTTGGTGGAGTTGGAGAGCAATTTGGAACTATGCCCAAAGAGCTATAAAACTGTGCATACCGTTTGACCCAGCAATACCACTTCTAGGTCTCTATCCCCAAAAGATCATAAAAATGGGAAAAGGACCCACATATACAAAAATATTTGTAGGAGCTCTATTTGTGGTGGCAAAAAAAAATAGAAATTAAGGGGATGCCCATCAATTGAGGAATGGCTGAACAAGTTGTGGTATACAAATGTAATGAAATACTATAGTGCTGTAAGAAATGATGAGCAGTGGACCCCATGGGAAACTGAGAAGATTTACATGAGCTGATGCTGAGTAAAGTGAGCAGAACCAGAAGAATGTTGTACATAGTAACAACAACATTGTGCAATGACTAACTCTGATAGACTTACCTCTTCTCATCAATTCAAGGATGTAAAGTAACTCCAAAACACTCATGATGGAAAAATACTATGCACATCCAGAAAAAGGACTATGGAGTCTGAATGCAGATCAGAGCATACTATTTGCTCTCTTTTTGTTTTGTTTTGTTTTATTTCTTCTTTCTTGTGGTTCCTCCCATGGGTTCTAATTCTTCTTTACAATATGACTAATGTGAAAATATGCTTAATATGAATGTATATGTAGACCGTATATTAGATTTCATACCATCTTAGGGAGGTAGGAGGAGAGGAAATGGGAGAAAATTTAGAACCCAAAATCTTATAGAAGTGAATGTTGAAAACTAAAAATTAATTAATTAATTAAAAATAATTGGAAACTAATAATAATCCTAAATAATATGTGAATCAAAGAAATAATCGATAATTTCCTTAAAGAGAATCACAATGAGAAAACATGCTAAAATTAATGAGATGCGGCCAAAGCAGTACTTAAATGGAAAATTCATATTGCTAAATGCTTACATAAATAAAAAATAGGGAAGGAGCAAATCAACCAATTGTGTATGAAGATTAAAAAAAACTAGAAAAAGAACAAATTAAAAATCATCCATTAAATACCAAATTGGAAATCTTAAAAATCAAAGGAAATATTAATAAAACGGAAAGTAAGAAAACTATTGAACTAATAATTAAGAGAAAGAGCTAGTTTTATGGGGTGATAAATCATCGGTTAATTTGATTTTTTTTAAAAAGAAAGAAAACCAAATTACCAGTATCAAAAATTAAAAGAATGAATTAACCACCAAAAACCATGAAATTAAAGTATTTATTACGAGTTATTTCCCCTACTATATGCCCCAAAATCTGACAATTTAAGTGAAATGAATAAATATCTACAAAAATGTAAACTATCCAGATTAACAGAAGAGGAAATAGAATACTTAATAACCCTTCTTAGAAAAAGAAATTGAACAATCCATCAATTAGCTCTCTCAGAAAAAAAATCTCCAAAACCAGATGTAGTAACAGTGAACTCTACTTTTAAAGAATAATAAATTACAATACTTTATAAATTACTTTTAAAAATAGGCAAAAGATCTCTATCAAATTCCTTTTATGACACAAATGTGGTGCTGATACCTAAGACAAAAAAGAATAAAAACAGAAAAAGAAAACTATAGACCAATTTCTCTAATGAATATTGATGCAAAATTTTTTAAATAAAATATTACCAAGGAGATAACAGAAATATATCAGCAACATCATACACTATGATGAGATGGGAATTATACCAAGAAGGCAGCACTGGCTCAATATTGGGAAAACTATAAGCATAACTGATCATATCAATAACAAAACAAATAAAAAGCATATGATTATCTCAAAGATGCAGGTAAAGCTTTTGACAAAACACAATAGACATTCTTATTAAAAACACTGGACAAGATAGGTATAAATTGAGTTTTCCTTAAAATGATAAGTAGTATTTATCTAAAAGCACCAGTAAGACTTATCTGTAACGGGGATAAGCTAGAAGCTTTTCCAATAGGATTAAGGGTGAGCAAGGATGCCCATTATCACCATTATCATTCAATATTCTTCTAGAAATGATAGCTGTAGCAATAAGACAAGAAAAAGAAATTGTAGGAGTCAGAATAGACAACAACAAAACAACTATCACTCATCATAGATGATATGATGGTATACTTAGAGAATCCTAGAGAATCAACTAAAACATTAGTTGAAATATCTAACACCTTCAGCAAAGTTGTGTGATATAAAATAATACACACTCCCACACATATACTTCCAAAAAAGCCTAGCAGAGAGAGAAAATATGTTTAAAATAACTGCAAACAATATAAAATATTTGGGAGTCTACCTGCCAAGATAAACCCTGGAACTATACGAACACAATCAGAAAATAGTTTTTATATAAATAAAGTCAGATCAAAACAGTTTGATAAATAGTAATTACTTATGTGTAGGCCCTCAATATAATTACAATGACAAATCCAACTAAATTAATATACTCATTCAGTGTCATACTAATGAAATTATCAAAAAATTTTATAGAGCTAGAAAAATTAACAAAATTCATCTGTAAGAACAAGAGGTCCAGAATATCAAAGGAATTGATGGAAAAACAAAACATGTGAAAGAAGGTGCCTTAGCAGTATTAGATATCAAACTGAAATAATCATCAAAACAATTTGCTGGCTAAGAAATAGAGTGCTGTATCATTGAAGTAGATTAGGTAAACAATACGCAGGAGTAAATTACCATAGTAATCCAAAGTTTGACAAATGCAAAAATTCAAGATTTTGGGGCAAGAAATTAGTATTTGACAAAAATTCCTAGGGAAACTGAAAAGCAATTTGGCAGAAATCAAATATGGACCAACATTTCATGGCATATAGTGAGATAAGGTTAAAATGGATACATGATTTAGACATTGATGGTCATATCATAAGCAAATTAGGGGAGCATGAAATAGCTTATCTTTCAGATTTATGGGTAAGAGAAGACTTAATAAGTGAGGAATAGAATGCATTGTGAGATGTAAAATGGATAATTTAATTGTTGTTGTTCAGTCACTTTCAGTCATGTCTGACTTTTTGTGACCCATTTGGAGTTTTCTTGACATATATATTGGAATAGTTTGCCATTAACTTCTTTAGTTCATTTTACAAATGAGGAACTCTGGCAAACAGGGTTAGGTGACTCATCCAGGTTCACCCAGCTAGTAAGTTTCTGAGGGTAAATTTGAACTCAGGAAGAACCAGATCCAGTACTCTGTCCACTGTGCTCCTTAGCTGCCTTATATCAAATTAAAGAGATTTATTTTTAAATAAAACAAATAAAGTTAAAATTTGAAAGAAAACAAGAAGCTGAGGTGAAAAATTATGGCAAGTTTCTCTGACAAAGGGGTCCTTTCTCAAACATATAGAGAACTGAGTTAAATTTATGAAAATACAAGTCATTTGCCAATTGAGAAAATTGTCAAAGGATATGAACAGGCAGTTTTCAAAAGAAGTTAAAGCTATTCATAGTAATGTGAATAAAAAATGCTCTAAATCACTGTTGATTAGAAAAATACAAATTAAAAGAGTTCTGAGGTCCCACCTGGCATCTATCAGATTGGTTAAGATGATAGAAATGGAAAATGATAATGTTGGAAGGGATGTGGAAAACTAATGAATTAATGGTGGAGTTGTTAGCTGATCCAATCATTTTGGGGAGCAATTTGAAACTCAAATGACTCTCAAGGAGCTGATACACAAGATAAGTAAGGAAGCAGTAAGAGAACACCTAATCTTAAATGAATTCACCTGGCCCAGTATATACACCCTCAGGGGTTGAAATGGCTGGGAGGTTTGAGTGATGTGTCTCTATTAGTGACATTTGAAAGATCATGAAAAACAAGAGAGGGACCATAAAAATTGAAAAGGGCAAATGTCCCAATTTTAGAAGAAGATGAAGAACAAGAGCAAGAACAAAAACAAGAAGAGGAAGAAGGACAAGGAAGAGAAGAAAAAAGAGGAAAAGTACAAAACGAACAACAAGGGAAAGAAGAAACTGATAATGTCGATGATGATGTTGTTGTTGTTGATGATGATGATGATGATGATGATGATGATGATAGAGTCTAAAAACTGTATATGAGGAAGCTGGACTTCCATTATTGGGAAAATTCTGGAATTAGTCATTTAAAAAAAAAAAGAATATTTGGAAAGATTACCAGTGATTGAAAAGAACAAGCATTGCATAATCAAGAACATCATACCTTACCCTGAGACTAAGTACCCAAGACTATGACCCAGATCCAAGTATAGGCAGTTCAACAGAGTCCTGCTGCTGGTGCCAGCATAGGGATCCTTATAATCTCTTTCTAATCAGTTGTTTGATCCCCTTCATGCCTGTGGGTTGAAAGGTCCACAAATCACCAGTGCTGCCACTGATTCAGTTGCCCTCAAGCCTGCTCCTGGTTTTCTGGGGCCCAGTCTGTCTTGGTATGGCCTGCACTGGACTGCGCTAGCCTGGTGCAACAAATCTTTAGGCTACCTAATTTGTCTTAGGCTGGAAATTTTTTCATTGTCTTTTTGTGGCTTCTGGTGTTGTAGAATTTGTTTTGAGTCATTATTTAAAGATATTTAGAGGAGTTTGAGGGAGAGCTCAAGTGAGTCTCTGCCTTTTGTCTGCCATTTTGGCTCCAGCTCCCAAGTCTAGGAGATATTGAAGGAAAAATAAAAAGTCAATAGGTCAGATTGTCTGGAAAGTGGGAAAGATAAAATGAAATAATGTTCAAAAAAATCCAGGAAAGTAGCCTAACAACATATTGTGAAGGATTTTGACAAATAATAGACTATATATGCACCTAAACTTATTTAGCAGGGGCATTAGATGGTTATAAGATCATAACTCTATATCTGTAAAAGACTTCATTGGTCATTAGTCTTTGACCTAGGCATATGAAGGGTGGGGGAGAGAGAAAAGGGGTGAGAATAGAGTAGATGATCAGTTACAAGGTATTACAGTAACTCCATCAATGATGAGGACTTGAATTCAGCATAATGCCTATGTTACTAAAGAGTACTGAACTTGGAGTCAGGAAAACATAGCTTAAAACTTTGCCATAAACAATTTCCAACTATGTGACCCTGGGATGAGTCACTTGAATTCTCAATTTGTCAAATGGGAATATGGATAGCACTGCCTCAAGGGATTCTGTAAAGATCAAAGGAGATGATACACACACACACACACACACACACACACGTGTGTGTGTGTGTATGTGTATGTGTAGATATATATATATATATATATATATATATATATATATATATATATATATATATATATATATATCTTTATAAAAGTAAGCTGTAATTATTGTAACCATTATTATATCCTTCTCCTAGCTATAGATTTTGCTTTTTTTAAGATATCATTCAATAGTACTAAAGGGCTTCTGTTGGCCAAAATGATTGTTTGATAACCTTATGCAAAATGCAATAAAATTAATATTTAATCAAATGAAGTCAACACCCCCTACCTCTTTTAACAGAACCCAGGGAAAATGCTGCTCTTGAGGCTAATGAGATCACTTATGATTGATGCTATTTCTGAATAAACTTGCTAGACTTGTTCACTTTTCCTGTTCCTTTGAGATTAATTACACATGAGTACTTCAGTGTGAAGGAGTAATTCTGTATAAAGCTAATTAACAGATAAAATTGTGAAACAAGAACTATATTTTAATTGCTTTTGTTTTAGCTTATTGTTATTTGCAAGAAGATGAAAAAGAGATGGATATCAATATATTTCTCTGAAGCTAGATCGATAGACATTTTCCAAACTCCGTCCTTAAAATCCTATTGTCAGTTATTTCCTATCATATTCATATTAGGCTCTACTATAAACTTTTATAGTTATTTATTAATCAGTGTTTTAATAAAGACAATTCAAATGAGGCTAAGTACTGGAGACTAATTTGGCTATTTTTTCCCAAGGATATTCATCTACACATCTACTCACCAATGAATACTGCCAGCTTAAGTAGGTACTCCATCATTGTCATATGAACTACAAGCCACAAAAAGTTCCTGGCATTTTCAAAGCCAGAGATCTTACTTTGTAAAAGAAAACTATCAATCTGACTGTCACAAGAAGGTGTATTATTATTATTAGCAAAAATACAGAGCTGCCATTAAATGGGGAAACAATATTTTTTTAGGTTACTATGTTACTCTGGCCTTTAAGTTGCATTTAATACTATTAAAATGAACACTTTGTTTTATTTTATCTTTCTATTTTATTTTTCGGCCTTTTTGTGTGAGTTAATCTATTCAAGGATTTCTTGGTGTAGACACTTTCTAAAATGATGCATGCAGATTGATAATTCATCTGCTAGAAACACCTAGTGGCACAGCAGAAAGAATGTTGGGTCTGGGATCAGGAAGATGAGTTCAAATCTGACCTCAAACACTTATTAGTTTTGTGGCCCTGGGCAAGTTAAAATTCTCTGAGACTCAGTTTCCTCATCTGTAAAAAATGGGGATAATAATAGCACCTACATTACAGGGTTGTTTCGAGGATTAAATGAGATAATATCTATTTTAAAAATTGCTTAGTGTAGTATCTGGAGAAAAGTAGGTACTATGTAAATACTCATTCACTTCCCATGTGTTACTTATAGTTTTAGAAAACTGCCTGGAGAACTAAGAAATTAAGTGACTTGGTCAAGGTCATACAACCAATATTTGTCAGAAGAATAACATAAACTTCTAGGTCTTTTTGATTCTGTGCCATGATAAAAAAATCTTTTAATTTATTTAATTAATAATTTAATTTATAGTTTTAATTAATGATAATTTTATTTGATTTATTAGCATAGCATAGTAGGAGTAACCAGAAATATTAGCACTTTGCAAGCATTAATGAAGTCCATGACAGATAATACAGAGACATTATTGCAATTTTTCAAAAGGGCATGGTAGAAAGACAAAGTAATTACCTCTTGGTCACACATTAAATCAATGTCAAAGAATAAGAAACATTCACTGACCATTGCAGGCTCTAACACCATTCTTTCTCTTTATCATTAAAAAGTGATGATAGTATAAATATTTATTAGTATATAATTAGGACATGGGAGATCAATCTGCAGGTTTGGTAATTAATTAAAACTCTAATAGTAGTTAAATAATAATTAGGGTTTTAAGATGGATTCTACCTCAAATTGTGAAGAAATCTTAGAAAATTAATTAGTTTTAAGAGAACTGGAAAATAATAATACCAAATTAACTTATTAGTCAAATAGATATTTGAATTTTAATACAATATTAGCAATATACATGTTTTTGGTTTTTAATTATTCTTAAATACAGTATGGCAGATGTGATTATATGAGATCAGAATTACATGGGATCCTGTTGGTTATTCTGTCATATTCCAAAAGTTGCTTATTAAGAACATATTTTTGAAATTATGGTGAATCTCTTAGATTTTTGTGACTGATTCTTGAAAGTATCTTAGTTGCTAGGAAGGGTGGCACATGCCTGTTACAGTGTAATCCCTGTTACTAAGGAGACTGAACGTCATTGGATGACTTCATCTCTGGAGTTCTGAGCTGCAGTAGGAATAAAGCCAATTGGACAACCACACTGAGTCCAGTAGCAGTATGGTTTTCTCACTACCACTACAAGGCCAGGAGGCCTTGGGCAAATTAGCATAGGTTAGAAATTGAACTATATCTATTCTAGCTTTATGTCTCTATCTTCCCCAAACACTATCTATTTAGTAAAGATAGAGATATATAGTGGACATATACATCTACTATATGCCATGATCTTTTGAAAAATATGAATAATCTCTCTGTGTACATATTTACATGTGTAAATACACACATACACATAATTTCAGAAAGATCTCATTAAGAAGTAATCTTCAGAATGTGATAGAATCACCAAAATGAATCAACATTCTTGAATTTCACCTCTGTGATTTCATATAATCACATATCATAATATATTTCACTGTGATTAAAAAAAAGCTTTCAGCTATATAGCTCTATTTACCTTCCAAAAAGAGGATTTTTTGCCAATGTTATACTTAAAAATCAAACCTCTGTCTAATGAATAAGTAATTTTAATTAATTATGTTAAAGTTGGTTAATTACTTTCTGTTAAGTATAACTAAATAAATTTAATTTAATTAGTTAAATTTAATTAATGTTTTATTAACTGTACTTATGCACAGACCTATTTGTGAATTTATTCTATTCATATAATTTGCATACAATACAAATATTATACGTATACGTGTGTTATTGATGACATAATATGGCAGCTAAGATGTGTATATGATGTGTATATATATATATATATGTATGTATATGTGTTTGCATATGTTTTATTCACATACTTTAGCTGCCATATCATATCATTATGACATCCCATTGAACTCTCACACAGATTTGAAATTTTTTCTATATTAGAAGAGTGGCATTATGGGCTTTATAGCTTCTAGTCCATGAAAACCCAGCACTCTACATTTAGGTGGTATTCTTTATGGGTGAGATTGAAAGTTTATATAAAGTATGATTCCAGCTCTCAATAGAGCTTACAATCTATTTAGAGGATATGTTGCATACATAAGTAAATTCAATACAAAGCATAAAAGTGCTAAAAGAGTGGCAAAGAAAGGTTAAGTTAAGAAGTGTATCTAAAACTAGAAGGGGCTTTAGTGATCAAGTTAAACAATCTCACTTGAGGGGCTGAATACATTCATGATGAGATTCAAGATTAGGTGACACAGGTTCACACAGAGTCATAAATAGCAATATGTTCACCTGGGGGGGAGAAGGTTCATGTTGGGTAATGCCTGGGTAGAATGAAACACATTGTTGGTATTCCTGGATATTTTTTCTTGATGGGAATAAGTACACCCCCAAAAAAGGAATTGGCATTGGGCAGGGAGGAAGGGATTCTAGTGGAAGAGGAGATCCAATAGACATAAGACACTACCCAGGTCAGGGCAGAGACAAAAGATACTAAGCAGAAGGGGCTCTTAGCACTCTGTACATTTTCCTCTGGGACAAAGCCCTTCTTAGTTGTAGCCTCTGGTCACTTAAGCATTTAATAATATTTAAACTGAGGTCCCCAGAGTCTGAATCTAATGATCAACCTGTTATATCACACTAGGCTATGTCCTCTCTTCTCTTACATCTTGTTACCTGACCTGGCATTGAAATCCTTACACTAAATGTTTCAACCACTTTCTTACCAGTAGGTGGTAGTAATTTCTTTTCATTTGTGGCTTGAAGAAGCAACGTTAATGGGGAAAAGGGTCCACAAATAGGTGTCCGTGTAAGCCAAATATAATCTTTACCTGCCTAATTTCTTTTCCTAGTGTTACTCTATACACAAACAAATAGATCCTGTGAGCAGAGGAATATTTGTCCTTCAGGGTTAGGTAAGTTTATAGCTTATTGAGAATTTTTTTGAAGATAGTAGAAAAAATGGCTGTTGATTGACAGTTTCAGTTTTCCCCTGAGTGAGAGTGGCTTTGATAACCCTGGCCACATTCTTTGATATTTTAATATACAATTTGATAAAGTCTACTAGCAGACTCTCTTTATATTTTGTTAAATGTAAATTACAGCTTCCCCCCCCATCTGACAGTAAAGGACAGTAAAACATGATTAATTGCCTATTTGTGACATCAATTAGCAAACATTTTCCTTGCCCAAATGTAAATCTCAGCACATGACCTTGAAATACTCATACCCACATAAAAGAGCCACTCTTAGTCAATTTAAGTTTTCCTGAAAACATCAAAAGCGTGTTTGGTATTTTTCCCCCAGTGAACAATAAAACACTTAATATTTTGTCATGAGAATTGAATGCCAAAAGTGGTGTCCTTTACATTGCTCATTTTTTTAAAGCCCCATAAGAAATAAAGTATCGAATGACAGTAAGAGAGATTGCTCACCACAACTTAAAATACACAATGCTACTTTCTGACGAAAAGGAACAACTCACAACTTCCCAGTTTCCCTGGGAAATGTGTGTGATTGAGTAGTACACATTTCAGCAATACTCACATTTGTTGACTTAATGGCAGCATGGGGAGGTGTAGTGGGGGCTAGCCTGCCACAGGGAAAGAATATCAAATTTGGAGTGAGATAGCTGCTCCATTCTGGGATTCTGCTCATCTTGGCAATGTAATATCAGAAAAATCATTCACAGTAGGCCTCCATTTTCTCTTCTATGAAATTTGAATAATATCACTTATAATACCATTCCTGTCGTGCTTTTGAGAAGATAAAAATAGATAAAGTATATGAAACATTTCATAATTGTAAGGCATTGCACAAATTTAAGGGATCATTTTTTTCCCTGCCTAAACACAAAAGTATGATCTTTGCTGGCAAACTACCATGATGCAGTTAAATTTGAAACATCTTTTCTTTCTTTCCTTTTTTTTCTGTGCTTTTCTCCCATTTTTCGTGGGTTGTTCCTCATACCTGGACTGTTGTCCTTCTTTACCTCTGCCTCACAGTATTCCTAGTTTCTCTCAAATCTTATGCTCTGCAAGCAGCCTTTTTTTTGGTCCCAACACCCCACACTCCCTGCTAATGCCTTCTGAGATTACTGACATCTACTCCATAAATATTTTGTTTGTACCTATACCCTTAGCATTTGGTAAGTGTTGTATTTCTTAATTCAATAATCATGAAAGCTGAAATCATTCTGATGAATGATAACAAAAATGATTATAAAATGGATAATGGAAAATCACCTTTAACTAAAGAAAAATGTAATTTCAAAGTAGTGTTTTTCATCCTAAAAGGAGAATATAACATGAAAAAAACCCTAAAGAGTAGAAAAGGGAAGGAAGAAATAACCACTGGGTTCAGTGATAAGATGAAAATAACTGGACCAGAAAGTTTGGTCATCCTGATGCTACACAGTTATGGACGTTTCCTCCCTAATTTATACAAGGAAATGAGAGTAAATGGGATAACATGTATGAAACAAAGTGAAGGAGAGAGGAAGGAATCATTTATTTGAAAAGAAATTTGAAAACTATGAAGCTCTGAATAAATGCACATGAAACAGAATATTCTTCAACAAAAAGGGACTCAACACAAGTTGAGGATCCCTCCACCCACCATGTTAAAATATAACCCCTTTAAGAGGCATGGGGATCATGTCAAATGACTGCTGAATGAAATAACTGAGGCAAAAAAAAAAAACTTTTTTGCAGGGATGAATTGGTGGCATATAGTATGTTGTATTTGAAAGTGATCTGAACTTTAAATCAAATGATGTGGATTTGATTTCCAGCTGTCGTCTACTAATTGTCATATCTCCTATGGTAAGCCTAAGTTTCCTCACACAAAGAATGACTAGATCAGACATTGCCAAACTTTTATTTGGCCTACCACCCCCTTTTCTTAAAAAAAAATTACCCAGTATTCCCCTGGAAATCTATTTTATTAAACCCTTTAATGTTTTTTTTATTGCATCATTTCAAAAAAATATATAAAATGTTTTTTTAAATGACACACTAAAATTTTATAATATATTATAAATTTGTGTTTTTTTCTTGAATTGAAATTTTGATTACACAGTATTGTATCATGTAATTGTATAGTATCACATGTAAAGAAGTCATTACATGAACATATTCCTGCCAATGCATGCTAGACTTCCCCACAATGCATGACACTCTCACCTGCCAACACTTGCTTCTTAAGACCTGTTGGCAGACTTGATCACTGATTGGTTATAATTTGCATTTTGTGTGTTTATTTGGAAAATAATGTAATCAATTACAACTTTAATTCTGTTACACAACAGATGAAACATGTATGAATGGGTTTTTTTCAAAAATTTCTTATATTCTTTTCTTTCTTTATACTTCCACCACTCCCTTGTTTTAATTCAATGTCCCCCAATTGCACCTGAGGCTACTACCACCTCCCTGGATCATTCTAGCACCCCCAGGGTTGTTATTGCCCACTTTCAGAACCTATGAATGATTGCTAAGTTCACTTCCAGTTCTAAACCTATGATCTTAAACTTGTTCTGCTTGATCCTGGCAAATGTATTTAGCATTAGTGGGATGAATTTAGATACAACCAAAAGTTCAATGAACTGTTCAAGACATGACTTCCTTCCTCTAAATAAGTGACTGAATGACTCCTTGTTATATAGCTGTAAAAGGAATGCTTAGTCAGCTACAGACTAGACTAGATGACATCTGAGTTCTCTTCTGTCACTGAGATACTGTGATAATCTGCAGATGTTACATTTTTTGTTGTTTTGTTCAGTTTCTAAAAGAGCAGTTGGCATATATTAGGTTCATAAAACTTTGTACAATTAAATTGGACTCTCTTCACTGATTTATTTGCCCTTACTCAGGTGAAATCTGAGAATTTCTTTCCTGTCACTCCCCAGGTAGCCATAAGCTCCCCTTACAAGTATTTAGTCTCATAAGGTTTAAAATCAGTCAACTAATCAAGTATGTCCTAAACAACTATTAGTTGCTTGACAACATGAAACATTGAATAGTTTTATTCACACAGTAATACTATAGAAAAGACTCACATCTGAATTCCACTTGAGTCTATTCAGCCATCTCCCCACTCAGAGATCTGTACAGTTCTCATGACTAATAGTATGGAAGTGGATGTGCTCCTGTCAAGAAAGAAAGAAAGAAGAAAGAAGAAAGAAAAAAGAAAGGAAGAAAGAAAGAGAGAGAGAGAGAGAGAGAGAGAGAGAGAGAGAGAGAGAGAGAAACAAACAAACAAAGAGGAAGGGAGGGAGGAAGGAAGGAAGGAAGGAAGGAAGGAAGGAAGGAAGGAAGGAAGGAAGGAAGGAAGGAAGGAAGGAAGGAAGAAACTGTCATGTCAAAAACTAAACATCATCTTTCCTCTCAAACCCTCCCCTCTTTTTAATTTGGCCATTGGTATAGACTGCACCAATATCCTCCCAGGCACCCAAGCTCACATTATAGGTGTCATTCCTGACTCCTTACCTTCTCTCACATCAATGTCCAATCTGTTTTTAGGATCTGTAGTGTTTCCTTTGTAACTTCTCTGGCATGTATTCCTCTCCTCTAACACTATAACCATCATGGTGAAGTCCCTCACCACCTCTTTGGCCGAACAGCCTCCTAGTGGGTTTTGCTGCTACAAGTCTCTCCCTACTCCAGGCCATCTTCTAATCTGTTGCCAAAAGGATCTTCTTAAGGCTCAGATCACCTTTTCTACTCAATAAACTCTAGTGGCTCCCTATAACCTCCAGGACAAAATAGAAAATATTTTGTCATCCAAAGCCATTTATTACTTAATCTTCCTCCCCACACACATTTTTTCTACTCTCCTTAAACCTTATTCTTTTTCACATATCTCAATGGCACTGACCTTCTTGCTGTTTCTCGAACAAAGCACTCCATTTCAGACTCTGGGCATTTTTATTTCCTGTCTCTTTGTTTAAAATGCTCTCCCTCCTCATCTCTATCTCCTGGTTTTTCTGGCTTCCTTCAAGTCCCAACCAATATTTCACTTTCTACAGAAAGGCTTTTACGCTTCCCCTTAATTCTAATGCCTCTTGTCTTTTCTATAGTTCCTACTCATGCTATGTATAGCTTGTTTTACATACTTTTTTACATGCGGTCTAACCCATTAGATCATGCACTCCTTGAGAGAAGAGACTGTTTTTGCCTTTCTTTGTTCACAGACACTTAACATATTTTCTGGCATATGTTGTTGTTCAGTTGTTTTGGTCATATCTGGCTCTCGGTGACCCCATTTGGAGTTTTCTTGGCAAAGACACTAAAATAGTTTGCCATTTTCTTCTCCAGCTCATTTTATAGATGAGGAATTGAGGAAAATAGGGTTAAGTGACTTATGCTAGTAAGTGTCTGAAGCCAGATTTGAATTCAGGAAGATGAGTCTTCCTGACTTGAGGCCCAGCACTATATTCATTGTGTGACCTAGCTGTCTTTTTCTGGCAGATAGTAGGGACATAATAAATGTTTATTGACTGGCAATCCAGAATAATCCTCTCTGGCTTTCTTCCACATCATCCCACTTCTCCATGACTACTTTCTTCTATTCCTGGCAACAATCATCATAGATTTTTTTTTTTGGTCACTGTTATCATTTTCAGCTCTTCTTTTCTACTTGGTTCTGTTTCCTTTCTGTCTTGGAAGACTCTTCCAACTCTTGAGCTGCTGAACCAAAATTACACAATTATACAAGAATGCTACGTGGCTTCACCTCCTTAACCTTCTAAGGCCCCCATTATTTAAAAGTTTTAGTCTTCCACACTTGGATCCTATTACCACAAAAAAGAGTTTCTTCAGGTAGCTGTGGGAATTTTCTGATTGCCCTGTTCTATTTCCCACTGCTGGCCAAATTAATATTAATCCAGCTCTTCCTTGAGCTGTTATCTGGCTGGTGTAAACTTCCCTCAGCCAGCACATCTCATATACTCTTCTAGGGTTTTGAAAGACACTCAGGCTCCATCACACACAATATTAATTGGCAGAACAAGCATCTGAGCTGAAGTTTTGGGCTAAGTCTCTATTTACTATGCCATGCTGCCCCTCTCTTTCACCCTAATATGAATCTGGGAGCCAAGAATGAAGACTGGGTATTAGAGTGTATGCAAGCAGTCCATATACACTAAGATATCTCTCTCTGTCTCTGACTCTTTCTGTCTCTCTGGCTCCTCCCTCCCTCCCTCTCCATCTCTGTCTGTCTCTTGCCTATCACACATACACACACACCCCTTAACACAGAATCAATCATACATACATGTACTGAAGTGAAAAAGCAGCCAAGGTAGTAGAAACCTAGGGATAGTGGAAGCTAACAAGAAATCTGATCTAATAAATTATCTCTTTTCTACCCTTCCTCTTTTCTGGGGGTAAGAATTCACTGAGTATCCAATCAATTTTATACTCTATGTCCTAAGAATAGTAAAAATTCTCATTTTTATGCATCTAAATTTGTGGGTTTTTTCACAAAAAAATTATAAAGTACATAGTGCAGATATTTTCATTCTCATCTTACACATGAAGGAAGTGAGGATCAGTGAGATTAAGTAAATTGTCTGTTATCTCTTAGCTAATAAACAGTTGAGGTGGGATTTGAGTCAGTTTCTGATTCCAAGTCAAGCAATCTCCATTTAGTATACTATACTGATTCTCTGGTATGCTAGGATAGTTTCTGGAAATGAAAGATGTAAGGAAGTCTATTCTAAAATTAGGTAAGAAGTCAGATACATCAATACCACTGCTAGGTCTATGTCCAAAAGATATCCAAAAAAAAAATGGAAGGATCTACTTGTACAAAATATTAATAGCAGCTCTTTTTTTTTGTGGTGGCTAAGAATTAAAAATCAAAGGGATGTCCACCAATTGGGGAATATTACTATAATGGAATATTTTTTGTTCTATTAAAAATGACAAGCAGGATGATTTCAGACTTAAGTGAACTGATGCATACTGAAGTGAACAGAGCCAGAACATTGTACAAAGTAATACAATATTGTTTGATGGAGAGCTATGAATGACTTAGCTATTCTCAGCAATACAATGATCCAAGACAATCACAAAGGACTAATAATGAAGCACATTATCCTCCTCTAGAGAAAAAACTGATATTATTGAATACAGACTGAAGCATGCTATTTTTCAATATCTTTCCTTCATTTTTTTTTCTTTTCCTCAAGGCTTCTTTCTGCAAAATGAATAATATGGAAAGGTTTTGCCTAATTGCACATTGTAACCTATATCTGATTGCTTGCCATCTCAGGCACAGAGAAGAGAGGGATAGAATTTGGAACTCAAAACTTTAAATAAATGTTATAAAAAAGATTTTAAAAAATTGAACAGTCATACTAAATAATAATTTACTAATGTTTTTTGTGGAAAAGGCCATTATGTAACTATGATATTCATCAATGCCAAAAAATAACACCATGCTTCCTATGGCACATTTACTCTCCTTTATCCCATTATTTTTCTTTATTGAGGAAGACATTTTCCTTTTAATATTGCAGTTGTTTTAAAATATCAAAACCTTCATGATTGAATAATGAAAGCAGTTGCAATTTCAGGGCCTGGTTTACATAAAAGTTAGATAATAACTAATTTTCCTAAATTAACATGCATAGCTGACTATAGGCATAATATTACTTATGTTTTCCAAAGACACAATATAAATATAATATCTGTAAATTAATTATGAAAAATCCATTAATTCTCATGAATTCAATCATTAGATGCAGATAAAAACTTCATCCTAAGGTACAGAAGGAAATTTCAGTTTTAATTGCTGAGTCTCTGTTTGCTTTTGGTAGAATTTAAGAATTGTTTAGATAATGAGAGGTGACATAGGGCTAAAAATGGTCCAATATCCTGTTTCAAAAAGGGGAAGAAGTTGGGTTCATCTCATGAGGGCCAATCATTAGTTTTAATTCTTCACAAGATGCTCAAGCATATGACTTAAAGGACTGTTTCTGAGCCATAGAAATCTAGTGAATTTTTAAAGAGTCAAATATGAGACTTCAAGCTTCCTTCATATTAAGTGTAATCTTCATACTATTGGCTCATCATTCTAGACCCCTGGGTTATTTTTGTCTATTGACTGTTGTCAGCCAACATGTTACTTCTCCCTTCCAGATTCACCTTCAATAAATTTAGAGATCTGTGATTTTATTAGAGAACCTGCCTTATTCAAGGATTAATGGTCTCTGAATTTTCTTTCAACTTGGAAATTTTATAATTCTGATTCTATTGATATCCCCAATAGTATATTGGATTTATTAAGGACATTAGTAAAATTTAAGACATGTTTTCTGTTTTTGAGGAACTAATACTCTAGTTGTAAAACTCTATAATGTATCCAAATCTTTCAGGAAAAAAAAAATTTTGTTTATTGGTGTGTTTGTTTTCTGAAGCCAATCAGATCTCCCCTAATTATCCCTTACCTTTTCTAAGATTGGAGGTCCATGGCTATGGTATTTTCAGACTTCTTTGATATAGTATTCATTTTTGCTGATTTTTGTCCTCATTCTATTTTTCTTTTTCTTAAGAATATGATTTGTAATATGAAATGGCTCTCTAGGAAGGGGAGAAAAGAAATATTGGAAGAAATTCTTGTGATAGAAAAACCAAAGTATACCAATAATTTTTTTTCAAAAAAAATTACATCTAATATTCTTGCTATGATCAACTAATATCTACAAATGAAATTGTACTTAAGTGGATGATAGTATCACCTACAGAGGAAAAGTACAGGCAGGCAATATGTAGATACAATGGAGATGAGTCTTAAACACATAGCCCAAATGACCATGTTGCCAAAGGACAGATTGCTTAACTGGCACACCATATCAAACAGACAAGTTTCTCTTAAACAAGACTTTCACTCTGCTTCCTGGCAAATCTACAAGTTGTAATCATTTTTATAGCAAAAAAAAAAACCTTGTCTTTTAAAATTTTCTTCATTTTTAGAGTTAGCTACATATTTGAGAAAGATGGGAGTAGAAGAAAATGTTTCTGGCTTTTGTTTGGAAAGAACATTGTTAGTGGTTTTGGGCCTCAAAGAGGAAGTATTAAGTTGTTTATGTCCACTCTTAGGAGCAATCTGAGTCTAAGTCTTGAATATAATCCAAACAAACTTTCCCATATTTTATTGACTTGTTGGAGTAGAAAGAAGAAAAAAAAAATAGAAATGACCATACAAGAAAATGAGAAAATGTGGCAATAAGGATAGATCAGAAGTATTTTTGAGTAGTAGCCAGAGCCTAGGTGAGATTATGTAACATAAATTTGTTATGAATGAACCACTTATATTTCTTTTCCCCAGGTGTGCAGCAGAGAAAATTGACTGTAGTGGCTACTAAGGGGTAAGGAAGGACAGAATGAGAACTATGGAAGATCAGAGGCAGGGATTGATTCTATGACAGGAGCAAGTGAAATATTGAAGAGGCTAACTACAAGTTCAAGGCTGGTAAGTAAAACCAGAGTTTTTGTAAAAAAAAATAGAATTTGTATCAGAATCACTGATTCGCAGAATGGATTGTCAAAATACTTAAGACAATAATATCATGAAAAAGAAATTTAGTATACATGAAAGAGTGGGAGAGATAGAAGAGTAGGAGATTGTAATTTCTGAGGTAATTTCAAAGTTCCAAATTTCCAGATTCTGGAAGTGGCACAATTCTGAGAAATGATGTATGGTGAGCTGCTGTATATTTGAAGTGGTGTGGTAACAAGGGTTGAAGAAGTGGAGTCTAAGTAATTAAGAGGATAGGTTGTTAGAGAAGCTTCAACATGAATACTGAAATATCCAAAAACAATCTGCCTATTTAACTATTCTTAGATCTATCTTAATTGGCAAAAGGCATTTCACTGACATCTATTTATTTGGAATAGAAGGCATAATAACTTGCCCTTCCCCTAGTCTGGTATCAAGAAAGTGGGTAGAAACAAATCAGAGAGAGCTAAGATTATTCTGAGTCCTCTGACTGAATTCTATGTGAATAATATTGTGCCTCTTTGATTCTATATGGATTTTCCTTTAAAAAGAATTTGGGTCCACTTCTAGCCCTTAGATTCATCATAAAGCTTGGGATGTAGCGATCATATTGCCCCCAATCTTCAGAAGCTACTGAGAATTAGGCTGTTAATGGTCTGATAAAGAAGAACTGGACATACCATTCTTCATTTCTTTCCAAGATTCTTCACACTCATTCTTTCTTTCTCTCTCTCTCTCTCTCTCTCTCTCTCTCTCTCTCTCTCTCTCTCTCTCTCTCTCTCTTGGTTTGGATCTGATGAGAACCGTGGGTCTTGCTGGAGTAAATATGTAGGAGCTAGGTAAGTTTCCTTCCATTTAGAGTTCCAACTTGGCAGAAAGTCTTGGACTTTTAGATAATGTACTATATTGGTGAATACGTAAAATAACAGAAGTCTAAGCATAGTCACATATTTGGCTGTTAAAACTTCATTTCTATTAATCAATTCACTCTTATTAGGATTGTGAACTTTCTTACAATTCAAAATGATGCTTAAATAAAGATTAAGTGAGATAACATGGAAAGCATTTTGTAAAATTAAAAGTGTTTTAATGGGGCAGCTAAGTGGTACAGTCAATAGAGCTCCGGCCTTGGAGTCAGGAGGACCTGAGTTCAAATCCCACTTCCCACACATGACACTCACTAGCTGTGTGACCCTGGGCAAGTCACTTAACCCTGACTGCCTCACCAAAAATTTTTTTTAAAGTGCTATAAGAATGCTAGCTATATTCTCTTCCCTTGACCCATCCTAGGTAATCATTCAAAGTGGTGAGGTACTTTCACAACCCAGAGAACTCCCCAAAATCATGCAAGTCAAGGGGATCAAATCTCTGGGTCCGCTTCAAGAACATCCATGAAACAATTCAAGCTATCAAGACATGCATATCCAGAAAGCTACCAAGTATTTGAAAGACATTACATTGAAGAAACAATGTGTTCCCTTCCAGCGATATAATGGTGGAGTTGGCAGGTGTGCTCAAGATAAGCTGGCATTAGACAGAGGGTCATTGGCCCAAAAGACTGCTGAATTCTTGCTGCATATGCTTAAAAATTCAGAGAGCAACGCAGAACTGAAGGACTTGAATGTGGATTCTCTTGTTGTTGAGCATATCCAGGTTAACAAGGCTCTCAAAATGTAACAGCGTACTCACAAGACTCATGGTCAAATCAACCCATGCCTGGGTCCTCCTTTCCATACTGAGATGATACATACTGCAAAGGAACACATTGTTCCTAAACTGGAGGAGGAAGTTGCTCAAAAGAAAAAAGATATCACAAAAGAAACAAAAGGTTATGGCACGGGAGTACAAATAAAAGTGAAATGAATACAAAAACAAACAAAAAAAGAATTCTAGCTATAATCATTATTTGATGAAATGTAATTCAGAGGCATGTCTTGGACAAGACTGAAAACCATTGTTATACTTTATATTGTGGGGAGGGATGGGAGTCAAGCTTGGGCAACTTTGGATCTTTCATTCTTGGAAGAAACTATTTCTGAGGCTTTTAAGTCACATTATTAAAAATAACAAACAAAACGCATATTTTGTTTTCTGCCCACCTACACTATAAATCACACTAGACATCAACCTTCCCCATCCCCCTTCTACTAAAATATTCTAGGATCATACTTTTACAGGATGCTAAAATGCTAAGAGATAAGTTAGGATACTAAAACACTAGCCTTGGTAAGAGCTAAGTAATTAAAACCTAATCTAGGAACTAACTGTGAGTAGAGAAAACGGACAGATGTAAGAGAAATTACTGGTGGCAATACTAACAGTGAATGTGCTCGTGCCTTTAGCCATGTGATATGTCATTAGAATTTAAAAGTATGCCTTTAGGAGAAAAAAAGAAAAAAGTGTTAAAATTATTATTTTTATAGAATTATTGGAGGTCAAAACCACTCCGTAAAAATAAATTTCTGCATGTGAGAAGTTAATGATATATGTCATAGATTTTTGTGTACTAAATATCAGAATTTTAAGTTTCTATTCTATGTTATGATACAAACCTATTATATTTCTTTTAATGTATCAATATATTAATACTCAAAACTCAAAAGTGTATGGAGAGGACTTCTGCTTCTGGAAGCCAAGATGGCTGAGTAAAAAGGTAGTAGATCTCACCCTCCCCTATCATCCCAGTGCCTCCTCAAAAATAAGGTAAGCGGCACTACAAAGGGCCCAGGCAGATAAGCACCCTGCATCATTCCTCTGAAAGGAGCTGAAGAAAGCAACCTAGAGTCTTCCTAAAGTCCTAGCCTCACTGATTCCAACCCAACACCAGGTAGGCTGTCAGAACCCTATAGCCTCCAACTGTCAACCAGGAGGAGATCCTGAAGCCCAGGTGGTAGAGCAGGCAAACACCAACACCTGGACCTCTGAGCGCCTCAGTGAGGGTGGGGGGAACTGGTGGAAACCAGCTCAGAAAACCACTAGGTGCCTTGGCACTCTACTGCAAAGGAATCACCCAGTGCATTAGCAGAAATGAAGAAGGAAGCACTGCAAGGGTCCCCAGGCAGATAAGCACCCTGCAGCACCCATCTAAAAGGAGCTGAAGAAAGCCAAAGGAAAGGAAAAGCAGGCAACCTAGAATTGCCTGAAAGTTCCAGCCTAGCTGATTCCAGCCCAACATGAGGTAAGCTGCCAGAAACCTACAGCCTCCAATTGCCAACATAAGAGGCCCCAGCACACAAAGCCAGTGATCAAGACCTAGGCTCCCAACACAAGAAGCTTGGATCAGTGCCTTCTGTTCCCCAGCAGCAGAGCTCAATCTCTTTAAAGGCCAGGGAATAAAGAATACCATGAGTAGAAAGAAATGTACCATAGATTCATATCATGAGAAGAGTAGAGATCAAGACAGAAATTCTGAAGAGGACAACATTGTCAACAAACCCACATCTGCAACATCAAAAGGGAATATGAACTGGTCTGAAGCCCAAAAAGCCTTCTTAGAAGAGCTCAAGAAGGATTTTAAAAGTCTAATGAGAGAGGTAGACGAGTCCTTAAAAAATACAATTGGCCAATTAGAAAAAAAGTACACTGAAGAAAACAAGTCCCTGAAAAACACAATTGGCAAACTGGAAAAAAAAAAGTACAACTGAAGAAAACAAATCCTTAAAATACAATTGGCCAATTGAAGAAGGAAGTACAAAAATTAACAGAAGAAAACAATCTGTTAAAAACTAGAATTGGACAAATGGAAACTAATGACTCTATGAGAGAGCAATCAGTCAAACAGAAACAAAAAAAATGAAAAAAATGGATGAAAACATAAAATACCTCATTGGTAAAACAACCAACCTGGAAAATCAATCCAGGAGAGACAATTTAAAAATCATTGGACTACCTGAAAATCATGATGAAAAAAAGAGCCTGGACAGTATCTTTCAGGAAATCATAAAGGAAAACTGCCCTGAAGTCCTAGAACCAGAAGGCAAAATAACCATAGAAAGAATACACCACTCACCACCTGAAAGAGATCCCAAATTGACAATGCCAAGGAATATAATAGCAAAATTCCAAAATTACCAGATGAAAGAGAAGGTGCTGCAAGCAGCCAGAAAGAAACAATTTAAATATCATGGAACCACAGTCAGGATTACACAGGACCTTGCAGCTTCTACATTAAAAGACCGCAGGCGTGGAACATGATATTCCATAAGGCAAAGGAGCTTGGATTGCAGCCAAGGATCAACTACCCTGCAAAAATGAGCATGATTTTTCAAGGGAGGAGATGAATATTCAATGAAATAGGGGACTTCCAAACCTTCCTCATAAAAAGACCAGAGCTCAACAAAAAATTTGATCTTCAAGTACAAGATTCAAGAAAGACATAAAAAGGTAAATGGGATAGAAAGATACAAAATGTTGTTAATAAGGGCAGACTGTTTACATACCTACAAGGGAAGGTGACACTTGCAACTCTTGAGAATTGTATTGTTATTATACCATGTTAAAGGAGTATACATAAAGGGGGTGGATATTAGTTGACTTTGATGTAATGATAAAAAAAATCTAATTAAGTTGTTAAACGGATGCAAGTAAGTAGATTAGTCTGATCTTAGAAAATGTACTGAGAAAGAAGGAGGCAGACAAGGGTAAATTACATTACAGGAAAAGACACAAAATCGTATTACAGCAGAGGGAAAGAAGGGAGGGGGGTGAGCATTGTTTGAACCTTGCTCTCATCAGATTTGGCTTAAGAACGGAATAACATAATCATTTAGGTATGGAAATCTAACTTGCCCTATGGACAGTAGGAGGGAAAAAGGGAAGGGAGGGAAGAAGCTGTGGGGGTGAAGCAAAAGAGGGGTGAGTGGGATAATAGAAGGGAGGAGAGACTGAAGGAGGTGGTGGTCAAAAGCAAAGTACTGGTGAGGGGAGGAAGGAGGAGAGAAAGAAAAGCATAAACAGGGGGAAAAAAGGATGGAAAAAAAGACACAGATAGTAATCATAACTGTGAAAGTTGAATCACTATCTTTGTTTTTTTCTCTTCTGTTGAGATTTGTTTCCTCTTTCTGATGGTTGCTCCCATTGGTTTTAATGTTTACTTACAACTTCACTAATGTAAAAATATGTTTAATAGGAATATGAATGTATAGCCTATATCAGATTGTGCACCATCTTGGGGAGGGTTGTGGGGAGGAAGGGGGAGAAAAATTTTAAACTCAAAAGCACATGGAAGTGATTGTTGATAAATCAAAATAAACTAATAAAATTTAAAAAATATATACTAATACTCAATATAGTTTCATTATATTAACATAAATTGCAAAATTTATTTTATGAATGGAACCAGTCATTATTGCATAAAAAGGATATAACTATGAACTAGTAGGTTCTTTTTCTCTAGATAAATTAATTCTTAGAATGATTCTAAAAATAGTATATGGGTGAAAGAAGAAGTTATGAGGAAAGGGAAATTTAGGATAAGGCAACCACTTCATGGCATGGATAGGAATATTATGTATATAATTCTGCTTGCAGAATTAAATATCATCCCAACCAATTTCATTTCTCAATAAAGTACCACATATCTGCAGTCTGAAATGTTAGAAATCCACCTGCAACATTAAAATGACACCCTCTTAGGTGGACATAGCATCCTGTTCACAGTTCTGTTCTCATCTTAGACTACTGCTTTTTGTAACATTTCATTTAAAGTGATATTTTTGCAAAACAAATTAACAACAATAGGTCAACTATGTCTGTATAATATTTAATATATAAGACATTTTGTCTTATAATATGTATTTGTCTGACCTAATAGCTTGTATCATAGTAGAAAAACAATTGGTTGCCAAAAAGAAAAAAAAAAAAGATTCTATGCTGCATTTGTTTGACAAATCTACCCTACAACGGTAAACAAACTCATCATAAAAGTGTATGAAGGCACATTATACAATACTCCCAGATACTCCCATGTTAATATAACATAAAATGGAGCTTAACGAAAGACTAAATACACAGTTCAAGAACATGCCTCCCCTGTCTGCATCACTTTATTTTTTGTATTTATTTATTTATTCTATTCTACTTTAGAGGTACACTTTTATTCTCATTCTATTTAATTTATTCTATTTCTGTGACTTACTTCCTCTTGCGAAGCCTTCTAGACTTTGCCTTTTTGAGACTATCATTCTTAAAGAATATAGTCTCTTGCTTCCTGTCATTCTATTACTTATTTTATAAACCTAGGCCTATACCCTTATCACACATATTTGCCTTACATTTTTTTTACTTTTTCCTTGGTTGATCCTGTAACTATCTCAATTTTTTTTCTGTTCCTTTATGCCGTACTATATACCATCTTTTATCAAATTGTAGGTATGTTTGCATGGAAAGAATACATACACTATGTATGTTACAAGGAAATAGTAATATAGTAGGAGGAATACATACTTATCAAATCAGAACCAATCAGTGGACCTTGGCTCTATTTGGAATTCTACTACTAACTTGGTCTGTTATCTTGAGCAAATAATTTACCCTTTCTGACCTTTAGTTTCTTCACATATAAAATGAGGGGCTTGTGTAGTCTTTGTGAATCCCTTATGTTATTCTCTAGTCCCAATTTCAAGAACAATTTTGTCAAGATTATTCAAATCAATGCATTCCTCCAGCATGGTGGTAACTCTCTTTCCCTTTAGCAGCGTCATTGTGTAACTAAACAATTTGAACAAAGGTAAAATGACCATAATTTCTTATTGGACAATAGATAAATAAGAAGAAACATCCAATTATTTCCTTTAACCTGAACTCCTGGCCTACCCTGGTGGTACCCAGTGAAGGAGCACTGACAGGACCATAATTTCATTTAGAAATGAATGTCTCCTCATTTATAAGAAATAAGTTGCCATATTTATCAAAATCTTTAAAGCAACACTTTTTGTGGTAGCAAAGAACTAGAAACAAAGATATACATTTATCAACTGGGTAGTAGCTAAACAAAGAGAGGTACATGAATGTAATGGGATATTTATGTGCTGTAAGAAATTATTAACATGAAAATTATTAATCATTATTAAAATTAATAATATTAAAGAGAAACTTGGAATGATTCACGTGGACTGATACAGAATGAAGCAAATAAGAGACAAGAAACCAATGGACTCATTCGCTGCAACAATATAAATGGAAAGAAGTACAATCACTGATTAAAAGTGAATGTTATAGAATTACAAAGACAAAGCATGGCCCCAAGTACTAGATGTAAGAAGATACCTCCCTTACTCTTTAGTAGAAGCAGAAGGTATACAGGTATGCAACATTGAGTAGTTTTTGCAGACTTTTTCAAGATAATTATTGGTTTTGTTGATTTTTCTCTTTTTCTTCCCTATTTTTTTTTCTTTAAAAATATTCTTTTTCACGTTAAGTTATCTCTCTGGGGGACAAGAAAGTAAGAAATTCTAGATGAAATTTAAGTTTTGCAGAAATAAAGGATATAAATTAAATATATATTTAAAAGAGATGCCTTCTACCCTGAAACATGTAGATATAATCGCATGTGGAAATATAAAAAAGAGGGGTTTTGTGGGAATTCTCTTTTTTAAACTTTTTTTTAGATTTTAGACTTAAATTCTAAAACTTAAATACACAATAAGGAAAAAAAATAATGTTGAAACTTAAATACAAAATTAGGAAAGAAAAGTGTGTCATGTGCACAGCACAATGAAGAGAGGATTCAAAATATATAGCAATAAATTTTCATTTCAAGAAAGACTATATAATAAATACTATGCATTGTGTTGAGAACTGTTCATTTTTTCTTTGCATCCTGATAACTTTTCTTTTATTCTCTATGTGTACTTTTAACTTTGTTTTCACACACCCCCCAAGAAGGCTAGAATTAAGCATGGATATATTTATATATATAGATATATACACATATACATATACACACAAACATGCATATATAGACATATATTTTCGCTAAAAAATTCTACTCCTGATACTGTTTTTTTTATGTTTGTGCATATCTCTTATTTCCTATCCCTCCTGACTCCTCTACTTTACTTCCACACACTATCTTGCCCTCCTATTACTTAACCTACACACTCCCTCCAAGGATCCCTCCTTTATCCTCCTATTCCCATGAATCAAAACACCCTTCTATACCTTCCCCTTTAACCTATTCTCTCACCCTCCCCTGTAGACATCCCTGCCTTATTCTGTCCCCTCTCCCTATCCTTTTAGCACTTTATTTCTTTCTGAATTCAGAGAACTTTCATACTCATATATACACACATATATACACGTATGTATGTATATGTGTGTATATACACACACATATATACACGTATGTATGTATATGTGTGTGTATACACACATATATACATACAAACATACATATATGTATCTACGCATGCATACATACATATATATGCATATGTATGTGTGTATATATATACATATATATGTGCGTGTATATATATATATGCGTGTATATATATATATATGCGTGTATATATATATATATATATATATACATATATATATACATATATATATATATACATATATATATATAATATATATATATATATACATATCTCCCTCTTTAATCCACTCCTTATGAAAGCAGCTTTCCAGAACTAACAGCCCTCAACCCCCATCCAATTCCTCTGTGTTGGTTCTTCCTCTTGTACTTCATTTGCATAAGAAAATTACTCTTTTTATCTGTTCCTAAATAACTTTACTTTTGAAAGTCATATCATACTCAAATCTACCTCGATCTTTCTTATGAACTACCCAATTACTAATAACAATCTTAGACATACATTTTACATTTTTCATACATAAGAGATAAACAGTCTGTCCTTATTGAGCCCCTTGTAATTAGTTTTTGGCATGAATCTTATATTTTTCTTTGCTCTTGTATGTCAAAACTTCTATTCAGTTCAAATTTTTTTAACAAAGTTTTGAAAGTTTAACAATTAATTAAATGTTCATTTTTTTCATTCAGAATTATGCTTAACTTTGCTGAGTACGATTTTTTGAGAAGAACCCCAGTTCTCTTGATCTTCAATATATAGTGTTCCAAGACCTGTGGTCTTTTAGTATTACCACTGCTACATCTCGTGTGATTCTAATTGTGGCACTGGCATATTAAAATTGTTTTTTTTATTTCTTGTTGCTCTTGCTATTTTATTCTTGAGCTGGGGGGTTTGGAATTTGACTATAATATTCCTGTGGGTTTTCATGGGCTCTCTTTCAGGTGGTGATTGGTGGATTTCTATTTCTACTTTCCCTTGTTCTAATGCTTCAGGACAATTTTCTTTAATTATTTCTTGTGTTACTGTATCAATTTTTTTTATCATAGGTTTCAGGTAACATGATTATTCTTATCTTTTCTCTTCATCTGTTTTTCAGATTGGTTGTTTTTCTTATGAGATGTTTCGCATTCTTTTCTATTTTTTTCATTCTCTATATTTCGTTTTATTATTTCCAAATCTCTTATAACTTCACTGGCTCCCCCTTGCACAATTCTGATTTTCAAAGAGTCATTTTCTTCCTTAAGTTTCTAGATCTCCTTTTCTAATTGGTTGGTTTTGTTTAATAATCTTGTTCTTTTTTTTTTTAATTTTTCCTCATTCTCTCCCATTTGATTTTTAAAGTCTTTTTACAGTTCTTTAATGAATCCTTTTTGGGTATGTAACCATTTCATGTTACTCTTTCAGGTAGAAGAGGGTTTTTTTTTTTGCTTCAGTATCCTCCTCTGAAGACAAATCCCAGTCTTCTCTATTCCCATGGTAACTCTTTATGGTTGGATTCTTTCTCCTTCGCCTGTGTATTTTTTTAAATTTGTAGTAGCTTAGTTTTTGTAATGACCTCCAGTCCTGGGGTATGGGGGATTGTACCTCTGGCCTCACATCCTCCTTCAGTTCTCCCCTCTGGTCTGGAACTGAAACCAAAACCTCAAGCTTCCAGAAAGTGCCCATAGTCAATGGCTCCCCTCCCCACTGCTTCTGCACGCAAGGGACAGGTGCTGGTTCCTTCTCACCCTGGGCTGCATCTCCACAGCACAGCTGGGTCTGGCACTCCTTGTCAGCAGAGGCTCCCTCAGTCTTCCCCAGCTGTCACTTCAGTGTCCTGGGGATAAAGGTTCCTGTGGCTGGGGTTGAGGCAGCCTCCCAACCCAGCTAAACCCAGGGCTTGCCTTTTGTTTAAAAGGAACTATCCAGAACTAGCCTAGAAGTGTTTACTTTCCACAGGGACCAAACCTAGCCTGGGATTTTTCTTCAGATGGTATCTAATTGTCCCCGGAGTACCCCTGTTCTGCCCCTACTCCCAAATATTTTCACCACTCTATGTTCACCCTGAGGCACTATTTTACCTTTTTGTGGGGGAAAATCTTGAGAGCTTGGAATTTTCTGACCTACTCTGCCATCTTCCCAGAATTCTCTCTTCACATTGAGGGAATTCTGAGAATGGTTTCTCATTTATCTCAAATCAACTGAGATGGTGTGTCAGGCTCCATATTGTATCACAAACTGGTAGCAAAAAAATAAATAAATAAAGCTTCAAAGTACTCACAAACTACTTTAATTAACCATTTGAGTCAGGATTAAAAAAATTAACAGACTTGTGTATTGAGGTGAATCTGGTAAAATAAAATTTAATAGAGATTTAAGATAAATGAGGTTCAAAAATCACCTTCAGAAGTACAAGATGGTGGAGACAGATAGTATTTCATCTGAAAAAGAAAAAAAATTGGACTGCAATCCCAATTCAAACTCCAGTGTGATTAGAGGTTAATTAAATTCAATTTCACATTAAAAAAAAAAAAACAACTTGCTATGTGCCAGGAGCTGTTTTAGACATTGTGGATAGAAAAACCTACAGAAGCTTACATTCTACTAGGGGGAAATCAAGATGCACATAGAGAAATAAGTATAAAATATTCCTCAATCTATCCATCTCAGTAAAGGCTTAAATAATCTTAGAGATATCCCGGGACACTCAGAGGTTAAATGACTAGATCGGGATCACATAGAGTTTGTTTGTCAGAGATTTGAACTTAGGTCTTCCTCAATCGGAAGTAAGCTCTCTAAAAGACAAACAGACATGTTACATCTCTATATCTATAGCTATTGCTACCTCTCTCTCAAGTGCTGTGTTACAAGTAAAAAAGTCATCTTTCATACTGAAAAAAAAAATCATTTCTGTACATGAGTTATTACTTAAGCACTTGATCTTTTCCAGATGCCTTACTGGGAATTAGTAAAGAAGCCAAGATAAAGGAAGATCAAGCAGTTGATCTAAAGTCAGATCAGAATCAGATCAGAAAATCCATGGAGGAGTTTTTAGCTTTCAAGCATGAGTTCATTTTGCTGAGCTATGTGCAGCCTCTCACCTTGTACTGAATATCACACCAGTGCTGAGTGACTTCAGGTTAGGAACAGTTCCTTTGGCTCTTTCTGCCCAGCAGGCCACGCTAGAGAGATGTGTCACAAAGAACAGAAAGAAGCTGAATTCCTTCATGTACTATGGATACTAAGATCCTGATCCCTTCTCAGCACATTTAATGCTTCTGCTGAACATTTATATAGGATTATAATGGCCAGAAGATCTCTTGCTCTTGCTGAAACATTGACAAGATTTTTTTTTAAACATTGCTACATAAGAGATGATTTCACCTCTGATAAAATGTTGAAGTTATATGCTAATCGTACCCACAACTTAAGGGCATCTAGGCAGCACAATGGATAGAGTGCTGGGTCTGAATCAGAAAGATTCATCTCCGTAAGTTCAAATCAGGCCTCAGACACTTACTAGCTTCACTTAACTCTGTTTGCCTCAGTTTCCTCATCTGTAAAGTGAGGTGGAGAAGGAAATGGCAAACCACCCCAGCATCTTTGCCAGGAAAACCCCAAATGGGGTTAGACATGACAGAAATGTGATTGAACAACACCTACAACTTAACTCAATGTCAACATTTTATTACATTGGTACTTTAATACTTTTAAGTGTCTTAAAAAAGGTCAAGCAAATTAACAACACTGAAGAGGTGATGTTACTACCCAGTATAAGACTATATTAAAAGATTCTATCCAGTTTTATCCTTTCATGTTAAAATACCTAAAACCAATGAGTTATTATAATAACTTTAGAAGCACTTCATTTACAATAATGGGTACTTTTCAATTCTTTCAATCATCATAAAGGATTTGAATAGTTAATATAATTTTCATTGAAAATTGAATGGTATAATTATACTTGTCATAAAGTTTGTCACAGTTTTTCAAACTAACATCAAGGTTGTTCAAGGTCACTATTTTTTCATCTTACATTCTTTTTCATGTATAATCAATATTTTATCGATATATTTTTGATACATTAGTCACTTCCCAATTAACAATCCTTTATAGACCCTTCCTCTGGAAAAAAATGCAAAATCAGCTAACATAATGACTATAACTTAGACAATGTACAAATTTCCACTCTTATGCTTTACTGCTTTATTTCTTAAGAAAAATAAAGAATCTGTTTTAACCTCAGTAATACAAGTGGCCCTGTGGCTATAGAGATAGATCTGGAGAAGGAACACCTGAGTTCAAATATGGAATTAGATATTTAGTAGCTGTATGAAATAATTTCATGTCTGCCTGCCTCAGTTTTCCCATCTGTAATATAGGGGTAATGATAGTACCCAGTTGCTAGGGTTGTTGAGAGGATAAAATGAGATAGTATTTATAAAGTGCTCTGTAAACTTTAAAACACTGTATAGATGCTACCTATTTTTATTGGCTATTAATAAACTAAAACCAACATTGCTTGTTTTATTTTCATTTGAAATATGTTGCATTTAATGTCTGTATTTACATTTTTCGCAATTATTATGCTTATTGTTCTCTTGAGACTACTTTCTTTTCGGCATTGCTTTATGTAAGTTTTTCTATGAGTCTCTGAATTCTTCAAATTTTTCATTCATTTTACTGCTGCTTCTATTTTTGTCATTTTCCCCAACTTCTTCATTTTATTTGTGAAGCCAGTTTCCATAGGGTAAAGTCACTTTACCTGTACAGGATAGTAAATCTGCATCTTCACAGTCTTAAAGTGTTATGCAGGATCCTTGAGAGAAAGTGGATTGAATGTTCAGTCATTTCATTCATGTCCAACTCTTCATGACCCCACTTGCATTTTTATTGGCAGAGATACTGGGATGGTGTACCATTTCCTTCTCCAGCTCATTTTACAGAAGTGGAAACTGAGGCAAACAAGGTTAAGTGACTTGCCTAGTGTCACACCTAGTGGATCTGAGGCCAGATTTGAACTAAGAAAGTTGAGTCTTCCTGACTTTTGGCCCAAAACTCTATCCACTGCACCACCTAGATGCCCAAGGTCAAACTATATATGTATATATATAAAACATATATCAGAAGCAGGATTTGAATCAGATATTCTGGATTCCAAGGCCAGCTTTTTATCTACTATGCCCAGCAACCACTCCTTTTGTTCTTTTCGAGGTACTAATATTTCTTTCTATCCCAATACCATAATTTGTCAAATTATTCCCCAATTCCTATAGCTGGTATATTTTATTTTATTTTTTAATTAATTTATTTTTAGTTTTCAACAATCACTTCCATAAACTTTTGAGTTTTAAATTTTCTCCCCCTGCCTCCCCCATCTTCCTCACCAAGATGGCATGTAATATGATGTAGACTCTACATATACATTCCTATTAAACATTTTTACATTAAGCATGTTGTAAAGAAGAATTAGAAACACAAGAAATAAGAAACAAAACAAAACAGAAGAAAAAAATAGCAAATAGTATGCTTCAGTCTGCATTCAAACTCCATGGTTCTTCCTTTTTTGTTGTTGTTGACAGTTGCAGTTTCATTGTAGTTAATATCATTAACACATTTACTCCAAATCACTTTGCTCTTTAAACAAATTAAAATTTTTTTTAGGGCAAAATACAAGTATGCTTCAAAGGGAAGGGGTACATTTGGGTGCATTTTTATTATCACATGATCACATGACAATATAAGATAACTAGTAACATCAAGGACATCAAGGACACTCTTGTCTTTTGGACTATGTACTAGTACAACTTGAATGAGATCCTTCCTACAAAAGCATAAGTGAAAAGAGCAAAGTTTTACAACACTTTGGAATGAGTATTTTCTACAACCAGAAAATGCAACATCTCTTTCTAATTCATTTCACAAAACCTTAGCAAGTGTTTACATGATCATTTTGGTCTCAATCTGCTTGAGGCGTGACAACTTCGTAATGTCCAATGTGGCCTTCCTGTTTGAGCTGATCTAATAAATCTTCCTCACTTTTTCTACCTACCACCACATTTCTTTCACAGCCCATTCCATGAGATTTGCTCCTAAGACCATACTTCTGGGCAATTTGATGTGTTTGTTTCTGTTCATCATGGGTAAGCTCTGCAGAAAAAGTTAAGTCAGTATGGCTATCTGACCGTGCATGACATCTGATGATCTGTTCAATATGTTTCTTTGGAAGTGGATAGCATTTTCCATCATGAGACTTTTGGAGATGTCTTATATCTTTGTATGGCTGAGAAGAGCTAAGTCTATTAAAGTTAGTCATCATACAATGTGGCTGTTACTGTGTATAATGTTCTCCTGGTTTTGCTCATTTCACTCAACATCAGTCTATACAAGTCTTTCCAGCTTTTTCTGAAGTCTGCCTGCTCATCATTTCTTATAGAACAATAGTTTTCCATTACATTCGTATACCACAACTTGTTCAACCATTCCCCAATTGATGGGCATCCTCTCAATTTCCAATTCTTCACCACCACAGAAAAAGCTGCTATAAATATTTTATACATGTTGGTTCTGTTCCCACTTTTATGATCTCTTTGGGTTAATAGGCCAATAGCCCTAGAAGTGTTACTGCTGGGTCAAAGGGTATGTGCATTTTTATAGCCCTTTGGGAATAGTTCCAAACTGATCTCCAAAAGTATTGAATCAGTTCACAACTCCACCAACAATGCATTAGTGTTCCAATTTTCCCATGTCTTCTCCAACATTTATCATTTTCCTGTTTGTTTTTTTTTTGTTGGCCCATCTGTTATGTGTGATGTGATGTGACACCTCAGAGTTGTTTCAATTTGCATTTCTCTAATCAATAGTGATTTTGAGCATTTTTTCATATGACTATAGATAGCTTTAATTTCTTCATTTGAAAACTGCCTATTCATATCCTTTGACCATTTCCCAATTGGGGAACGACTTAAATTCTTATAAATTTGACTTAGTTCTCTATATATTTTAGAAATGAGACCCTTATCAGAGACACTGGTTGTAAAAAATTCTTTCCCAGTTTTCTGCTTCCCTCCTAATCTTAGTTGCATTGACTTTGTGCAAAAAATTTTCAATTAAATGTAATCTCAATTATTCATCTTGCATTTCATAATGTTTTCTCTATCCTTCTTTGCTCATAAATTTATCTGTTTTCTATAAATCTGACTGGTAAATTATTCCTTGCTCTCCCAGTTTGCTCATAGTATAAGCTTTTATTTCTAAATCATGAACCCAGTTTGACTTTATTTTGGTATATGCTGTAAGATTTTGGTCTATGCCTAGTTTCTGCCACACTTTTTTCCAGTTTTCCCAACAGTTTTTTGTCAAATAGTGAATTCTTATCCCAGAAGCTGGGGCATTTTGGTTTATCAAACAGCAGATTATTATAGTCATTGACTACTATGTCTTGTGTACCTAATCTATTTCACTTCTTAGCCAGTACCAAGTAGTTTTGATCATTGCTGCTTTAAAATACAATTTATGATCTGGAATGGTAAGACCACCTTCCCTAGCATTTCTTTTCATTACTTCTCTTGACATTCTGACTCTTTTGTTCTTTCAAATGAATCTTATTTTTTATAGCTCTATAAAAATATTTTTGCAAGTTTGATGGCACCAAATAAGTAAATTAACTTAGGTAGAATTGTCATTTTTATTGTATTGGCTTGGTCTACCAACGAGCAACTGATGTTTTTTTCCAATTATTTAAATCTGACTTTATTTGTGTCAAAAATGTTTTGTAATTGCATTCATATAGTTCTTGGGTTTGTTTCTGCAGGTAGACTTCTAAATATACAGTAACTTTCTGTGGAATTTCTCTTTCTATCTCTTGCTATCGGGCTTTTTTGACAATATATAGGAATGCTTATGATTTACATAGGTTTATTTTGTATCCTGCAACTTTGCTAGAGTTATTTATTATTTCAAGTAGTTTTTTTTAGTGATTCTCTAAGTATATAATATCACTTGCAAAGAGTGATAGCTTTGTTTCTTCTTTGCTTCTTCTAATACCTTCAATTTCTTTTTCTTCTCTTATTGCTAAAGCTAACATTTCAAGCACAATATTGAACAGTGGTGATAATGGACATCCTTGTTTCACCCCTGATCTTATTGGAAATGCTTCTAGCTTATCCCCATTACATATCATGCTTGCTGAAGGTTTTAGGTTAGTGCTACTTGTCATTTTAAGGAAGACTCCATTTATTCCTATGCACGCTAGTATTTTTAATAGGAATGGGTGTTATATTTTGTCAGAAGTTTTTCTGCATCTATTGAGATGATCATGTGGTTTCTGTTAGTTTTGTTGTTGACATGATCAATTATGCTGATAGTTTTCCTAATATTGAACCAGCCCTGCATTCCTGGTATAAATACTACCTGCTTGTAGTGTATTGTTCTCATGATACTTTGCTGTAACCTATTTGCTAATGTTTTATTTAAATTTTTTGCATCTATATTCATTGGGGAAATTGGTCTATAATTTTCTTTCTCTGTTTTGACTCTTTCCAGTTTAGGTATCAGCACCATATTTGTATTATAAAAAAAAAATTGGTAAGACTCTTTCTTCACCTATTTTCCCAAATAGTCTATATAGTATTGGAATTACTTGTTCTTTAAATGTTTGATAGAATTCATTTGTAAATCCCTCTGGCCCTGGAGATTTTTTCCTAAGTACTTCATTGATGGTTTACTCAATTTCTTTTTCTGAGATGGGGTTATTTACGTATTTTACTTCCTCTTCTGTTTATCTGGGGAATTTATATTTTTGTAAATTTTCATCCATTTAACTAAGATTGTCAAATTTATTGGTATACAATTGGGCAAAATAGTTTCAAATTATTATTTTAATTTCCTCTTCATTGGTGGTGAATTCACCCTTTTCATTTTTAGTACTGGTAATCTGGTTTTCTTCTTTCTTTGTTTTAAGTTAAATTAACTAAAGATTCATCTATTTTATTGGTTAATTCATGTATTTTAAAGGAAAGTGAGTAGATAATATTGGCATTTTGGCATTTTTTCCCAAAATAAACTTCATATTAAAGAAGGCCATGTCATAAAGATTGAAGGTTGCTTTATATTCCTTTGTGGGATAAGAAAATACCATTCTTTATAATATTTCTTACACATATCCTGAAATATATTTTTACTCTTCATTCTTTCCACGTTTTAGTAGTCTGGCACTATTGACCCAATTAAATTCAGAAAAAAGCAAGTCAGTCTTTATCAGAAGGAATTCCATTAAAAATTACATATATACACACATATACATATCTCTCTCTATATGCATAGATAAATATGTATGTATGTATATGTGTGTGTATTTATGATAAGATCATTTGAAAACCCTTCTCATTGTATTGAAAGAGACAATGGAAATTTCATGAAGAAGCAAAAGTTCTTAGGATTATGAGTCAACTAATACTAGCAGGATGTGTTTAGTAATGTCAATAAAGGGAAAGGCCCAAAGAAACTCAAATGACTTTTTAACCAGTACTTATAATCAATCACCCCTGAATATGTGATCTTGGATTTCTAAATATGTACCTTGAAATTTCCAGAACAGACAAGTTCACTTGCTCCTTAAACTTCTCCCCCACTGCTCTAGCTTTCTGTTGCCACAAGAAATAAAAGATGACAGGACTAGTGCCTCTGTTCTTAGCCCCTAACTGAGTGTCTGGTTCTTCTCCTACATCCAGTTTAACCACATTAGAAAACATCTCATTTGCAACAGTATTAACTAAAAAGTTTAAGTGTTGTTTGGATGCTACATTATATTTAATTCTGGAAGAAATATACTACTTCCCCAAATTACATCCAGAATAATTTTGTTTGCTGGCTTCACATTTCATAAATACATGTTTATCTTTCTTGTGCCATCTTTGCCTCTTCCTCATTCTCCTCATTAAGCATCTCATTTACTGATGTCAAAAAAGAATCAAAAAAAAGATTTGTGTAATAAAAGTGCTTTTTAAATATTATTATTATACAGTATAGTGACATTACTAGCATAAAAAGCAATTTCTGTAACCAATCAAGAGAGGAAAGAAGGCCTGTTGAAACTCCAAAGAGATTAAAAAAAAAAAGAAAATCTATTAAGAGTGAAATTATGTTCAATAATTCTTTTATTCTCTCAGTATTGAAGAAAGTTCATTTTTGAGTGAAGATATTTGTAAAAGAAGATGCCATTTGTCAAATAAAAGTTATATTTATAGAATATCTAAAGAAATAGCTAAAAAAGAAATAAGTAAAAATTCAAAAATCCATCAGATCATTTATTTTGTGTTTAGATAAAAACAAATGTTGTAGACAACTTGATTTAAATGTGAAAAAACAAACAAACATACATTGCAGTCTGGACCACATTTGAGTCATGCAGTACAGTGTAAAGAATTTTGGATTCAGAGTGAGAGGAATTGGGTTCAAATACTGCACCCAATACATACTACCACTGTAATGTTGGGCATGTCACTTAATGTGCCAGAACCTCAGGTTCCTGATCAAAAATAAAGAAGTTAGATTACAGTGCTTCTGATGTCTCTTCTAGCTTTAGATCCATAGTTCTTTGATCCTGTGATAACATAACACTTCTTCGGGTTGAGGGTTAGGAAAGTTTATGAACTGAAACTTAGTAGAAAATTTTGTATCCAGGGCAATCAGCACCTTGGGCCTCAAATCATTTGAATAGGTGTTACAAGAGACCACTAGGCACTTCAAAGCTACTGAACTGTGTTGAATAGGGAAATGGGGATGAGTGTGGAACCAGAATGAGGAGAAAATCACCCCAGCTGTAGCTTCCAGAAGAGGAATAGATTAATCTGGCAATTTCTTTTATTCTATCTAATTAGGTGATAATATTAGTTGTTTCTATGCTGCTTAAGAATTAGAAAGGCTGTCTACACATTTAAATTCCACAGTCTTAGGACCAAGCTTTGATGATCTTGGCCTTGTTAACTGTCTTACTGGTGAAGGACATCTAAAAAGCCCAGTGGAGAGACTCACATGCTCCAGTGATGGCTTCTTTTGCCAAACCCTCTTTTTGATTTCAGGAGCAAAATAAAAATTAAATTATTAGGACTGGGAAAGGAAAATGGAGAGAGAGTAGGGAAGTAGCTATAAGAAAGCTCCTTGGACTGAAAAGAAAATTTGACTTTCAAATACAAGACTCAAGAGAAGCATATTAAAAAAAAAAAGTGGTGGGACCAGTTGCCAAGATCTTAGTTTTTCTGATGTTAGGCTTCAAGCCAGCTTTTATGCTCTTCTCTTTCACCCTCAAGAGGCTTTTTAATTCCTCTTCACTTTATGCCATCACAGTGTTATCATCTGCGTATTTGAGATTGTTGATATTTCTTCCAGCAACTTTAATTTTGGTTTTTGATTCATCCAGCCTGGCACTTTGTCTGATGTAGTCTGCATATAAGTTAAATAAATAAGGTGACCAAAAAAATTTTAAAAAGCAGGTACTCTGCTTCTTTTTTTCTGTCTTGTTTAAGAATAAGTCAACACATCTCCAAATGGTTTCAACATAATATTTCTTTCATTTTCATTAACAGTTAAACTCATGCTATTTTATCCCTGATTCTTTACCTTTTTTCTCATCTGCTCTAGGTCCTTAGAGGGAGTTGGGAAAAAGAGTGAGGAAGAAGACAGGAGTTCCAAAGCATTACTGTTGCTGGATAATTCTTTAGTGAACAACAAAGTTATTCCCTCTGAACCATCAAGAAATGGAATAACTCGCTAAGAGGAAATATCATGCTATTTTCTGGGCATATTGCTGAAAGATGAAATGCACATATGATATTAGAGAAAGTGAGCCTCAACATGGAAATGGAATACAAATCAAAACATAAATAGGAAAAATAAAATTGTATTTGAGAAAGGAGAGCAAAATGAAAGGCATAAAATACAAATGGAATAACTAATGCAGCTCTGAGGGATTGAACTCAAGATCGGATTCTTTGGGAAGTGAATGCTTCATCAAAGTTATAAGACAAATCAACGTATTTTAATAAAGTTTGCAGATGCTGTTGTTGTTGTTCTTCTTGTTGCTGTTGGTGGTGGTGGTGATGTGTTTGTGTTTTTCAGTGGATATTGGTTAAGTGTGTTTATATGGCAGATTAAAGTAAAACTCCAATTGTCAGTCACTTATAACTTTGGCAGGACACTTCATTTGAGGCTAAATCTTGGCAGGAGTGTACTCTCTGTCTGAGACTGCAGTCCATGCCAAGTTTGACAAACATCCAGTTCAGCTGGTTTGGAGTAAGATTTGCATGCCAAAGTAAAGAGTTTTTTTTTTTTTTTTGCATCCAACTCAAAAACACTGTTCATTATAAAAAGCAAAAATGAGTAAATGAGTGTTTATTGTCAAGCTCTTTAATTAATGTCAAACAGTCCTCACAGAAGACAGAAATGCAGTGATTCAGCATGCAAAGCAAGAGTCTGAAACACCCAGAGTAGTGATTTCCAGCTTTGCCAGTGGCTCACTGTTTAACCTTGGAAAAGTGACTTAGCCTTTTTGTGTCTCAGCTTATCCATCTGTAAAATTAGGAAATTAATATGAATTTTTAGAGACAGAATAATAATGAAACTGCCAATAGGACAGTTTTTGTGTCTACATCCCTAAACAATCATTCATAATAGCTTCCCTTTTAAGAAAAGGGGAGTTTATAGAAGTGATTCTTTTAATTGGAGCTAATGCATTTCAGCATGGGTAAAGGAATAATTTGCTAAATCATAAGGAGCGGGCAACAAGGAAATCAGGTGCCTGAATCATGAATACACAAAATATACCTAAAGAAGAAGTTAGGTAGTTTGAGAAGCTATTCATTCTTGTGAGTCATTTGGCTATAATATAGCAAATTAGCATTTAAGTTTATCGTTTTATATGTTTCATTATGTTATCTAGCATTCAAGCGGTATGAAAACTTGAATGCAGCTTGCCAAAAATTAATAACTTAACTTATAAGGAATAGTTGAGACATTTGGGGGTTTCAATGATCAGTAAGTTCAATATGAGTCACTAAAGAATATGGCAGCTCAAAAAAGTTAATGTAATTTTGGATGGCAATGAGACATATAGATTTATGAAGAGGTGGGCAGTAGGCTATCAGTTCTCTGAATGACAAGATTATATTTGGAGTAAGGCATTCAATTAGAGATAGCACATTTTAGGAAGGACATTTATCCATTGGAGAACATCCAGAGAAAGGCAATCAGACCAATGAAACACTTTGAGATCATACAATACAATCACTTAAAGGAAACAGAGAAAAGAAAAGGGCTTAGACAAAAGAGGACTTGGGAGAAGGGGGGGGTGTGAAATGTTATAGTTGCCACTCAAATGTTTAAGAGACTAGACTTTTTTTGTTGTTTTTCCCTAGAGTTTTTACCCTCTAAGAACAATTGATGGAAGAAACTGAAAGGCAGATTTTGTTTGTCATATGGAAATAAAAGACCACCACAACATTATGGCTGTCCAACCATTCAATGACCTTCCTCAGAAGGTAGAGGGTTACCTCTCACTGGTGATTTTCAAATACAGGTTGGATGACCGTTTGGTATATTATATAAAAGGTTCTTTTACAGGAAAAGGTGGGGCTTTAAAGGTCCTGAGATCTCCTTCAACTCTGAAATCCTCTGACGCTCTAATATACGCTGTGAGTCTCTCATATAAAATAGTGCAAGAAATTTTTAAAATGTGTCTGTATGTAACCACTAAAGTAATATTTTTTTTTGGTGAATTAGTTGTTTGGGGTCATCTTAACTGGCACAACAAGTTTGATTGTCCATTTTTCAATCTAAATTGGCTTGACACATATTGACACAAGATAAACTAATTTTTGACCAAATATTTTTACATTGTGAATATTGTATTAAACACAAAATTAGTGAATTATGAACTGTATGTGTAAGCTCTATAGTTATGACAGAGAATTAATGTCACAGACTTTTGGTCTGTTTGATTTTTGTTATTCTAAAATACATTCAGGACAAATCTAAAAATATATACATATATACATACATACTATATATAGTTATGTATGTATGAAAATTCTTAATCTGGGGCTGAATCATCATAGTACTCTTCTATCTTCTCCCTAAGAAATACTTTAGTGTGTAACCACTTCGGTCAGCACCCTCTACTCCCTGCCCCTCTCTTTTATCAAATAAAAGAATAGAGATTCAATATGTCCTCCTTGTTTCAATTAGTTACATTTAGCCAGAGGGAAATATAATATTCCTCAGGTCCACACAATTTCTCTGCTATTTTATGAAGTTTTTAGCAGATTAAAATATTATTAATAAAATTATAATAACTCAGAGCCCCTAGTTTGGAAAATTCTAATATTTGGACAGAGGTTTGACTACCTGCCATAATTTAAAATGTATATATTTCTATGTAACTCCTAACTTCCTCCATTCATCTTTTTATTGCTAGAAACTAAGTAAACAATATGACTCTTCCTGATCAAAACCTGGGTTTCTTTATATGAAGCAAAATCAGAATACAGGAAATAGTTTAAATAAAAATAGAAGAGCATATTTCCAAACTGACATGGGAAGACCTTTTAGAACTTCTCTCAGTCCTTGCAAAGGCAATCACAACAAGGAACTTTCAGTTCAATTTCTTCATTCCAAGATACCTGTAGCAATCTAATGGATAAATATAATTTGTCTCCTCTGTTTTGAAGCTTAATCCTTCTCACTCTCTATCACATCACACATTACTCTTCAGCTCATCTAAGAGAGAAAGAGGGAGTATTGGATTTCACCCAAGGGGAAACTCCCCAAAGTCTCTAGTGTAGCAAATTGGGAATAGGAACACAATGGAAAATGCCAGCCCCTTTCATGTCTTCCTAGGTTTTTCTTTTTTTGGTGTTTTTTTTGGGGGGGGTTGGCCTCATTCATCTTTTTTTAAATTGATTTATCTTGAATTATCAACAATCGCTTCCATAAGCTTTTGATTTCTAAATATTTCTCCCCCTCCCTTCCCACCTCCCTCCCCAAGATGGCGCATAATCTGATATAGGCTATACATATACATTCCTATTAAACATATTTTCACATTAGTGATGTTGTAAGTAAGAATTAGAACCAATAGAAGGAACCACCAGAAAGATAAAACAAAACACAACAGAAGAAAAAAAATAGTATGCTTTGATCTGCATTCAAATCCCATAGTTCTTTGTGGATAGCATTTTCCATCATGAGGCCTTTGGAGATGTCTTAGATCCTTGTATTGCTGGGAAGGGTTAAGTTTATCAGTGTTAGTTATCACACAACATGGCTGTTATTGTGTACAACATTCTCCTGGTTCTGCTCACTTCACTCAGCATCAGATCATACAAGTCTTTCCAGGTTTTTCTGAAGTCAGCCTGTTCATCATTTCTTATAGCACAATAGTATTCCATTACATTCATATACCAGAACTTGCTCAGCCATTCCCCAATTGATGGGCATCCTCTCAATTTCCAATTCTTGGCCACCACAAAAAGAGTTGCTATAAATATTGTTGTACATATGGGTCCTTTTCTCATCTCTATGATGTCTCTGGTATACAAGCCTAAAAGTGCTATTACTGAGTCAAAGGGTATACACATTTTTGTAGCCTTTTGGGCATAGTTCCCTCTTGCTGGGCTGAAGGGCACCAGTACAAAAAAGGAGGCATTGCAGCAAGCCAGTGGCAAGCCTTATCTCAGCAAACCAGTAACCAGGCTCCTAGTCCCAAGCATAAGAAGGCCAAGACAGTGGACTTTGTAACGCAGAAGCAGAAATCAACTTTAAAAGCCAGGAAAAATGCAGACAACATGAGAAAGAAGCAACATAGAAAAACAATGACCATAGAAAAGTATCTTGGTAACAGGGAAGATCAAAACACAAAATCAGAGGAGGATAACATTATCAATATACCCACATCTGAAAACTCAGTGGGGAATATGAAGTGGTCTCAAGCCCAGAAAGCCTTCTTGGAAGATCTCAAGAAGGACTTTTAAAGTCAAATAAGGGAGGAGGAGTTAAAAATCAAATAATTACTTTAAAAATACAATTGACACAGTGGGGGAAAAAAGTACACTGAAGAAAGCAACTTCCTAAAAAGTAACATGGGCCAAATGGAAAAGGAGATACAAAAGCTA
Organism: Phascolarctos cinereus; assembly: GCF_003287225.1. Classification (NCBI taxonomy): domain Eukaryota; kingdom Metazoa; phylum Chordata; class Mammalia; order Diprotodontia; family Phascolarctidae; genus Phascolarctos; species Phascolarctos cinereus. Next base: position 393,229,677 of record NW_027555958.1, on the reverse strand, counting down.
ACTGAAGAGAATAATTTATTAAAAATTAAAATTGGTCAATTGGAAGCTAATAACTCTATGAAACATCAATAATCAATAAAACAAAATCAAAAGAATGAAAAATAGAAGAAAATGTAAAATATCTCAATGGAAAAACAAGTAACCTGGAAAATATATCCAGGAGAGATAACTTTAGAATTTTTAATCTACCTTAAAACCATGATTTAAAAAAAAAAAAGGTCCTGAACAGCATCTTTCAATAAATCATCATGGAAAACTGTCCTGAGGTCCTAGAACCAGAGGGTAAAATAGTCATCAAAAGAATCCACCAATTGCCTCCTGAAAGAGATCCTAAATGGAAAACACCAAGGAATAGTGTAGCCAAATTCCAGAATTATCAAGTCAAGGAGAAAATACTGCAAGCAGCCAGAAAGAAACAATGCAAATATTGTGGAATCATAGAGTTATTGAGGACCTTGCAGCTTCTACATTAAAAGATCAGGAGGCTTGGAATGTGATATTCAGCAAGGCAAAAGAGCTTGAATTACAGCCAAGGATCAACTACCTAACAAAACTGAGCATAATCTTTGAGGGGAGGAGTGGATATTCAATGAATTAAGGGACTTTCAGAATTTACTGATGGAAAGACCAGAGATCAATGGGAAATTTGATTTTCAAAAACAAGACTTGAGAGACATAAAAAGGTAAATAGGGAAGGGGGTGGCATGTTATTCAATAAGGGTAAACTGTTTGCATTCCTACATGGGAAGATGATACTTATAACTTTTGAGAATTGTATCTTTATTATGACATTTAGAAGAGATTACATAGACAGAGGGGTGGGTTTAAGTTGACTTTGATGTGATGATAAAAAACCTAATGAAGTGGTAAAAAGGAACTATAATGGGAGAAGAGGAAATGAGGAAGAAGAAATGGGTAAATTACATAAAATGAAGAGGCACAAAGACATATTTCAAAAGAGATAGAGAAGGATGGGAGATGAGCACTGTATGAATTTTACTCCCATTTGATTTGTGTCAAGGAGGGAATAGCATACTCAGTTAGGTATAGAAATCTAACTTGCCATATAGGCAGTAGGAGGGGAAAGGGGAAAGAAAAGGGAAGGAGGAATAGAAGAGAGGGAAGAAATGGTAAGGGAAAAAGCAAATAAAAGGGAGGGGCCTGATAAAAGAGAGGATAGATTGAGGGAGACAGTGGTCAAAAGCAAAATTCTAGTGAGTAGGGAAAGGAAGAAAAGGAGAAAGGAAAGCATAAATGGGGGAGGAGGGAACAGGATGGTGAGAAAGACACAGATAGTAATCATAACTGTGAATGTGAATGGGATGAACTCTCCCATAAAATGGAAATGGAAAGCAGAATGGAATAAAAACCGTAATCCTACGATATGTTGTTTACAAGGAACACATTTGAAACAGAGGGATACACACACGGTAAAGGTAAAAGGCTAGAGTAGAACATATTATGCTTCAGCTGAAGTACAAAAAAAAGGGGGGGGGTGTAGCAATCCTGATCTCAGAAAAAGCAAAAGCAAAAATAGATCTTATTAAAAGAGAAAAGGAAGGAAACGACATCCTGCTAAAAGGTACCATAGACAATGAAGTAATATCATCACTAAACATATATGCACCAAGTGGTATAGCATCCAAATTCTTGGAGAAATTAAGGGAGTTACAGGGAGAAATAGAAAGCAAAACTATACTAGTGGGGGACCTCAACCTCCCCCTCTCTGAACTAGATAAATCTAACCACAAAATAATGTAATTAATGAAGAAAAAAAGGAAAAGAAAATGAAGTAGCAAAACTGTTTGGGAAGATTTGGGCTATTCAAGGTCTAGATGCAAAGTACTTATTTATTGATGTACAGCCCTTAATCAGTAGCCAGGATTTATGATCGTTTCCAGATCTAAATCTATCTAAATCCAGATATAAATAAGATCCTATCATTCCTTGGGAATTCCTTGGGAAGCCAGGTGGCATAATGCTGGCTCTGGATTCAGGAAGACTCATCTTCTTAAGTTCAAATCCAGCCTGAAACATTTATTAGCTATGTGACCCTCAGCACATCACTTAACCCTGTTTGACTCAGTTTCCTCATCTGTAAAGTTAACTGGGTGGAAATGACAAACCATTCCAGTATCTTTGCCAAGAAAACCCTACATGGGGTCATGAAGAGTTAAATGTGACTGAAAAATGACTGAACAACAATAATAACTAGTAGCATGACAGTAGTTTAATGCTGCCATTTTATTCAATAAGCCAAAGTTGTATGCTATTTGTAGATAATGGGTATTGATTAGATTGATGTACTAGAACGAAATGAATTAAAAAAAAAACTAATGAATTCAAACATGCAAGTATATCTCCAAAATACAAAATAAAAATAATTTATTAATGGTCATGTTTAGGTTCAAGGTGTGCTGTGGGGTCATCTTAAAAGAATTAATAAACTCAGACCATCTCCAACCCAAGCAAAAGCATTTACTGAACTATGCCTCTCAGAAAGTGATCTGGGCTCCAAGAAGGAACCAGCAACTTAGCAAAGCAGAGCAGAAAGCACCATCAAATATTTTGGGTCTGATCCAAATATCTTGAATTAGATTCAAGCCACAGTCCCCTGGTTACAGAAACATACACAAAGGCAAAGTAGAACTGTGCATTCTGCTACCCAAAGTACATATATAAAAACCCACTGGGGAGGATTAATATGATATGATATTATAATAAAACTCTCTACATCATAAGTTCACCTAAAAATCTTTGCTATTACTGTGCAGATAGATTTCTACTTTGTGAAAGTCCCTGTTATAATTTAGTGGCCAACATCCTATCTCAATAGTGTATTCATTAGTTAAGACATATTTACCTTGGGCGGGGGGGGAGGTCGTTTGTCTAGCAACTATTGCTGACAAAATTGTTTTGTTGCTAACACTGCTACCCCCATCAGTCATAAGTAAAGTGGTAAGCTAGGTGGTATAGTGTATACAGTGAGGGGCTGGAATCAGGAAGACCTAAGTTCACATCTGGCCTCAACACACTAGCTGTGTGACCTTGGACAAATCACTTAACCCTGCTTACCTTACTTTCTTCATCTGATAAATGAGTTGGAGAAGGAAATGGTAAACCATTTGTTTTTGCCAAGGAAACCCCAAGTAGGGTCATAAAGAATTGGACCTGACTGAAATGACTAAACAAATAAAGGAAGCAGAATTTGTTATTTGATAAATAAATAATTGCCTTTGTATATAAAAGTTTATTTCTGTCTCCTTGTCCCCAAATTTAGAGGCAGCTACATGTTGCAGTAGATTGAACACTGGTCATGGCAAGGAATACTTGAGCACAAAACCTACCTCAGACACTTATTGGCCATGTTGCTTTGCTGGGGCAAGTCATTTACCTCTGCCTTCCTTAATGTTCTCATCTCTGAAAAGGGAACCATGATAGGAGTTACTTCCCAAGGTTGTTGTGTGGACAAAACGAGATTTCTATTTGTAAAGTGATTTGTAGACTTTAAATCACTATACAAATTTTACCTATCATCATCAACATTAGAAATTTAAAAGGAAACATGATTAAAGTGCTTGCTAATTGTTGCTTCCTATCAAAAGTATTAGGTAACATTAGGCCATTATTCCTAAAGTTCATTTTTAAAGTGCATCATCATGCTTCTCAAGTGTTATAGGAAATGCAAATTGTCGTATATAAGACATATGGAATTCATTAACATTTATATTATCAAACTGCAATAAGAAGTTAAATCTACACAATCTAAATTTAAATGAATAAAATGTGACCATGTACACTAATCAGATAATTAGCTAAATTCCTAGAGCTGGTAATCCAGAATCGATGCAGTTTTTGCACATTCATGTACTTCTTTCTGCTTCACCAACTCAGTCAGCACCTTAAAACAATTAAGAAACCCTTAAACAAATCTTTCAGATTTTCATGTCATATGCTTCGGATTCAGGATACGGTGCTGCCAGGCTTGCTGTTTATCTTTTAATTCTTTATTGTTTAATAATCTTTCTACACAGATGGTAATATATAAATTATATTTGTCTAATGCAAATAGTGCTTGAAATGCAAATTTGAACTTGAATTAATTAGATTTATGTGAGGTGGCAATGACAACATATGAAAAGCACACATGGAAGGGCCAAAGAAACTTCAGGTTCAATCCACCTCTTACGGCTTTCTGATTCTGAAGCAGGTGGGAAAATCATTCAAGCAGATTGTATCTCAGTATTAACTCAATCTCATCAAATGTTATTATTCAATTAGGAGTGGGTCCTTGTCAGAATAGAGAATTATTTTAAGATGCCTAAGGCTGCATTCTGGTGAGTTGGAAAGTAAAACTTTCAGTAAGAACACAAAGGGTACTGAATACAACTAGCTAGTCTGTTTTAATTACAACTTTTTTTAAACTTTTTTTTTTTGTGAGACAATTGAGGTTAAGTGACTTGTCCAGAGTCACACAGCTAGTAAGTGTCATGTGTCTAAATCCGGATTTGAACTCAGGTCCTCTTGACTCCAGGGCCGGTGCTCTATCCACTGTTCCACCTAGCTAACACTCATTACAACTTCTCATTCAAAATAGAAAGATGTTATAAAGGATAGCTCTCTCACCATATATCTAACTATAACTATACACTCTAAATCGAACTTCATATATCTATATCCATCTATCCACTCTATATCTAACTCTTTAAAATCAAAGAACATTCATATGTAGTTATTATACCAGTGTAATTAATTTTAGGCATTCACTGAGATGTCCTAATTCTACGTTTCTAATTTAACAGTGAGTCAATAAGCATTTACTAAGTTTGTACTATGTGCTGTGAATTGTGCTAAGTGTTAGAGATATAGAGAAAAGCAAAAACTATCCATGCTTTTGAGGAGTTCACATTCTAACACGTAAAAGTTAGACAATAAGTAAGAGAGTATTATCTAAAGCAAGCTTTGAGATTACATTTTGCAGCACTATTAAAATGACCTACTGTGAGTAATTTTAAAATTAGTCTAAAAACTAGAATTGGCACTTGCTTCCCTCTTTCCATTCAATTGATTGCTGCCATATGGATTTGATTTAATGAGTATTGTCAGGTAAACTTAAGGGTTCTTTAGCCCAGGGCAAGAAAACAGAAGCATGGAAACTATTTTTCTTCCTCCCGGAAGAAGCATCAGTAAAATCCCTATCATCATTTCTCCTATAACCCTGGGATTTTGTGGTTGAGTGGAAGAAGGTGAATATGTCTAGGACAGGAGTGTAGATTAGGAAAGTAACGATGATTTCTTGGAGGGTATATAGGATGTGGACCCTTAGGACCACCATTGTCATGCATTTTAGCAATCCTCTGAAAGGAGAACGTAATATCTGCCACTTACATTAGTCCCTAGAAAAGGCCTAGTTTCTGTTAATTCTGTGACATAAAAATAAAAAAACTTACATTACCTATCTATTGAAACAATTACAAATTGATATGTGGAGGTTAATATTTTTTGGGAGATCCTGCTAAATAAATACCTAAATACTGATATTCTTAAATGTTTCATTTTTGTTGTAGTTGTTTTTGTTGTTATTTTTCTTATGGTAGCTTTCAAGAACATAAGCTGGGTTAGAGAGACATATTGTGAGGGTGAAAGAAGGTCAATGGTGAGGGAGGTAAATTTATTGCTTAAGACTTAGGAAGGATAAAATATATGATTGGCAAAATGACCTTTGAAAATAGTATTATGTTCTTTCTTATTCAATATAGTTATAAGTAAGATTCCTTAAAAGTTCAGCCTTTACTGTAATGTGAGGAAAACTTAGCAAAAAAGCAGGAAAAAATCCTTCCTGTGGTATGTAGCCTTCTTTGTGTGGGTGGATGAAAACAGGATATGACAGCCGTCACTACACTGCAAGTTAAAGTAGGGAAACTACTAGTAAAGATGGGTGGAAATTACATTAAAATGAAACTTGGGATAGACTGTACAGAAATAAGAAAAAGTAGGACTGAATTTGGACTAATATATCACCCTATCCATGTGACCTGCAGATCTGGATGCCCTCTTTTCTATAAGTCATACACATCAGTACACAATATAGTTTTGTTTTGTTTTGTTGAGGACTGGAGGAGGGATTATTGAATTTAATTGGTTTTCAATTTATCTAATCAAATGAATTTCTTTGAAGATCTGTGTAGATGTAAGCAAAAATGCTAATTTTCAGACAATGTTATATCCTAGCAGTAGCTGTGAAAAGTGCACACAAGGAGCACCTCTAGTTAGCAGCATTCCCAAGCACAAAGCACAATGAAATGAAAAGACAATCATTCTGTTCAATTTGAATGTCTGTCTGATCCAAGTCCCAGCAATCACAGCGATATATCTTGATTACATTCCAGATTCTTCTTGATGCGTGATTCAAAGCCAAATGTATTTCAATTTTAGCTGGAAGAAGAGAAAATCTCCAGCTCCCTTTGATTTGATTCTGCTCCAGTGAAACTCAACAGGTATATCCGGATTATGTAAAAAGAAAAAAAAAAACAAAGGGGGTGGCAAACAGTTTTCTAGACGTCACCTTGCACATGTTTTCAGAAGGAGAGTTCTATACAGAAATTTTAAAATCGTATCCAATCACTTTAATTGGAAAGAAAATAAAATTTGGTACTATTTAAATCTAGTAGTAAGATTGATAGTATTAAGGAAATAATATTTTAGTTTTATGACAGCAACAATTTAGCAGATTGCTATAAAGTTGACTTTAAAACGAAACTAAATATTACAAAAAGAGGGGAATATTTTAGACAATCTCTTAACTACTTCATTGATATAACTCCAGATGGCCATATGCCTACATCCAGGGTAAAGAAAGCATAGGTATACTACCACATCATTTATATGTTTTATCTACAGAATAGACATTTGGTGTTAGGAGAGGACAAATTTAGTGGGGAAAGAATTGCACTGTAAATTACAGAATCATCGAATAACAATTAAACAGGACCTCCAAATTCATCAACAAATATCTGAACAAAAATCCCTTGTACAATATTGCTATCAAATAATCATCTGTTTTCTGCTTGAAGACTTCTAGAAAATGGGAACTCACTGATACCTGAACATCTGAGATAGCATGTTTTAGATAGTTCTGATTGCATAAAACCAAAATCTTCCTTTCTCAAATTGTCACCTGTGATTTCTACTTCTCTGCTCTAGGGCTAAGAAGAGCACCTTTAATTACCTTACCATGTAATAATCCTTCAAATAATATCTCACATATGACCTCACTGGTGCAGAGGAAAAGGATATTACCATTTCCTTTGTTTTGCATACTCTATTTCTATTACTGTTTATTGATCTTGAACTCATCATTGGGTCATTGTCTCAAAATCAGCCACAGATTTGTCTGAAATAGATGCTAGATAATGTTCTTCTAGATATAGTCTTAAATGTTTGCCAGGTCTTATGGAATTCAAGGCCCTTTCTTGAAGCTGCCTCCTACTGTTGTCTCTGAGTACAGGCTCCCTGGTTGAATGAAACACTATCCTAGGCCTAAAAATTCCTTCCCTAAATTTCTGGTTATACTTGAATTATAAGATACACAGAATTCCCCTAAAATGTTACAGAGACACAGGAAAAGGAAAATAAGTTGAACTGAGAACTGATAAAATGTCAAAGCCTATGGGCCCCATCACAGAATGATCTTTTTAAAAACAGTAAATGCATAAATATATAGGATTATGAAGAAAGTCATATTGAAAACAACTGATATTTAAATACAATGATCAACTTTAAAAAATAAGTTCATAGACACCAAGTTAAGCACTCTTATCTAGTGTCACCCAAATTAGATCCACAATTGCTCAAGGATTAGTTTGAACCATACACAGTGGAAAAAATATATTGATGAAGAATGTCTTTTGTCCAAGTGATAATAGACAAACTATGCAGCCTAATCATTAGCACTATACATTTGACAGATGTTCCGCACGGATTTAAGCTGGGCCCTGCATTAAATAGGAAGAAGAGAGTAAGCTAGATGCTCTTTGGGAGACTGCATAACTCTCTCAATAGTTCTAAACTTCTCCATGAAATAAAGGACCTTCTTTCTAACAACATTCTTCAGTTGATGTTTGGGTATAAATTTAAACATTAGCCAGAATAATTGCTGAACTTTGGAAAAAGCCAAATAATATACTTCCTCTCATCCTAGCAGTCACTTGTTGGACCAGCTTCACTCTTCTATCTGCCCCATCAAGTCCCACTGTGTTCCAGGGTTTTCTGTCTCTCCTCAACAAGGTAGTCTTCTACACTCTCTGTAGTCTGGGGCTTCTCTCTGCATTATCCACGCCTTCCCCTGGTCAACTGAATCTGTCTCTAAAAGTTGATTTCAATGTGCCTTCTTGCTACTTGCGCCAAGTGTGTTTAATGGGCTTACTTTGGGCATCAGATTACTAGCTAGACCTCTGCAGATACAGGGCAGAAAATAAGGATTTCTGAAGGCAGGAACCACAATACTGAACAGTAACTGCAGTGATAACATCACCATCTACTGGGAGTTGTGTTAAATTGCAAGGGGAACAAGAAGCCAGGTTCCCATGTGACCTAAGCAAGTGCAGAGAGATATACTAAAGGTGCCATGGAAAGTCATCCTCGTTAATGTCGATTGAACATTGAGTTGCATTCATTTCCACCATTATGATGAATTGAGCTTTCAGGATCTAAGTGATCTTGGCACCCAGCTAACATCACTTATATCTTATGAATACGAAAGCCACTTTTATGATGAAAATGTCATATGCAAAAAGGACTATGTATATTCCTGTGTGTGTAATTCATGCTCCACATAATTATAGCTTAGAGAGCAATTTTTTAAAAAATTACTTCTTTGGATAAATGGGTTTCTGATATGACAGGTTTTAACTAGGAATTCACTGCAAATAAACTAGCCATTGGCCAATAGTACCTATCAGTTATGCTTTGAAATCTGAAAACAAGCTATACACCATAGTATGTAAGGAGGGAAATGTGCCCTACATCTAAATGACTCTTCAAGAATAATATGAATATAGGGAAGCCAACTAAACTGCCCCCCCTAAAGCTGCCTGTAGTACAGAAAAAGACAGCATTTTAGTAAGACATATGTCTCAACATTTTTGTTTCATAAAAAAGTGTCAAGGTAGAAAAAATGGACAATAAATCACTTGTCATGTGGTCTGAAAACAGGGCTTTATTTTGTGAATATACTGATAAAAAAATAAATTGCAGCTAAATTGCTTGCTTCTATATGTAATTTTGATTTTCTATAATTTTGTAAAGCTCTCTCAATGGTAAGTATCTTTTTAACATCCATTCTGCATTGTAGGCCAAAGTATTCTTGTGATCCATGTTCTTGTCCCTAAACCCAGAATAATGAAAGCTTTTATTTTTTTGTTTGTTTCTTTGTTTTTCAGTATCTGCCTGAAAGTCAACAGAGATCTAGATGTTTGTTTACCAAAGGTGGTTCTCATTGAAAAGGAAGACTGATAGGGATCAGCTAGGTGGCACAGTAGATACAGCACTGGCTTTGGACTCAGGAGTTCAAATCTGTCCTCAGACACAAAACACTCACTAGCTGTGTGACCCTGGTCAAGTCACTTAAGCCCAATGCCTAGCTTAAAAAAAAGAGAAGAATGAAAGAAAAAAAAGAAAAATAAAAGGAAGACTGAGTACACAGATCAATGGAAATGGAATTCTACACTGTCCAGCCAAATTCACCCATTCTTTTTTCTTGTGGCCTTTTTACTCATTCCATACTCCTGGAGAGCAATAGAAATTACTTCCTCAATTTTACAAAAGAGAAAAGATCTTAAGATCTTTGGGGAATACACAGAGTCTTTCATAGACAAAACTGTACTCAGTTGGAGGTGGTGGTACAAAATAATAATTATTATTATTATTAATAATATCTAGAATACTTGTAACACCTACTATATACCAGGGACTGTCCTAATCACTTTACAAATATTATGTCATTTACTTTTTACAACAACCCTGGGAGGTAGGTGCTATTACTATTCCAATTTTACATTTTGAGGAACTGAGACAGAGACAAACAAGTGAATTGCCCAAATTCAAAAGCTAGCTGTATCTGAGACAGGATTTGAACTCAGGTGTTCATGACTTCAGACACTTAGCTATATTAGTGTGGATGTTAGTCTCACTGAATAAGGGTATGACTAAAAAAATCCCCAAAAGTCTCCCAAAAAGTCCCACAAAGCAAAACAAGGTGAGGAGGGAGACCTAGTGAACTTTCAGATAAGGTACACTATAGCCCTCCACATTGGTGCCTTGGAAGAATCTGAGGTTATGATGACTCAGAATATTTTTAAAAAATATTTCATTGTCAATTTATGGGAAAAAAACAAGATTTCCATAACATAGCATAATAAAAAAGATGATTGCACATGAAACTGCAAATCTGCTATGTATGACTTGCTATTCATTTTAAATATACAACAAATTCTACACTATCTTGAAAGGTCAGAAGTCTCCTTCATCTACTTCTACTGTCTGGGCTTCCTAAGTGTGCGTTTCTAACTGACTAATTAGCAGAATACAAATGTTGGACACCATGGAATGTCATTAGATGTTATTCAAATTGGGAAAAGATAGGAAAACACCCTGATAGATCATATTTCTATTTGAAAAGTGAAACAGACTAGATAGAGAAATTTTTCTAATTATCTTTGCAACAAATGCTTTGATTTTTTCCTGAAATACTTTTGTAATTAGTGAATGAACATTTTTTCCCACCAAAAGTTTATGCATACTCGTTACTCCTTCCTTGACCATCCTGACTGACATCTCCTAAACAAAAGGCACCTCTCCCTATCTCCAAAGACTAAATAGCTCAAAGATGTTCATGCCTAAAGATAATGCCAACTCACAGCCCCACCAAAAGCCTGAATATTCGTCAAAACCCTTTAACTCTCTTTTAGTTTTATAGCCCTTCATGCATCCTTCAAAGTATTAACACATCCTCATTTCTCCCCTATTTCCTTTGATTCCATTCTTGCCATTTCTTTCTTTTCAGCTGGGGAAAGAAAGAGCAAAAGAATTTCCCTATCAGTCATTTTTCCAAAGATAATTATTTCAACTTTCCTTAGTGTTTCACTTTCCCTAATGGGTTTTTTTTTCCTCCTGATCTGTTCACTCAGGTGGTGTTTCTCAAATGTTTCCTCATACCTTCCTCCATTGTATGTTCTTGATGTTTTCCAAATGCCTTTCCTGAGGAGATAGAGTGATAGGTAAGATGATCAAGCTACAAATAGTTAAAATATATAGCTTTGATTTTCTTTTTATATATGTTTTTCTTCCCATTTTACATGTGTGTGTGTTTTCCTTTTCAACAGCAACTTGAAACAATACTCTCTGTAAAATGTCCATTGAAGTAGTCCCCACAACTACAAAATAACTTATTCATGAAATATGGAAGTATCTACCTGATTAAGGCCACAACACCTTTGGGATGGGGGGCCGGCAAGGAATTTTCTGGATAACTGCTTCACGTGTTTCCTTTACTTTGTTATGAGAAAGCCTTTGTCACTAAAGTGCTTATAAGAGGGCCCATAAAAAATTGAGGTCACCATGATCTTACATTTTCTGAATATTTTACAATGCTGGTTGAGGTTAAAGAGTTACAGAGCTAGCATCTCACTTAACTTGTCTTCAATTCTGTTATCAGGGCTTGTCTATATCTCTTTTTTCTTCCCCCATGTATTATATATGTAATATTGATTTATCAATACGCACTTCTATAAGCTTTTGAGTTTTAAATTTTTCTCCCCCTCCCTCCCCCCTCCCTCCCCAATACAGCACACAATCTGATATAGGCTATACATATATATTCCTATTAAACATATTTTCATATTAGTGATGTTGTAAGTAAGAATCAGAACCAATAGGAAGAACCACCAGAAAGAGGAAACAAAACACAACAGAAGAGAAAAAAAGTAAGTAATATGCTTCGATTTGTATTCAAACTCCACAGTCCTCTCCCTGGATGTAGACAGCACTCTCTATCATGAGGGCTTTGGAGATGTCTTAGATCCTTGTATTGCTGAGAATGGTTAAGTCTATCAATATGAGTCATCACACAACTGTTACTGTGCACAATGCTCTGCTGGCTCTGCTTACCTCACTCAGCATCAACCCATATAAGTCTTTCCAGGTTGTTCTGAAGTCTGCCTGTTCATCAGTTCCCATAGCACAATAATAAACCATCACATTCATATATCACATTCACAGTTATGATTACTATCTGTGTCTTTCCCTCCATCCTTTCCCCCGCTCCGTTTATGCATTTGTTTCTCCTTTCTCCTTTTCCCTCTTCCCTAATATTTTGCTTTTGACCACCACCTCCCTTAGTTCCATCTCCCTTCTATTAGCCCCCTCCCTTTTCTTTCCCCTTTTCTCTCCCACTGCCTATAGGTCATATTAGATTTCTATATCTAACTGATTATGTTATTCCCTTCTTGAGCCAAATCTAATGAGAGTAAGGTTCAAACAACACTCATCTCCCTCCCTTCTTTCCCTCTGCTGTAACAAGTTTTTGTGCCTTTTCCTGTAATGTAATTTACCCATGTCTGCCTCCTCCTTTCCTTTTCTCTCAGTACATTTTCTTAGTTAGATCAGATTAATCCATTTACTTGAATCCATTTAACTCACTTGATTAACTTTTTTTTTATCATTACATCAAAGTCAATTTATACCCACCCCCTTTATGTATACCTCTTACACATGGTGTAATAACAATACAGTTCTAAAGGGTTACAAGTGTCATCTTCCCTTGTAGGGATGTAAACAGTTTGCCTTTATTAATAACATGTTGTTTCTCTTTATCCTATTTACCTTTTTATGTGCCTCTTGAGTCTTGTATTTGAAGATCAAATTTTCTGTTGAGCTCTGGTCTTTTTATCAGGAATGCATGGAAATTTCTGATTTCGTTGAATATCCATCTCCCACCCTGAAAGATTATGTTCATTTCTCTGGGTAGTTGATCCTTGGTTGTAATCCAAGCTCCTTTGCCTTATGGAATATCATATTCCATGACCTACAGTCTTGTAATGTAGCAGCTACAAGGTCCTTCATAATCATGGCTGTGGTTCCATGATATTTAAATTGTTTCTTGCTGGCTGCTTGCAGTATTTTCTCTTTGACCTGGTAATTTTGGAATTTGGCTACTATATTCCTTGGTGTTTTCAATTTGAGATCTCTTTCAGTGGGTGGTCAGTGGATTCTTTCTATGGCTATTTTACCCTCTGGTTCCAGGACCTCAGGGAAGTTTTCCTTTATGATTTCCTGAAAGAAGCTGTCCAGGCTCTTTTTTTCATCGTGATTTTTAGGTAGACCAATAATTTTTAAATTGTCTCTCCTAGATCAGTTTTCCAGGTCAGTTGTTTTACCAATGAGGTAGTTTATATTTTGATCTGTTTTTTTCATTCTTTTGTTTTTGTTTGATGGATTCTTGCTCTCTCATAGAGTCATTAGATTCCATTTGCCCAATTCTAATTTTTAACAAATTGTTTTCTCGTATTAGATTTTGTACCTCCTTCCCCATTTGGCCAATTATGTTTTTTAGGGATTTGTTTTCTTCAGTGTACTTTTTTTTTTTCATTTGGGCAATTGTATTTTTTAAGGACTTATTTTCTTCAGTGTACTTTTTTTTTTTTCCAGTTGGCCAATTGTATTTTTAAGGACTTGTTTTCTACAGTTAATTTGTAAAAATTGTACTTCCTTTTCCAAGCTGTTAACTCTCTCTTACATACCCATCATTTCTTTTCCCATTTTTTCTTCTACATCTCTTATTTGACTTTTAAAATCCATCTTGAGCTCTTCTAAGAAGGCTTTTTGGGCTTCAGACCAGTTCATATTCACTTTTGAGGTTCCAGATGTGGGTTTGTTGAAAATGTTGTCCTCCTCAGAATTTTGGCCTGATCTTCACTCTTCCCATAATATGAATCTATGGTATGTTTCTTTTTGCTCATGGTGTTTGCTTATTTCCTGGCCTTTAAAAAGATTGAGCTCTCCTGCTGGGGAGCAGAGGGCACTGACCCAAGCTTCTTGTGTTGGGAGCCTAGGGCCTGGTCACTAGCTTTGTGAAAAGACCTCCAATGCTGGCAGTTGGAGGCTGTAGGGTTCTGGCAGTTTACCTGGTATTGGGCTAGAATCAGAAACACTGGAACTCTAGGGGTAGGATTGAGTCGTGTGGCTCCTGGAGATTTCCTACTCACCTGAGCCTTTACTTCATTTTGCTTTCTTCAGCTTCTTTCAGATGGATGTTTAGGGTGTTTATCCACCTGGGGCCCCTTGGAGCACTGCTTCCCTTAGTTTTGCTGAGGCACTGGGAGAGCTGGTTGCTGTAGAATGCCCAGGCACCTGGTGATTTTCCAAGCAGGTTTCTACTGGTTCCCCTGCCCTCAGTGAGGCACTTGGGGGTCCAGGTGTTGGTGCTCACCTGTTGCACTACCTGGCTTCAGGATCTCCTCCTGGTATGCTGAGGTGGGGCTTTCTACTAGCTTGCTGGGATGCTTCCTATTCTGTACCGCTCTCCCTTCCCCAGAGCAAGAGGGGACCCTCCTGTCAATTCCTCAAGCTACCTGGGCCACTGGACTGCTGCACCCCATCTTTCTTCTGATTCAGCTATTCCAGGGTTTTTCCTAGGGTAATATTTTCTGGGGTTTCAGAGGTTAATAAGGGAGGGAAGAGAAACTCACCTCTTACTCTGCCATCTTGGTTCCCATCTATCACCTCTTAATCAATAGACTCTAATCCTCATAAACTAATCAATCAACAACATTCTGCTCTAATCAAAAAGCATTAATTTTTAATTCTTTTGCATTAGATAAATTTGTCTAGCATCCAGGATGATTTTGAACTTCCTAAAAATAGCAGTACAAAAGTATCAAAGTCAGGGCAGCTAGATGTCACAGTGGATAGTGCACTGACCCTGGATTCAGGAAGACCTGAGTTCAAATCTGGCCTCAGACACTTGACACTTACTAGCTGTGTGACCCTGGGCAAGTCACTTGACCCCATTGCTTCTCCAAAAAAAGAAAAAAAAAAAGAAGAGGACACAAAGAGGACATTTTGGGGCAGCTAGGTGGTGTAGTGGATAGAGCTCCAGCTTTGGAGTCAGGAGGACCTGAGTTCAAATGTGACCATAGATACTTGACACTTACTGGCTGTTTGATCCTGGGCAAATCACTTAACCCCAATTGCCTAATCAAAACAAAAAAAAAAAGTATTAAAGTCACTTCAGAAAAGAGGACATATTTTCCGCTTCTGGTAATATGCAGGAGAGGACATATTTTCAGGGCACATTCCATAAAATCATTTTGATTACAGAATGGTATCCTTCCCTAGTTAATTGTCACTTTAAGCAGTTCTCTGGAATTAGTGATAGTGACTAAGAAATTACATCATAAAGAAAATTAGGTAAACTACAGCACCTTAATTGCTAAATATTTTCAAACATAGGTCTGTTTTTAAAAACAAGCACTAATTTAAAAACAAATTACATGCAACAGAAAAATTTTAAAAACAATATTACAAATTTAAATGTTAATAAATAGCCACTTCTTTCTCTGTACATTAACTGCTTTTTGTATCCCAGTTTGCTGCTTTCACAGTTTATCTTTTATCTTTCATCTGTGTCAAATGTAGATTTATTTCCATACCACAACATTGGCATGAACACTTTAACCCTTGTATCTAAAATAACCCACAGAGCTACAAAGAATCATCATTTCAAACTCTATTACACTCTTAATATTGATTCTTAAACAGAATCCATAAAATAGTCCCCTTCCATATTCTGGGTGTTATGCAGAAGACACAACAGTTGTCTCTAACACATGGATTCAAGATGTTAATTTACTAAACGTTAGCCTGGGGAATATTGGGAATGGCTTCAGGAGAAGAATGACTGACAACATAATGCCATTACCATTTCAGACTTTGGTAAAAGAGCTCCTCATTAAGCAACACATACACAGCATGTTTTAGATTCAAACACCCCTTCCTTCTTCCACTCCCATCTTTGCTAAAATGGAGCTGTAGAGTTCATATTTAAAACTAATTCCAAAAATGCCTCTTCAAACTCTCCAGCATAATGCATTTTCAGGCTTGGGCAAGGTTTAAGCAATTTGCACCCAAAAGAATAAAAGTAGTCAATGAAAAGAATTAACTAAGTGAAAACAGAGGCCTGTTAATTGCAGCATCTGTGTACCAAGTAGGGTGTTCACTGCTGTAAACACCATAAACCAGTACATAAACAGTACATAAACAGAATTAGTTCCTCTCAGTTAACTCCATGGGCATAAAAATAATAGACATATCAATAATAACAAATCATGAACTATATGTACTATGCCCATTTAAGATCCGTCAGGGTATCATAAGGGTGAAGGTAGCTTCAGAGAAGTGAAATTCTCTTAGGAAAATAAAAAGGCCATGAAAATATAAATTTCTGAAGAAATTAATCACTTCCTTGACATATGTTGCTGGCATCTTTAAACATACTGATAACTAGCATGGCTGCTTTAATCCTAGAGTAGAGTTCTAAAAATAGTTGACATTTTACTGTTTCTATAGTAACAAAGAAAATGGCATCCTACAATACTTCCATTCCAGCTGAGCTCAATGCTTTTTCAGGATTGCCTATATATATCTCAGCTATGTTATTGTCAATTGAATAACCTCTTCTGCTTTCTCCACGGTTTGGGGTATGTAATCACAACAAATTGACTGTCACTGTGTCACTATGAGTCCTTACTAAGCATGAGCAGGAAAACCAAAGTTAATGAGTTTATGGTAGATATTTATTTCAAATTGTGAGGAACAAAGACAAGGCCATTGTTATCTACAAGCATAGTAGGAGGTTTCCTACATCAAAGGTTTCAAACACAATTTCCACTGCTGTCAACACTGCCCCAACCAGATTGAAATGTAATTGAGAAATATTTAGCAAAATACATAAAAATACAATGAAAATAACTAAATCAACACACAGCCCACAAGGATCTTTATTTGTCTATTAGTGTCCATCTTTTTTTTTTAATTTGAATTTGATACCACTGCCCTACATCATGTAATTTCAGGTTAACTGGGAAGGCTTTTCTGCTAAGAAAGCATCTCTTCTTCACCTGACAACTACAAGGCTTGATATTCTTCCATAGGAGTTTCATTTCCCTGGGAAGCTATCACCTACCTTGCCATGCACTTTCAATATGCAAATAGCCTTGGAAAAGATAATACAGTAAACTGAGCTCAGTCATTAATGTTTTCTTGTGAATTACTTTATCAGCTAAATTTTCCCTAATCAAAATATTCAGAATGGAGATTAGAGGAACAGAGAAATTGGGTTTTTAAGACCTTACTCTGAGCTCAAGAGAAGGAAAGAAGTGATCTTCAGATTTCCATAAAAGTTATGAATCAAATCATTATTTTTAGATCTAAAAGGTATGTTGGAGCTCACTTAGAACTTCTATTTTGCAAAATGACACCAAGAGAGGTAAAACAACTTGTCTAAGGCAACAAATATAATGTTAGCAGTCTAATGACTTTATTGAAAACATACATGAATATGAAAATACGTTTGACTTTTTTAAACTCTTCTTATTGGACAAATTTCCCTGTATTGCATGTAAATTTTTGCCAATTTGGAAGAATTTCCAATGTTGCAGGCTGGCAATTTCCATGGCCAAACCATGAAGGTCATAATTTCAAACACAGTATCAAATCATAGTATCTTAGAACTGAAAGAATCCTTAGAGATCACCTAGCCCAGCTGTTACCAACCGCAAGTTAATGAATTTGTTCTTATAACTGTTTTTAATATAATTTGTTTGTTTTGCATGTTATTTGTTTTTGCATTTAAAGATTTACTAGGCTCACAAAAGGGGCCTATGATACAAAAAAGAAACACGTTAAGAATCTCTGATATAGGCCAAACTTCTCATTTTGCCGATAAGGAAAATTAAGTGAAGAGGATTTAGACGAGTTGTTCAAGGTCACAGAACTATTTGGTGGCTATGACAGCATTAGAGCCCAAGTTTCTCGAATCCTGGTTCAAGATTCTATGTACTATTTTATACCACAGAGTTTTAAATGATTGGTAAAAAAAGTTAATGCTGTGAATTCATGTGGAAGAATCAAAGGGTCTCTTTTGTATTCTGTTTTAACATCACATGTCCTACACAAAAATATGATCTATGATTTTTTCAGTATATGGAGCTCTCGGTATGGGAACTGCTTCCAGCAATGTAAATGGACAATCCTTCTTGAATGAATAGTTAGTTCTAAGGGTTTGCCTGAAACACACAGACACAGCCCAAGTTCACTTAGGTCATACTTAGGTCACTTAGGTCACACTTAGGTCAATAAAAATATATTCTGTTCAGTTCCTTCTGACTCCAAGTCCAGTACTCTAAGATGCCACTCTGCTCAGGCACACCCATATATCCTCACACTGGACAGTCAGTAGCCAACAAAAATTTTAAATATTTATGGTATGCCACGCACCACTAAGTGCTGAGAATACAAACACAAGCTGAAAGATAGACTTTGCCTCCATAGAGCTTACATTATAATGGGGAATTGTTTGTTGTTGTTTAGTTATTTTTCAGTTTTATCTGACCCTCCATGACCGTTTTTGGGGTGGTTTTATTGGCAGACATTTTGGAGTGGTTTGCCATTTCCTTCTCTAGTTCATTTTACAGATGAGAATACTGAGGCAACATGGCTAAATGACTTGCACAGCATCACATAGCTAGTAAGTGGCTGAGGCTGCATTTGAACTCAGATCTTCCTGACTCCAGGCCCAGCACTCTATTCACTTGTGACACATAGCTGTCCATCAATAGGGAGAGACAATACTGAAAAAGAAGCTGAAAAGCAGAGGTGAGTGGAAACCTTCATCTAGAAAAAGGTAGTTAAAATCTGGAGAACAGCCTAAGGGTATGAGAACACTGGTTCAATATGACTTGACAAAACAAATTTCATTGTTTTGTCTGCTTGCTAATGATTATCTATTTAGGTTTTTAAATATTACAAATATTTGTATTGTGGACTAGAAAATCTTCAGCCAACATGAAGATTTATATATTCAGTGCAGATGTATATGAAACTAAATCTTCTATAGCACATACAACATATGCTTTCCAGTAATTTTATGTGGTACCAACAATGATCTATTTACCGTGTCCCCTCTCCTATGAAAATCCCCATTTTATTTTCCTGCTGTACTTTTAAATGTTTAATTGACACACCCTTCTTCCTTTCACTTCCCCATTTTTGTCCCAGTTTCCCCAACACACACATTTTCCATCCCCCATATATGAGCCCATCTTTTTAAGAAAAGTATACTCAAAACAAATTTGTGTTGTAATGATTTCATCTGCTAATGTGCATCTTATATTGCACAGTTCATCACTTATTCTCACATTGCCTTTCTAACAATTGTAATTTTCCTCATTTCATCCTTGCTGAAAGTTTCTAATTTCTTTATTTCCTTTTAAAGTCAGCATATCAAAAGTCTTTATTAAGCACTTACTATATGCCAGGCACTGTGCTAAGCACTGGCAGTAACATGAATGGCAAAAAAACCCAAAAAAACAAAAAAACATTCTTCCTTTGAGCAGCTCACATTATAATTCACATTTGTTGTTCTTTTTCATTTAAAAAAAATACTGGCAGCTTGGGTTTTTTCTTGCTATGTCTCTGTTTTTGTAACTCTACTCTTCTGAACTTCCCTTTCTCTCTTTCTGTTAGATTAGCTCCAAAATTAAATTTAATTAATTTAAAAGGATAAGAAAAGTGTGGTGAATTGTTTTAAATAAGTAGAAAGGCTCTTTTACAAATCTGAAGCTACCCAAGAAGACAAAGACCTGTATTTTTTCTGGTGTTTTCTTATGTAACATCACTCTCAAGTTCTGAAGAACTAAGGATTAATATAACACAGAGGGCAATGAAAGATAAATGACGAAATGAGAACTTGCGATACAAAGCTAATGAACTCTGCAAAGAAGAACAGAAGCAGAGAATGTCAAGGACTTCTTTGGAAAAAAGGGAGGATGAACAGGTCACATGACAAGAATGAAGGATGACAGGTGAATGTGTAGAGAGGTCCATTGGCATGTTCACATTGTTGGAAGAAAAGGAAGAAGGCAACTGGTACCCTGCTCCAAATGTGCTTTTTTTTTTTTGACAAAATTTAAGAACACCACTGAAAGTTGCACAAAATAAATAGGCATTGATGGATTATGAACTGTATCAATGTGGGGAACTCCTGAGTCAGTGAGCTCATCTATATCCCTGTGGAGAGGATAGCAATTACTTGTATATTCCTTTTGTTTTTAAAACTCCTTATTTTATCATTTCAATTTCACATCACTTCTTTGACTTTCAAAATTTCTATTTTTTTTTGCCTAATTCTTTCTATTTTTTGGGGGAAGTAAAAAAAATCAAACTATTTTTTAATCAAACCACTAGGAAAATATAACACAGCCTTGAAACACTGAACATGAAGGCTATGTTATCTTGCAGATATTCTCCCGCTCCAGCCCTTTCACCATGGCGTCCACTGCCTCCTGCAACCGCAGCTGCTGCAACTCCACTATGGCGCACCCCGCCCACCCCCAGCCCCGGACCCTGCCCTGCTTGGCCCTGGCGCTCTAGTCCCGCATCCCCATGAAGACCCAGAGGGGCCCCCTTTTCTATTTTTTTTTAAATTGCAAAACCAATCCGTTACCTCTTTGTGTGTGTGTGTGTGTGTGTGTGTGTGTGTGTGTACATTTTCCTCTAAATATTGCTGTAGGTACATCCTGAATGTCCTGTTATAATGGCTAATGATTGTTATTTTCCTTAATGTTTTTCCTTTGGTTCATCAATTCCTTATGATTACATTATTGAGTCTATTTTTAACTTGGGGCAGTTAGGTGGCATAGTGAATAGAGCTCCAGACATGGAGTCAGAAAGGCCTGAGTTCAAATTTGGTTGGTCTCAGACATTTACTGGCAGTGTGACTCTGGGCAAGTCACTGACCCCTGTTTGCCTCAGTTTCCTCATCTGTAAAATGAGCTGGAGAAGGAAGTGGCAAACCACTCCAGTAACTTGGCCAAGAAAACCTGAAATGGGGTCACAAAGAGTCAGAAATGACTGAACAAGTATTTTTAATCCTTTGACTACTTTTTGTTCCCAATAAACCTTTTAATCTTTTCATCAGAGGCCTTTTAAAATTATAAGCATATATATCCACATCCATTTGCATACACACATACATAGCCATATGCACATATTTATGCAATTTGTTTGCATACATATGGATATGGATATGGATGTATATACATATACATATATACACATATGAATGCAAACATGCATATGGACATGCATATATATGCCTGTCCATATACTCGCACACATGCATACATGCACGTGCACACGTACCATGTATAGGCATGTACACATTCCATACTTACACGTTACATGTATTGACATGCATGTGCAAATGCATTTATAATACATGCATGCATATGTATATTTACTCAGCAGAGATTACTCAAGTAAAAGTGCAGTGTGAAGTAGCACAAAGGAAGGTTAATGCCGAATTTTGCTGACTTGCTCAGCCCTCTGGGCTTAGATAATATGAATTCCATTTCTAGGCAGTGAAAAGGTATGTGTGTGTGTGTGTGTTGAAAGATAAAATGATCACTTGACTGCTTTCTAAATGCTTCTTTCCATTTCTTCATATAAGAAGTTTTTTCTTGTCTCCCAGCTAAAAAGGCTTAACTTTTTACCCTTTAAAGAAAGGTGTTATGATTGAAACACTGAACTTTACTGTAGAAGTCCTTAGAAGCAATGAATGGTCTATTTAGACTTTGTAGAATCATAGAATCTCTCATTCCTTTCAAGGTTCACCTGAAGCATCACCTTCAACATGAAACCTTTCCTTAGCTCTGTAATTGCTAGTGCCTTTCCTCCCCAAATGCCTTTTGTTTATCTGCCTTTTATTTATTATTTGTTTCTACATATGGATACTCTATATACTTACTCAGTCTCTATATACATATTATGCATATACTTATATATGTAGATATTGTGTCTCCTGAAAGTATGTAAGCCTCTTTACAATAGGGATATTTTCATTTTGACTTTTTGTCCCTAGGCCCTAACAAACATGCCTTTAACATATCAGACACTTAATAAATGTTTATTGATTGAATGAATGATGATGATTTTCCATACTATTCAATGAAGATCTTAATGGCCTTATAGTATGGCCTGAAAATACAAAACCAATGAAGAATTCTCTTAAGTCATTTTTCAACCCTCTTCCTCAAAGGAATGAAAAGTGACAGCTTTTGCAATTAGTCTAGGATCTTAGCTACTAGAGAAGACAATTAAATCCCAACAATGGCCTCACTCCAGTTTCCAATGGAATAGGTGCCCATCATAGAAATTGCAGTTGAATTAATTGGTTCATTGGCTGACAGTTATCAGCTGAGAGGCCAAGGGCTGAGCCACCCACTTATTGCTTGAAATGCTGTATCCTAACCAAGCTGGCTAGCTTGAGTGAGAGAGCTGAGTTCCCCTAGGGTTTACATAATGTACATAATGCATAAATTGAAGACTTTAGTATCCAGGGATGTCAATCTGACACCTTTCATAGGCATCAAGTTTGTTCAAAATATTAAAAATATATAAATATGGATTGTGGATATTTAATAAACATTAGATGATGAGATGTTGCAGAAAAATGTGCAACAAGAAATCAACCTGATTAATGGAGAGAGAGAAGGAGAAGAATGTTATTGAATGAATACAATTTTGCTTATTTTTTGTGAAATACTTCTCGTTTAAAGACACTATTAGAACATACATTTTAACATCCAAACTGAAATTCAACATATACATTCACATACATCTGTATGTTTTTATTTATGTGTATGTGCGTATATGTATGCATGTATGTGTATGTATACACACATTTAATATTCATCTGACTTGAAATCCTTTACTCCCACTTAATGGATATCAACTTTTCAGGCTTCCTTCCACTGCCCCCCCCAAAAAAAGCACTTTTTAAATATTCCATTTTGGCTTTTCTTGTAAAAAATAGTCTCCTTTTTTTCTGTTTCTGGGAGGACTTTTCATTAGAAAAAACAAATGTCTTAGATTAGTTATTTTTAAATATGGCTACATTCCATTAGAAAGGCATAGGTAGAGTCAACGATCAATGATAACTTCACTTCAAAATCACAAAATAGTAACTATAAGAATTTTCTTTTCAAATATTCAGTCATTCTGAACAAATTGAAACAAGGTTCTGAGAAAATTCAAGGTAAAATGGAAATTGTTATAGCTAAACCAAAGGATTTGTGAAGATTAAAGAAACAGAACACATCAGAAAGGAACATTTTCTAACGGAAGCATCTAAGTGGCTCAGTGGATAGAATGCTGTGCCTTGAGTCAGGAAAACCTGAATTCAGATTTGACCTCAGATGCTTCCTAGCTATGTGACTCTAGGCATGTCACTTAACTTCTGTTTGCCTTAATGCTCTGGAGAAGGAAACGGCAAACCAGTCCAGTATCTTTGCCAAGCATAGTGTGGTCCATGGGTTCACAGAGGGTTGAACACAACCGAAAGACTGAAGAACAATCTCCAAAGGACACATAATCAAGGGATAGGAACTGGAAACTTTCTCTAAGCCTAACCATCTATACCCAGTAATAAATAAAATCCTGTGGTTCACTAATAACTCTATGACCTAATATAAGTTCCTTATTGAAAGCTAACATAATCCTATATATATAACATAGTATGAGACACAAAATAATGTAATAAAACTCCGTATATAAAGTTCTTCACTACCTATTCCCTTCATATCTTTCCAGTATTTTATAGCATTTTCCCTCTTTACATAGTCCAGCCACACTGGTTAATATTTTATTTTTAAAAACAACATTATATTTCTGTGAATTTGCACTGGCTGAGTAGCTCCCATGCTTGTAATGTGTTTCCTCTAAACTTACAACTTTTAGATCCCTGACTTTTTAAAGATTTAGTTCAAACACTACCCCCTATAGATATTTGTTGGTTTTCCCAGGTTCTAGTAACTTCCTTCCACACCTCCAGTCTAATATGAATTTATGTTGAATGTACCATTGTATGTTTCCTTGTTCTTCCCCATTATAAGATACACTGTCAGAATGTTGCCCAGAACACAGAAAGGAGTTTATGAATCTTATTAATTCATTTCTATATTTTTGTATATACTAATACATGTATCTGTTTCCCCTTTTAGAATGCAAATTCCTTGAAGGCAGAGTCTGTTTTATTTTTGTCATTGCACTGTTTGTTTTTGATAGTTTGAACCTCTATTTCTCAATCTTATTACACCTATCCCAGGAGGGAGACTTCTCATCTACCCTAAAAGTTCTTTTTTATAATTTTTAATTTTTTATTAATTTGTTTTGATTTATCAACAATCGCTTCCATAAGCTTTTGAGTTTAATTTTTTTCTTCCCCTCCTTCCCTATCTCCCTCCCCAATACTGAGTGCAATCTGATATAGGCTTTACATATAGATTACTATTAAACATATTTTCACATTAGTCATGTTGTAAGGAAGAATTAGAGCCACCAGAAAGAAGAAAGAAAACAAAACAGAAAGAAAAAAAATGGCAAATAGTATGCTTCAATCTGCATTGAAACTCCATAGTTCTTTCTTTGGATGTGGATAGCATTTTCCATCATGAGACTTTTAGAGATGTCTTAGATCTTTGCATTGTTGACAAGGGCTAAGTCTATCAATATTAGTCATTGCACAACATGGCTGTTACTGTGTACAATGTTCTCCTGGTTCTGCTCATTTCACTCAGCATCAGTCTACACAAGTGTTCCAGGTTTTTCTGAAGTCAGCCTGCTCATCATTTCTTATAGCACAATAGTATTCCATTACATTCGTATGCCACAACCTGTTCAGCTATTCCCCAATTGATGGGCATCCTCTCAATTTTCAATTCTTGGCCACCACAAAAAGAGCTTCTGTAAATACATTTGTACATGTAGGTCCTTTTCCCATTTTTATAATCTTTTTGGGACACAGCCCTAGAAGTGCTATTGCTGGGTCAAAGGATATGCACATTTTATAGCCCTTTGGGCATAGTTCCAAATTGCTCTCCAAAATGGTTGGATCATATGAAAGTTCTTTTGTTAACAGAATAAACATATCCAAAAAGTGAAAGTTCAGGAATCTTTGGTGTCACTTGGTTGTGATTAACTCCTAAGTGATTCCTAAAAACCCTTCTCTCTCTCCCCTGACCCCCCTAACATCTTGTTACATCTCTTCCCTATATATTTGTAAGTAATTGTCTCTTCTTTTGGACGTTAAATGATATAAATTTCTTAATATATGTTAGTTTAGTGTTGTTGATATACATAGTCATTGTTTTTGCTAGAACATTACAAAAACTCACAGAATTAAAAATAAATTAGAAAACTAGAAACTTTCACTCTGTGTTTTTGAGGAGATAGCAGGACATAAAATTTTTTCACTTATTATCTAATCTTAGACAACTTCCTCTAAGTTTCAGAATTTCCTCTTCACAGAAGAGTGAAGCTCTATTACCAGATATGTTTTGAAGAAGTTCACTGTTTTCAGTGGCTTCAATAATTACATAGATGAAAAGTAGCCTAAACTATTCTCTTCGTCCAATGAGCCAGTATGGGGTTTTATCACTTTTGTATATTTCATATATATATATACATATATGTATATACATATATATATATATATATATATATATATATATATATATATATATATATATATATATACACATATATATATGTATATATACGTATATATATGTATATATATATATATATAATGTACATATATATGTATGTGTATATATATATACACATACACACACACACACACATATATATATATATATAATGTACATATATATGTATGTGTATATATATATACACATACACACACACACACACACACACACACATATATATATATATATATATATATATATATGATAGTAACATTTTGTGTAAAAAGAAATAAACTGGCAACACACACCCTATCTTTGCAAAAAAAAAATTCTAAATATCAATCATTGGCCTACTTCTGTCAAACCACATGTGATTTTTCTTTTTAATTGATCTAACATAACCAATGACTAGACCTCACTTTTTAGAAACTGTTGTAGACATTTTTGTTCTAGGATTTCATAATACTTTTTTTCTTTTCTTTTTTTTTCAGTTTGACTAAGCTATTGTGTTGGTTACATTAGCAGGATATTTTATATTTTCTAACTATTGTTGTTCATTTGTTTCAATCACATCCAACACTTTGTGACACCATTTGGGGTTTTCTCAGCAAAAATACTGAAGTGGATTTCCAGTTACATCTCTTACTCATTTTACAGATGAAGAAACTGAGACAAATAGGTTAAGTGACTGGCCCAAGGTCACAAAACTAAGAAGTGTCTGAGGCTAGATTGAAATCAGGTCTTCCTGAATCCAGATCCAGTATTCTATCTGTGTGCTACCTACAAGTTCTCATTTCATGTTGGCCGACTTTCAACTTTACGTATAAGGTGCTTCAAGACAGAAATAAAGTTAAACAATGTATTTTAGAAGTATTGGTTCAGATCAGGTATATTTTCCTTGTATTCATACAAGGAAGTGAACCAAATGCCAATACTTTGGTAAAAATATGATATTCAGATATTTTCCATTAGAATTCTAACCAGAGTATATACTTTGAGTACGTTCCTGAGAGCTATGAACCCAATGAAACAAATCTGTAAGTCAATCACTAACACTTATTACCCAGATAAATGAATTGATTATAGAAATACACAGAATGATTGATAGATCAATAAAACTCTTATAAAATACTAAGAACTTTTTTTCTTTAAGTTTTATTGGTGTTTTGTTTTTATATTATAAACACAGATCCACTTGCTTAGGGGTTTTGTAACAAATTAAAACAGCTAAGTAAAACTAATAGTACAGTGACCTCATGCACGCAACATTTCAGATCCTTAACACTACCCCACCTCTGTATTTGAAAAAAAACAAAAACAAGAAGAAATAAAAGAAATAAAGTTTCTTTCCCTACCCCCAGTCCTTACCCTACTAGAAAACAAAAAAGAAAAACAAGTTTGCAGCAAAAGGTAGGCATAGTCAAGTAAAACAAGTTACCTCAATGGCTGAATACAAACATGTACACTCAAAAATACATGCATACATTTGTACACAATGTGCATGTATGTATGTATGTATGTATGTATAACACAGTCTCCTATTGAACCTTGAATCCAGTAATTCATTACCATATTTCATCATCAGTATTCTGGAATTGTGAATGGTCATTGTATTTAACATAGTACTTTTAAAAAAATTGGTATAAAAGGATTTTATTTAATGGTTCTAATATACAAATAATTGTTAGCATGTATTCATAAAGTGACAATTTTTTTTTCCATTTTTAAAGTTTTATCGACTTTTTTGTTTTACATGATATTCATTTCCTGGTAGACTGCTCCCATAGTACCCTCTCTTATTACAAAGAAAAATAGTTAAGTAAAATCAACCACCACAGTGAGCAATTCTATTCATAACATGCATTACTTGGTATATGCATTTTTTACCTCCCAAACCATCACCAACTTAAGGGAGGCCTATTTCCTTTTTTAAAAAATAAATTTATTTTTTATTTTAATGGTCATTAAAAATGAGTTCTGAATTCTCTTCCTCTCTCTTCCCTTCCTTCATTGTTTCAGAAATTAAGAAATGTGACCTCAATTATACATGAGAAATCACGCAAAATATATTCCCATATAAGCTATGTTGGAAAAAAATAAGGCAAGAAAAATGAAGTGAAAAAATATACTTCATTCTGCACTCAGACTCCATCAGTGCTCTATCTGGATATTGATAGCATTTTTTGTCATAAATCCTTCAAAATTAGCTTGGGTCATTGTATAATAAGAATAGCTATCATTTACAGATGATTATAATAGAATATTTCTGTTACTATGTACAGTGTTCTTCTGCTTCTGCTCATTTCACTTTGCATCATGTTTTATTTCCCGTGATCCTCTGCCCCCCCTTTTTTTTTTTGGTTAAAAAAAAGTTCCCATATCCGTAGATCTGACAAGTACATTTTTATTTTTCCCCCAATTTGTTAATGATATCACCCTTTATGTCTAAGTCATGTAGCCATCTTGATCTTATCTTGGCGTGCAAAAGCTGTTGCTCTATGCCTAGTTTATGCCAAACAGCTTTCCAGTTTTCCCACCATTTTTTGTTAAGCAATAAGTTCTTCAGTCCAAATCTTGGACCTCTGGCTTTATCAAACATGAGATCACTATGGTCAATTACTATGGTGTGTTGTATACAGAATCTATTCCACTGATCCACCACTCTATTTCTTAGCCACTACCAGATTGTTTTCATGATTATCAATTTGTAATATAGTTTAAAATCCGGAATTTCTAGGCCACCTTCTTTGACTTTTTTTTTCATTAATTCCATTGACATTCTTGACCTTTTGTTTTTCCAAATGGATTTCATTATTAGCTTTTCTAGCTCCATAAAATGGTTTTTTTTGTTAGTTTGATTGGTATGGTGATGAATAAGTAAATTAAGTATGGTAGAATTGTCATTTTTATTATATTGACTTGGCCTACCCATGAGCAATTAATATTTCTCCAGGTATTTAGGTCTGACTTTATCTGTGTGAAAAATGTTTTGTAACTGTGTTCATATATTTCCTACATTTGTCTTGGTAGGTAGACTCCCAAGTATTTTAAATGGGGTTTCTCTTTCTACCTTTTCCTGCTGAGTTTAGTTTATAATATGTGAAACAATGATGATTTATTTGGTTTTGTTTTATATTCTTCAACTTTGATAAAGTTTTTTTAATTAATTTTAGTTGATTTTCTAGGAAAACCATATTATCTACAAAGTGTAATAGTTTCTTTTCATCATTATCTATTTTAGTTCCTTCAGTTTCTTTTTCCTGTCACTGCCATAGCTAGCTAATAATGTATTGAATAAGACTGGTGACAATGGACATTCTTGCTTGACCCCTGATCTTATTGGACGTTCATTTAGCTTATCACAATTATAGATAATGCTTGCTGATGGTTTTAAATATATACTGCTTATCATTTTAAGAAAAACTCCATTTATTCCTACTCTGCCTAGTGTTTTTAATAGGAATAAGTATTGCATTTTGACAATTTTTTTTCTATATCCATTGAGATAATCATATCAGTTTTGTTATTGATATGGTCAATTTTGCTGATATGTTTGGGGTTGTTTTTTTTTCTGTTGTTGTTGTTGTTGTTTTATACTGAACCAGCCTTTCATTCCTGATATAAATTGCACCTTGCCATTATATATGAGCTTTATGATGTATTGCTGTAATCTCCTTACTAGTATTTTATTTAAAATTTTTGTATCAATCTTCATTAGAGAAATTGATCTACAATTTTCTTTCTCTATTTTTGTTCTCCTAGCTTAGCTATCAAAACCATATTTTTGTAATAGAAGGAATTTGGCAGGACTTCTTCATTGCCCATTTTCCCAAAGATTTTACACAGCATTAGAATTAATTGTCCTTTAAATGGTTAGTAAAATACACTTATGATTCCATCTGGTCCGTGGGTTTTCCTCTTAGGGGGCTAAAATGTTTTTTTTAGTATTCTATTTTCTGATAATCTGAGCAATTGATAATTTTTGTAAATCTCCATCTATTTCACGCTAGATTTATTGGTATATAATTGGCAAAACAGTCCTGATAATTACTTTAATTTCATGTTCATTGGTGGTAAATTCACTCTTTTCATTTTTGATACTGGTAATTTGGTTTTCTTCTTTCTTTTATCAATCAAATTAACCAATGGCTTATCTATTTTATTTTTCTTTTCATAAAATTAGCCCCTAATTCTATTTAGCAGTTCAATGGTTTTCTTACTTTCAATTTAATTAATCTTAACTTTTATTTTCAAGATTTCCAAATTAGTGTTTAATTGGGGAATTTTAATTTGTTCTTTTTCTAGTTTTTTTTAGTTCCATGCCCAATTCATTGATCTGCCCTTTCTCTATTTTGTTACTATAAGCATCTAGAGATACGTTTTTCCCAAGTGCTATTTTTGCTGCGTTCCATAAATTTTGGTATGTTATCTTCATATCATTTTCTTTAGTGAATTTATTGATTATTTCTATGACTTATTCTTTGACTCACTCATTTTTAGGATTATATTACTTAGTTTCCAATTAATATTTAATTATGCTTCCATGGCCCTTTATTGAATGTATATTTTATTTCATTATTTTCTGAAAAGGATGCATTTACTATTTCTGCTTTTCTACATTTGGTTGTGACATTATTTTTCTGGGGGGTTCCCAAGTTTATTGGTGTTTTGAAGTTCATCTCAACCGTGGGCTGAGTAATTTGCAGGTTGGACAAACTGCCAAATTCCAGGAGTTTCAACATTTCTTTGGTATCAGGGTCCACTTCAATGATTTCCTTATCCAAAGCAGAGACCTCAGGGACATAGTTATCCCTCCCTTCTCTTTCTTCTTCCTGCAATTTGATGGAGATACCTCTCACAGGGTCTCTCTGGATCCACTCCATCAGATGAGTAACACACCCCGCGATCTTGTTGAGGAGCTTGTCGCTGGGAATGAGGGCAATCTCCTCGTACTTATGGGCAGTTGTTGGTGTGTAAGTCATTGCCTGGGCTGGTATAATACTTTTCGATGATGACTCATGCCTCCTTCTTCACGGTCTTGGTCCAAATGTGACTCATGTTGATTATGGAGGGTGAAAGGCGGTTGTGACATGTTTATACATGATCAATTTTTGTGAAGGTGCCAGGTACAGCTGAGAATAAAGTATGCTTCTTTTTATTCTCATTCAGTTTTCTTCAAAGATGAATCATATCTATTTTTTATAAAAATTCTATTTATCTTTTTAACTTTTTTCATATTTATTTTTTGTTTAGGTTTATCTAGTTATGAAAGTTTAAAGTTGAAGTCTCATACTAGTATAGTTTTACTATTTCCTCCTGTAAGTCTTTTTTTTTCTTTTAAGAATTTGGTTGTTGTGCCATTTGGTTCATATTTGTTTAATATCGATATTATTTCACTATCTATGCAAAATGTCTTTGAACAAAATGTAATTTCTTTCTTCATCTCTTTTAATTAGGTTTAGTTTTGCTTTTGGTTTGCCTGAGATCATGATTGCTTCCCCAGGTCTTTTTCCTCAGAAGAAGCATATAGATTCTGCTTCAGAGCCTTGTTTTAACTCTGTGTGTGTATGTTTCAATTAAGTTTCTTGTAAACAACATATTGCTGAATTCTGGTTTCTAATCCATTCTGCTATATGCTTCCATTTGATGGGGTGAATTCATCCTATTCATGTTCACAGCTATGGTTACTGACCAAATATTTCCCTCTATCCAATTTCTGTTCCTAATCACCCTTCTCTCTCTCTCTCTGACATGTATGTCTTCAAAAGTCTGTCTTGCTTCTGAACACTGCCTTCCTTAAAAAAAAAAAAAACCCTCCCCTTTATCACTCCCTGCTCCTTTCTTATCCCCTTTCTCTGCTACTTACCTCTTTGGTAAGATAGATTTCTATGCCCAACTGAATTATTCCTCCTTTGCAACAATTCCAATGAGAGTGTGGCTCAGGAGTTATTTTCAAAACCCCCACTGTCCCCTCCATTGTTAAAGTTCTTTCTTTTGCACCTCTTTTATTTTAGATAATTTTCTCAATTCTTCTTTTCTCTTACCCCATATCCCAGTACATCCCTCTTTTTCACTCCTTAATTTTTTTGATAACATTCCATCATAGAAAACTCACACTCATGCCCTCCATCTATGTATATTCTTTCTAATTGCCTTAATAATAATAAAGTTCTTAGGGGTTACAAATATCATCTTCCTATATAGAAATATAAAATATTCAATGCTATTAAGTCACTTAAGATTTATCTTTCTTGTTTACCTTTTTATGCTTCTCTTGAGACATGTTTGAATGTTAAATTTTTTATTAAGTTCTGGTCTTTTCATCAGAAATGCACAAAAGCCAACAATTTCATTGAAAATTCATTTTTTTCCCTTGAAGGGTTATATTCAGGTTTGCTGAATAAATTATTCTTGGTTGTAATCTTAAGTCCTTTGTCTTCTGGAATGTCATAATGCCAACCTTTCTGCTCCTTTAACATGGAAGCTGCTAAATCTTGTGTATTTCCATTTGAGTTTCATTTTTGATTTTCACTGATTTTCTCTGCCACCCACCATAGTAGTTTTTGTGGTTAAGACCCTTGCTGTTGTTGTTTACTCATTTTTTCAACCTATTTCTTGACTTTTCACCTTTATGTTAAAGGTGTTCTCTGCTCCCAAGATTGGAGGGACACTGTCTTAAGCTTCAGGTTTTTTTTTTGTTTGTTTTGTTTGTTTTGTTTCGTTTTAATGCTGCTGTTTTCAGAGGTAGTTCTGAAGGTGTAAAAGTTTTCATTGCTTTCATAGGAGAGGTATAGTCAGTGCTCTCCTGGCCTGTACTCTGATTTTTGCCCAGGAAAGGACCATGCAACTCTTCAGTCACAAGTGCTAGTCTTCCTCTTGGCACTGCAGCTGTGATTAGGTCTCTTGCTTTCTTGTGCCCACAAGTGTCAGTGATCCTTTGAACTGAGATAAGGGCCCCTGCTCCACTGTGAGCTACCGCAAGCACTCTTCTCTGCCCCGGAAATGTAAGCAAGCCCTTGCTGCCCTGTGACCACAAGCACTAGTGCGCCCTTTCACCCTGGAACTGAGACTCTAAATTGTTTATAGGCAATGCAACAGGGTCCTGTATTCAATGGCAGCCAATGGTCCCCTGTAATCTCTTTCTGGCCAGTTGTCTCATCTCCTTAGCATCCCTGGGCTGACAACTATAGGTATCTCCAAGGCTTGATGCTGGCACTGTCCTCATTCTCTCTGCACTGCTCCAGGCTGGGCCAGACTGCAGTGGCACAGCCTGCTTACTTTCTAAATTGTCTTGGGCTAGCAAAATGTCACATTCTATCTTTTTGTTGGCTCTGCCACTCCAGAATTCAATTTGAAATATCATTTTAAAGTTATTTGGAGGGGAATGTTAGGAGAATTCAGTTGAGTTCCTGCCTCTACTCCACCATCTTTTCTCCATCCTTCTGATGTACTCTTAAAATAGTTTACAAAAAAAAATGATTACAATGTGGATGGTTTGTGTCATGCTAAAAGTATGTGGTTTCCTTTTTTTTTAGAAACTACTAATTTCTTTTATTCTCTATTTCTAAGTCATGACACAAAATCCTCTTTTATAATACCAAATATTTATTGTACCAAAGAAATAAATGTATTCATTGTAGATATGTTGCTGTTTATTACAAGAATCACAGGGATATGAAAAGGAGAGTATAATTAAGGTGATTTTGTGCGATCACTTTTCAATAATACTTTGGGCTAGTAGAAAACATAGGCATGAAAAAAACAATATTGAATTGGCAGAGATATCTGTGTATTCCCCAAAAGACCAAGAACTAAGTGGACTCATGTAATGCTATCCTAAATAACATTTTATTGTTCTTATACGAGTGGATAACATATTGCTAGGGCCATTAGTGCCACTAGAACAGAGTGTCAGACATGCAGGATTAAAGTCTGGCTGTTGGGCTGAAGCTGATGTCAATGTTTTTGCTTGGGCCACATACATTTTAGATTAAAAACAAAAAACTTGGGAGACATTTGCTATGACCTTAGGGAAGCATAGGTTTCCTGTAGATAAATTGACCAATCAATGTAAAAGAAATGCAGCTCCACACTAACCAAACAGAGAGGCAGCTTAAACAACTGACATTCAGGAAATTGGGATAATTAAACAGAGTGCAGACTCATTTGCCTATTTTGGATTTCATTTCCAGAGCTGTGAAAGTTCAGGCTTTTGCTGTGTGCATGCTACTTTGGTTCTTTTATTCAAGCTGTGCTGAGCCTTGGAGGCTTCTGGGACAGGCAGAAAGCCTTGACTCAGTGAATCCTTCTTATCCTGCCCTTGCAGGTTTTACTCAGTGTGAAGGTGAGGAGGAAATCAAGAGATGAGGCAAAAATAGGTGACAGGGACAATCGATGGGTAAAAATTAATCCCTACCTGCAGCCAGAATAGATGGCTCTTTGATCTTCTGCTCAACCCCCGCTTCTTTACTTCCCACAGTGCCTCATTGCTTTACACACACACACACACACACACACACACACACACACACACACACACACAAAAAACCTTTGACCATCACAGATATATGCCTCTGGTCATTTTAGAAAAGGAAGAAAGTTTTGTAATATTTCTATTATACATTTATAGATACAATTAAGTACTTAAAAAACCTTCAGGGAGCAGAATTAAGCATTGATAGAAAAATGGATTTCAATCAAAGATGTGGAAGAAGCATAGATAACTTAACAATTGATTGGATGTAGTAGGTGAGAGAGAGAGTAGAATCAAAGATAACTACATGATGGTTTGATTTGGTTTAGCTACTATTTACAATGTGATCTTGAGTTAATTAACTAACCTCTTTGAGAGTCAGTTTCCTCAAAACAAAATGAAACAAGTACACCATCTATCTCCCAGGATTATTGTGAAGAAGGTTAGAATGCATCTGGAAGTGCTTTGAAAATTATGAATATACTACTACATGAATATAAACTATTTAATATAATTTTAATTAACACACACACACACACACTGGAAAAGAAAAAAAGGAAATTCTTATAACAGATACACATAGTCAAATATAATACATTAACATGTTGGCCATATCAAAAAAAAAGTGTGTATCTCATTCTAGATCCATCAATTTTCTCTCAGGAAATGGATAGTATTCTTCATCATCTTTTCTCTGGAATCATTTGTTGAGCAGAATTCTTAAGCTTTTTGAAATTTGTGATTTTTACAAAACTGATGTAGTTAGGATTAGAAGGGAAATAGTTAACTGATGGGGGGGGAATCTTTGCATTTAGTTTCTCTTATAAAGATTTCATTTCCAAAATATAGTGAACTGATTCAATTTTATAAGAAAAAAAGTCATTCAGCAATTGATAAGTGGTGAAAAGATGTGAACATACTTCTCGAGGGAAGAAATCCTTGCCATCAATAGCCATATAAGGAAAAATGCATCAAAATACTGATAATTAGTGATGTGCAAATTAGATAACTCTAGGTACCCCCTCACTCCCATTAGATTGGTATAGTTGACAAAAGAGACTAATATGATAAATGTTGGAGGAACTGCAGGAAAATATGTACTTTGTTGTACTATTTGTAGAGCTAAGAATTGGTCTAGCCACACTCTGGAAAGAAATTTAAATTATGCTCCCCAAGTTCCTAAATTTTCTGTACCTTTTCATCCAGACACCATTCCTAGGCTTATAGACCCCACCGATCAAAGAGGAAAAGGATACATAAATATAAGCATATTTGCAGCAGGATTCTTCATATCAATAACAAAAAAAAAAAACATAAACTAAGCAGTTGCCAATCAATTCAAGGATGGCTGAATGAATTTAATACTGCTGTTCTATAAGAAAAAAAAAAGGAGGCAATTGCAGAGAAACCTGGAAAGATAAATGAAGAAATACAGAGAGAAGTCCCCAGAATGAAGAGGACAATTTGTAGTAGAGCAAGCTGTCATTTTAATATCCAAACCCATTTTAGCACTGTATTTGATCTAAGATCAGATGTATGGTGTTTCTTTGAACAAAAATATTGTGCTTGCTCTAATTTTTTAAATCTCTACTAAATTCTTCCATTGACATGTTCTTTGATTTCTCTCAAGTTCAACTGCTTTCACTTCTTTAATGGTATAATGCTTAGATTATATCTCAAACCCTTTATTTTTTTAAGCTTCCTGAAAATATATTTCAAACTGTATTGACACATATTAATATCCTCTCATTCTTAATATCTTCCTCTCTCCTTTAAAATATTAAGTTTTTTCATATTGATAATTATAATCACAGAATAATATATTTAGAGCTGAAAGGGTTCTTTATATTTCACCTTTCACCCAAATGTTATTAGAAACTAGCCAGTTTGACTCAAACAGACCTCAGATAATCTGCATAACATAATGAGGCTATCAGACCTAAGACCATGTCTTCTCTTCAACAGTTCAATCATAACATTTGATGTTTCCTATCATTTGGTTCATACTCTTTTGATTTGTAACCTACCTCATCCTTATACCTCTGTACTCTTATTTTTTTTTAATTCTTGAAACAGAATGGAAAAATCCTTCCATTATCTCATCACTGTATAAATTATTCAATCCTTTTGACTATTTATCTTAATAATAGTATCTCTTTCTCTTCTTGAATATTCTAAGATGTCTGAAGGGAATAATAACTATTACCTACTAACTACCAGGCACCAAGTGCTTTACAAATATATCATCTGATACTGACAATAACCCTGAGAGAGATGAGTTATTATTATCCCCACTATACAGAAGTGGAAACAGGGGCAAAGTGACTTGCCTGGGGCAAGAGAACTAGAAGTATCTGAGACCAGAATTGAACAAATATTCCAGGGAAGGTAGGTGGTACAGTGTTGGGCCTGGAGTCAGGAAAACCTGTGTTCAACTCTAACCTCAGACACTAGCTGTGTGACCCTGGGCAAATCACTTAATTCTGCCTCAGTTTCCTCATCTGCAAAATGAACTGAAGAAGGAAATGGCAAACCACTCAAGTATTTTTACCAAGAGAACCCCAAATGGGATTGCAAAAAACTGGACACAACTAAACAACTGAACTAATTCCTGACTCTGGGCCCAGCACTATCCACTGTACCACTTAGCTGAATAGAATGATTTCATTCTTACTTGATCTGTTCTTCCTTCCTTCATCATATAAGAACTGTTGTTTTAATAGCTGGAAGGAAGGTTAGAGATCATTGAGTCCAACCACTTTATCTTTATTTTGATTCTTTGATGCCTTGAAGGCTTCAGAAACGCATTCATGTAGTTATTCCCTCTACTGATGCAAGATATGATCCACCAACTCCTCCTTACTGGATAATCATTTTAACAAGCTAATTAATAAAGTCTTCCATTCTCTCAACATAAAGCAGTTTGCTCTTTTTTCTGAAGTTTTTTTTTTCATTTAGAGAGAGCTTTAAGAAAGTAGTCACCATAAAATAGTTATTCACAAGTCATAAATTTTGGACATGCCTCATTTAACTTTCTTAACAAAACTTGGTTATTTAAGAGATCATAATTAAAAAGAGTCAGGTATTTAACATATGTATATATACGTGTGTGTGTGTGTGTGTGTGCAGAAGATAATGCAAAAAAAATAAAATGCACAAACATTAGGAAATTTTATAAAACTGTCCATGAAGAAAAAAAAAATTAAGTATAGATTTTAAGTTCAGAAAATATAGTATTTTAAAGTTTTCTGCTCCTTGATGAACTCCAAGTGCAAAATGAAGTGCAGTTTTCACACTTTCTTTATTTTTCTTGCTTTTAAAAATATGTTTTATATGGAAATATGTTTTGCATGATTTCATATGTATACTTGCTATTATATTGCTTGCAATCTCTGTGGGTTGGGGAGGGACTGAGAGAATGGGAGAGAAATTAAAACTCAAAATGCATAAAGAAAAATGCTAAAAATTAATAAATTATATATAATATGTATATACATATGCATATATACATATGTACATATATACATATGTACATATGTATATGTACATACATATGTACATATATACACATGTACACACATATGTATATATACATATGTACATATATACACATGTACACACATATGTATATATACATATGTACATATTACACATGTACACACATATGTATATATACATATGTACATGTATACATATGTACACACATATATGTATATATACATATGTACATATGTGCATATATGTATGTATATGTATATGTGTGTATGTATATATATATATATATATATATATATATATATATATGAATGGACTATATCTTCCTGTGTAACACATTACTGGATTTTAATACTAAGGAGATCTTTGAGTTAAATAATTATTCTGGTCACATATATTTCACAGGATTTGTATATAATTTATAGATATGAGAAAATATTAATTTGAGCAGAGCTTTCAAGTCTGGTTTTTGCTGTACTGAATCAAATAATTGAAATAAACAAAAAGCAAGCATGTCATGTATTGTGTATGTACACACATACACGTAGTTCACATAGGCAAATATATAATCATGAAACTGTGGTGCATTGGAAGAAATGAACTATGAAGTCTTGCTTCTTTATTTTCTTTGGTGGTGCTTTTAATACTCATGAAGGTTTTACTGATATGAGGAAACATGTATGTATGTATGTATGTATGTATGCATATATATCAAAACTTGTAGATATCTTCTTTATTGCCTTCTTTTTAGGAAAAAGGAACTCCTTTCCTCTCATTCTTTTAGAATATTACCTTCTTTGAGTAAGATATTTCAGAATTAATCTCTTCACTCATTTCAAATTGTGACACTTCCAAATTGCTTTCCTTCTTTAAGTGTCTGAGACCTTGAAGTGAGGTCAACTGTACTTGACACAGAGTCCCCTTTACAATATTGTTAACAAGGGGGCCATTCAGCCTCTACTTTAACATCTTTAATAATAGGTACTGTATTTGTTCCCAGAGCAATTTGATATACTTTCAGAAAGCTCTAGTTATGAGGAAATATTTCCTTCTATTATGCCTAAGCTTATGTCTTACCAACTTCCATTCATTGCTTCTACCCATAGTTATTCTCTACCCAAACAGGACAAACAGAATCTCTTTCACATAACAATCCTTCAAATATTTAAAAATAGGTATTCTACTAGTTCCAAGTTTCCTTTTTCCTGGGTAAATATACAGATTCTTCAAACAGTTGCCCTTGCATACTTCTTCTTCAGTGCCAGTATCATTTCCTTACACAATACACTGAGGACAGTCTCTTTCATTTGCTTCAAGACCTATGTTTTTTATTCAGCCCTTTGTTTATTTCACTTCTGGGCTTTAAATCTCATCTGTAGTGTTACTCTTGCTTTTTTGATTTTCTTCTCTGTTTATTTCTCCAAATTCAGTCCCCATCACAACTCTTTCTTCTCTTGACCTCAAAGTATTTGTTTCTAAAGCAATTCTAACTCTGACCTCTCATTAACATAATCTCTCTTCTCCCTCCTATATCCTTTCAGTATCTCTTATTCTTCCCAATTTTAGAAATTTTCCTTCACTATTTTTCTCTACCACTACCTGAAATCCACTTCTTTTTATTTTTCAATATCTCTTCCTGAAAATCTGCTTCCTCATCTTTCCCTGTTTTTTTTCAATGCCCTAGCTGGCTCCAGTGAATTTTTTTTGACTGATATCACTAACTTATCTTCTATATTTATTTTCTTTATAAGTCTGGGCCCTTGAAGCTGGCTCAGCTGCAGCTACTTCCCTTTTATTGGGCCATTTTCCTGGGCAGTTTGTATAGATATTAATTTTCTTAACTTCCTCTATGCAAATGTTACACACTATTCTATTTTTATCGTAAGAACTGCTGTTTCATTCTTCTTTCCACTGGAAACACTTTTTGTGCCTGCATATTATATTCAAATTACTTGCTGAACCATGTCTATAATATATCTTTGTCTGTCTCCTGTAATACCTATGTCTTACCTCTCTCTGTGAATGAAAAATACCTGGCAGCTCATTCACCAAATTCTTCCTTTGTCATAGTTCTATTTCTCCAGACTAAACTTAAATTTGTCTGCTACTAGTCCTATTTAGAGCTCAAAATCTCTTTTTAAACAAAGCAAAATGTATCATCCCCCCCCATTTCACAACCAAAATGAAAGGAAAAAAAAAGTTTAACATTTAGCTTTTGAGTTAAATTTATGCAGTTTTTCAAACAGTCCTGTAAATTTTTCTCCTTATACATTTTTTAATATTTTAACTTCCAGGATTTTATTGACATAGATATTTTCTTCCACTCACAAAAAAAGATCATTATTTGGTGATCAAGTGTCTTTAAAAAGGCTTTTGCACTTAGCCCTCGAACAAATTGCCAGTAATCATATTTGTACTGAAAGCTTTTATAGCTTGGCAGGAATTATCTAGAGAGCACCTCGAGAGACGAGTATATGAAGAAGAGTGTGATTGACAGTGTCCAAGACTACAGAAAGATCAAGAAAGAACAGGATTAACAAAAGACCATTAGATTTGACCATTGCGAGATTGTTAATACCTTTGGAGAGTGTGGCATTAGTCAAAGGATGAGGTTGGAAGCTAGACTACAGAAAGTTAAGAAGAGAGTGAGAAGAAAGCAAGTGGGAGGTGCCTATTTGTTGACAGCCTTAGGAAGGAGTGTAGTCACAAAAGGGAGGAGAGACATGGTTTGATAGCCAGCAGAAGTTGATAGGTCAAATGAGGCTGTTTTTTTTTTTTTTTGAGAATGGGAGAGATGTAGGTATCTTTACAGGCAATAGAGAAGCAGCCAGTAGACAGAGAAAGTTAAGTGAGAGAATAAGGAAGATAGACACAACGATCTGCTAGTAAAGATGGGATTGAATGGGATGAGATGTGGATGAGGATGGATTTACTTTCAAAAGCAGAAGGGCCACCTCATTATGTGGGAAAGAGACAAAAGGCAGAAGGCATGTGGAAAATGTGAGTTGAGGAAGAACTTAGAAAATGAAATTCTCAGTAAAATTTTCTCAGTAAAATATGAGTCATAGTTATCAGCTGAGAGTGTGGGGCTGAGGGAAGGAGAACTAGTAAAGGTTTGAGGAGGGAGGAAAAATGTTTGATAAAGTCACTGTGATGAGTGGGATAGTGATACAATTAGGAGAATACAAAAGGATTGCCTCAATGCAGAGAGCCCAATTGAAATTATGCAACATGACATGTAGTAGACCCAGTTAGTATGGTTTCTTGATTTTATCTAGCTTTATTCAACAGTGTGTAAGTAGGAGCAATGCTGACAGAGCAATCCTGGGCTGAGCCTTGACGGCAAAATAGGCATCATAATAAAGGTGACAAGGGATTTAAGAGAAGAGAACAGAGTTGAACCTGTTCACTAAAGAGTAAAGACAGGGGAGGGAAAAGAATATTCAGTTCAGTGGTGATAACATGGGAAAGAACTGATAAAGGAAGGTATTGAAGGTCTTGTTGAGGACAAAGAACAGAGTCTAAGAGATCAAGAAAGAGGAAGAGGTGGAATGACAACAAATTGTGATCAAATAATATAATTTCACAGTTCATAAAGGTGGATATGGATCAATTGTGAGTGATTTCAAGATCAAGAGTATAATCATATTTATGTGTAACTGAGGTGAAGTGGAATTGGAAATTGGATGTTGGAAATGAGCAAGTTGAGGTACTGGAAGTTTTCTTTGAGGAAATATTAATATGCATTTTTAAGTTCTGTGCTATAAGGACAGGGCTTAGGAAACAGAAAAAGACTATAAGCCAGGCACTGAAATCATTAAGTTAATGTCCTAGAGGTAGGATGATAACAGGTACCAGAATTTTCATTAGATGTAAAATCTGAATTGTATGGACCTATAGGAGAAGTTACTGAGTGAAAGGGGGAGAGGAAGAGCCTGAAAGTATCAGTGCAGAGCAAGAAGTATTTCAACTCCACTACCTAGACCTGTGATTTGGAAGGAATGAGTGAATGTGCAGCCATGTTTCCTTTCTTTTGGGGGCATATGATAAAAGATCAACTTTGACAACCATAAGCACTGCATTTTAAGAAAAACATTGATAAGATACAGAAATCCTGTGCAACATAAACAAGATGGTGAAGGGTTATGACCATGCCAAAGGAAGATCTGTTTGAGGAACTGGGCATAATTAGCCTGGAAAAGAAAAAAACATCAAGAGATATATAATAATTATCCTTGATTATTTGAAGATCTTTCGTGTTGAAGGGATTGTTGTTTGCTCTATTTGGCCCCTGAAGGCATAATTAGGAGCAACAGATGCAAGATACTGAGCTAAATTTAGGTTTGATGTGAGAAAAAGAAATCTTAATAATTATAGATGCCCCCAAATGACATAGACTACTTTGGGAGATAGAGGATTCCCCCTCATTGATGATTTTCCAAAAAAAAAGGTTTAATGCCCATTCATCAGGTACATAAAAGAAATGGCTTTTTTTAGGTATTGGTGAAAGTAATTATCTAGTCCTTTTAATTCTGAAATACTATGGGTTTATAATTTAGCTTAGTCTTACATACTATTTTCTTCCATAAAAATACATGTTAACAAATTTGCTTAAGGTTACACAAGTAGTGAGATGTATGAGTTAAATACAGTTCATCAAATCAAATATTTCAAACTGAAAAGGAGCTCAAAGGGTCATATAATCCAACATTTCTTCACTCTGTAATTTTAGAAATTCAGGCCCAGAGAAACCAAGCTACTGGCACAGGGTCACACAGCCTCACCATTCTTCTTTTATTTCATCCCTTCCTTAACATATTCCAATTCTGTCCTCACTAGACTCACTTCTCACTAGTCTTCCTTCATTTTTTCTCCCCTCCTATATGTACTCCAATTTTTCAGTCCTTCTCTTTGGTGGTTGTCACGTATAGTTGATATTCCATTTATGTCTGACCAATACTCAAAGGAAGCAATCCAGTGTTCCCTACAAAGTAGAACTCTCACAGGTTTTCTCCCCTTCCTTGCCCTCTTGAGCTTCTCATTCTCAACTTCTGCTTGGTCACAAGTTACTAACTTCTACCTCTTCTATCTCTTTTATTTTCTACCTGACTTTATATTTTTTTTCCCTTTCATTCTCTGTTGCCATCTTGTCTTCTTCTCAGCATATAACATTTATTTAGATGAGTGAAACTCATTTGAACTTCAGAACACGTAGTTATATTCTGCACTTTGGTTATTATTGGAATTTGTATTATTGGAATATTATTGGAATTAGATGAGAAACTAAAACAGTGAGCTCCTCAACATTAGATTGCTAGCTCCTTGAAGGCAGGGAAATTCTTTGGCCAGTTTTTGTATCCCCACCACTTAGCATAGTAGCTGGCACATAGTAGATGGTTAATAAATGCTCATTGACTGACTGAACTCCTAAATGAGGTCTCCTAACTATTAATAAAATATTATGTCCAACAGGCAGTACTATCTCAGAAACATTGTATAATTAATGGTTTTCTTTTTAAGTGGATCCCTTTTCATTACAAAGAAAATACATAGTGATATAACATATTCATAGTTTAGCAACCTAATCTATTCCATGACCATGGCTAAGATACAATAAAAACAAGAATATTAGCCAAAAAAAAGCTTT